>NC_088861.1:27964781-28330281 GCF_963853765.1 Magallana gigas
GATAATTACTTTATCCCCGCAACAGAAATGTTTCAGAACTATGAAACTGTTTTAACGACGACTTACTCCACTTGGCAGAATAACTCTTATAAAATCATTGCTTATTGCACAATTAAATCACCTCTTCATTTCTCTACCCTCCCCATCAAATACTTTCATGAAAAATCTGAATGGAACTCTTTTTAATTTTTTATGGCATTCCAAAGTAGATAAACTTAAAAGAAAGCAAGTAGTGCAAGACTATATTAATGGAGGTTTAAAAATGCTTGATATTAACAATTACAATCTGGGATTAAAATCATCATGGATAAAAAGAATTCTTTATTCCCAAGAAACAAAATGGAAAGTGCTGCTTGGCAAAACTGTATCTATAGAAAAAATATTAAAAACTGGATCAGACTATATTAATGTTGTTAAAAAGGAAATAAAAAATCCTTTCTGGAAAGATACATTTACTGTCTTTCAAATAATTCAAAAAAAATTAGAAGTTCAATCATGGGATGAATTTATTACTCAGCCTATTTGGAACAACCCGAAAATCAAAATTGAAAATAAAACAGTTTTCTATACAAACTGGTTTGATAAGAACATAGTATACATAGCAGATTTGCTTGATGAAAATGGAAATTTTTATTCTTTACAAGATTTACAAAAAAAAATTAAGATAAAAACAAATTTTCTGAATTATGCATCACTTAGAAATTCAATTAAAGCAAGTCTCTCAAGCTCAAAAATTCAAATTGGAACAAATAGCCCTAGACCGTTTCTTCCTCATAATATTAAAACATTTTGTAACAACAAAAAAGGAACAAAACATATCTACAATATTCTTACTACAGAAAAAATTACTCCTCTTGGAAAAGTAAAATGGGGAAAGTTTTTTGAAATTTTAGACCTTCAGTGGGAAAATATCTTCACATTTCCTTTTTTATACACCAAGGATTCTAAATTGCAATGGTTGCAATTTAGAATAAATCAGTATATTTTGACAACAAACTCATTTTTATTTAAAATAGGTAAAACTGACACAAAGTTGTGTTCTTTATGTCAAAGTAATGAAGAAACTATCGTGCATCTGTTTTGGGACTGTTTACATGTCCAAAATCTTTTAAGCCACTTTATATCAATATGTGACGGAAAAGGTTTACATATTACATTAGAAGAAAAATCATTTATATTAGGAACCCCTAATTCAATTTATTTGGGTATAATTTTTCTTATAATCAAATCTTACATATACAGGAAAAGATGTCTACAGGAAAACTTATCAATCCAAGAACTTCTGATTGATCTCAAAACCCATATAACTACACTTAAATACACTGCAACAAAACAAGGCAAATATAATAATTTCTTAAACCAATGGACTGACTGGCTTTTTCTCATGTACATGTAGATCCTGACCATTGACATATTTACATAAGGCACGATTTATATATACCTTGTCTGAATACAACAACTCGGTAGTAAATATTTTGATTACGCCTAATTATTAATAAAATATTTCTGACATGATACATGTATCCTCATAATTCCCCCACTCTCTCCCCCCCCCTCTCCACTTCCTACTGTCCCTCATTTTCTCTCCCTTAAATTGTTGAAATTGATCTTGTCAACAGACTTTTCAATTGTGCTAAATATACTTACATGTATATATATATAGTATGATATATTGTATGTGCAAATGAAATTAATATCAATAAAAAAAAAAAAAAAAAAAAAAAAAAAAAAAAATGAAACTGTTTTAAAGATGTCGTTTTTATTTACTCGTGTCTGAAAAGCTATCAAAATTGATGTAGATTTTACATTATTTATTGTATAAAGAGGGGGCCCCAGAGAGTAGGTGTATACAGAATATCATTCTTTTATTTTGTTTGTACAAGTATTTAACATACTCTAATTCATATAGAATTTCTTATGTTCAACCAAAATTTCAGCGTCAATCGTAGAATTATAAGCAGGATACAGAGCTCACAGTTCGCCTAGGTTTGAGTCATATTTTGTTCACATGAGTTTATTACATTTTTAACTTGGTATTTCCTATTCAGCATTTAAAATGGAAACAAAAGAATGGCCTAAGATTTTCAATTCTTTTATTCATTCAAGACCAGTTCACTGGTATTTGAGGTTCAAAATCAGTTTATACAAATGTACACAAACACAGTCAAGGATCACATGTACACTAGGAGTAACAATGACGAAAAAAGGTTAAGATTACAATACAATAAGTTGTTAAAGTTGGTTTCTGGAAGAAAATACTTTTTTAATCTTTAGTTTTTAAGATCTGTGTACAAACATAGAGTTGTGAGCAAATCTCTGTATCTTGCTTATAATTCGAAGCTCAACACTCAAATATGGTTAGTAAATAGAAATTGTAAACAATTAAACACAAGAAACATGCACTATATCAAATAAAGAACACAATTCATTTTTCAAAATGAATCATATACATGTATATACCTACATATTTCCGTTAGCGATATCAAACTCTATTTAAACTGAATAAACTCGAGAAAATGCCGAGGATCGCAACAAAACTTATTGCATTAATCTACCATTACGCAAAAGATAATGCCGATCGAATTACTGATAGAATGAATTGTATTTCAGTACTTTTTTGATACATCAGATTTTGCTTAATTTGCGCAGGTAAACAGTTAACTGTTTGATTTACCGATGTCTCTGCTTGATTTGATACGTAAAAGTCACGAAATACAGACGATAGTTCCCATGTTACAAAGCATAAATGATAAAAACGAAACGAAAATCAGAACAAGTTAACACCAACGTCATGTGTGAAAATGCATTGAAATATCTAGCCTCAATTTACTTCAAAAAATCGGCACCAATTTATTTTGCATGTTTCAAAAATTTCCTTTCATACGCGAACTGTTGCACAACAAGCAAATTCATCATAGTCAGATCGACCCTTTTTCGTATAATGTCATGGCTGCTTTAAACAAAGAATCTCGTTTTAGAAGTATGGAATACGAGTCTTGGTAAAATGGGTATGCAAACCCGGGCCGTGGCAAAATAAAAGACAAGGCAGATCAGCAATCGTCAATTCCAAATACGCATTATTTTGCAGCAATATTTACAGCGAACACAAATATACTGGTCCATCAAATATCCTGAAATATAATGAGATTGGCAGATTAATAACTGCCAATCTTATGTTTTGCCCAGGCCAAGTCTTGCCTACCCATTTTACCGGATGCCGAACCCGAAGCTATTAAACTGATTGAAACACGCCTTTCCTTTATTATTATTTTCGTAATAACTCAGATTTGAAACAGAATTAGCCCTTAATTTTTGCAATTTATATTTTTCTTCCCATAAGGATAATTTATGCAAAACTACGTTGAATTGGAATCAGTAGTTCTTGAGAAGAAGATTTTTAAAAAGGCACCCCCCTTTTTTTACAGTTTCAAGGTTTTCTCCGCTTTGAATACAGATCAGACTTTTATATCTGCAATTTATATTCGCCCTCCCATAAGGATGCTTTGTGCCAAACTTGGTTGAAATTGGATAAGCCGTTTTAGAGAAGAAGTTCAAAATGTAAAAAGTTTACAGACGGACAGACAGACGGACAGACGGACGGACAGACGGACGACGGACCAAATGTGATCAGAATAGCTCACTTGAGCTTTCAGCTCAGGTGAGCTAAAACATATTATCGGTCTGAATTTAAATCATTTTTTTTATTTCATCTTCTGCATTACAAGCTAAATTATAAAAAATGGAAATTCTCTCCTTTCTTCGTTCTATAGACAATTACAACAGGTAGAAGGGTATGTCGGATTTCAGCCATCACTTGTTGCATGTATCACTTATGTATATCAAAGTACTGTAAATTTGATATATTTGCGATTTAAAAAAAAAAAAGGACCTAATTGTAAATTTTAGATATTTAAGCGTACAAAAAAAAAAAAATAAAGGCTTCTATCTAAACAAAAAAAGACCTGCTGTTGTACGCTGTATTCTGTTAATAGATTCCTTTTGAAATCATGGCAACATTTTCATTGTTAATAAAGAAAGGCACGGATAAAAAAAACTTATTCCAAAATTGATCTCTTTTGATATCAAACTGCCGTTGTCAAAGCATATCTTCCTTCCACCTATACACACTTTGATTATGTAAACTACGATGCTAAATTTCATCAAGGTATAAAATTAAAACTTTTAATCAACAGTGTTTATTTTATGCCAAGAAGTATAGCTTTTTCATGAATGAAGGAAGAGCAACACCGATCTCATTGCGTATTGTTTGCTAATTTATATACTGTACTGAAAAAAAGTTGAATTTAGGAAAATAAATTCAAAATGTAAATTTGATAAAGATAATAAATTTAAAATGTATAATTTAACCAAGATAATGAATTCAAAATGTAAATTTAATAAACATAATAAATTCAAAATGTAAAGAACTAACAATCGTGTTAGCTGGGCTGAAACGCTTTAAAAAAACTTTAACTGTAAAATATAAAACAGTTATTAAGTATATATTGTTTCATGTGACCGGTCTTACTTACTCCAAGACAAGAACACAAATTAGTTATTAGAGGCGCTTACACAATTCAGGAGAATTTTAATGTTCTCCGTGGAAATATGCGCAATCTTTGGCTTACTTGGTTAAAAAAAGCATAATTTATTCGTTAATTCAAAAAAAAAAAAAATAAAAACCAGCAGATCAAATATTTCAGTGTAGTTATTGCGAATAACAAGATTTAAAGAAGAGGGTTTTAATCGCACACGTCTGATTTATGCAGTTTTCAGTGTTCTTGATCAGTTAATATTATTACTTATTAGGTGAGTTACTGACTCACTACGGAAATATATTGGGTTGATCAATCTCATAGATGGCGAGGCGAAGCCGAGCCGTCAATGAGATTGATAAACCCAATATATTTCCGTAGTGAGTCAGTAACTCACCTAATAAGTGTTTTGTTTTCCCGAGGACTATCAAGCGACATATTAATTCACAAATAGCGATGATCTACGCAAACCCATGTACAAATGTCTTACATCTCGTCCAAGTAAATTCATTTAAACTCTTCAAAATTATCAATACCACCTTTCAAATACTCTTTAAAAATCTTCGCTTCACCCATATTACTTATAATGTTTTGTTGCTATTCAATTTTAAACATTTTCTCCCTTTCCTATGCAGAGATTTGAGCAAATTTCGACGCTGCCATTTTGTTCTGCTCCAGACAAAACAATGTGACGTCAATATTCAAAGAGCAGCTACTCTAATTTAAAAATAATTCCAAAAGGCAACTACTCTAAATATTTTAAGAATAAAAATAATTCCAAAAGGCAACTACTCTAAATATTTTAAGAACTCACGGAAAACGATTTCTGTGTTAAATAATATGAAAGGTCGAGATGAGTAGGCGAGGCGGCAGCCAATGACGGCCATATTGCCTAATATTAATCCTCACAGAACCTACATAGAGATATATGAGGCAATCACGTGCCATGTTTAAACCAATGAAAGTGTGACATTTCAGTCTGAGGGAAAACAACTTAAATTAATAGAAACTGTAAATAACTACAAAACTTGCATATTGATATTAATTATTATGTCAATATAGTGTTAACGTATATCTTTTGACAGAAACTATAATCGTTTTGTCTGATCAAACGCAAAACAATCATTTTGGTTTTGTACCATGCAAGTGGTTACTGCCTTTGCTCCCTTGCAGGCCCAAACTCTAGTTTTAATCAGATAGCCATAATCGCTGCCAATATTTACAAGTTCTACAGACTTTGATCACAGCACCTACGCCTTATCTGGACTCTATACGTACGTTACACAAGAAAGGATGCCAAAGCCACTGTCAATACAAGCAGGGACGACTTTACACTTGTGTTGATGCAACACTGAGCAGAGACTGTCATCGATTACCATCTAAAGCGGATTCCATGATAAAGTTGTATGCTAGTAGACCTCTCAATACTTTTTGATTTTTTAGGAATGTTTTTATTTTGATTCGTATTTACTTAAAGTGAAATGAAATTTACGTTACAATTCTTGAACGACGATGTCGTAACACTTCTTTACATCTCCGGAAAAAAGGATGAGTTTTATTCATGGAATCTCTTTTAGTAATAAACAACCTAGAAAACGATTGTATTTGACGGCAAACGTATCAAAAATGTATTACTGTAAAAATAGTTATTTAAGCTGGTGATAAAACACGCGTTTGCAGAAGCCAACGATTACGCATGGGTATTATATACGCAGGTGCGGGATTTACATAAAGCAAGTTTTGATATTATTACCTGTACCATACAAGTGGGGGAATTCTATACGGCTTTAATCTTACCGCGTAACTAGTGTAAATCCCCCCTTCGCGGATATCATCACCATTACCGTACACTGAAGAAATCAATTCTAAAGGAACAAGAAAAAGTAAGAAAAAGAACAAATGCACATCAAATTTATTCACGATTGATTATATTATTTTAAACCAATGTTACAAAACTAAGCACGTGAATAATAACACAATAACTACCAACACAAAAAAGAATAAATAAATACAAGACGCGTTATATTTGATCGAAAAATCGTTTTTTAACAGACAAACAGACAGACAGATAGATAGATAGATAGATAAATAAATAAAAGATAAATAAATAAATAAATGAAAACAAACCTATTTAAACCACAATACACAATTTTACAAAATGTCCTTTACGACAAAAATGACGTTGATTGCTTCTTTGTTCCAACGAGTTTATGACAGTTCCTTTGTTCTTCTCATTTTCTTTGTCCATGGAATGTCTATATTTCTTTCATATCTTTCAAATGTTTGATATTTTTTCTCGGATTCAATGTGGATCTGATCTCAAATGACGACTCCTCGGGACCCTGTCGACATATTTCTGGACCAAACCGGCCAAGAGATTTGCAAAGCATTAATTCGAGAGAACCTTGGGACTCGTCAAGAAATCGTTGAATTTTAAAAGTATTTCCAGGCAGCACAATCGCCATGGTTGGTTCCTGAATGAAGTGTCAAACATTTGTGATTTCTAAGTGTATATATATTAGACGGTTCATTAACACGTCTGACCAAGTGATTTCCATTGTATAAGCACGGTATTTTATTTTCCACGAGTGTAGAAAGTTGAAATGCGATAATTGAATATACTTTGCTTTGCTGGGTATTCTTTAATCTTCATTGTGGGCTAGATCTCCTTTTCTCTTAGTTATTCTACTCACGGATTTTCCAATGATTTTCGCATGATTTTCCAAATAAATTGTTTACATGTACATTGTTGATAATTTTGTGATATTAAAATTCTTCTTCATGTGTGACCTTTATCATGAAGG
Source organism: Magallana gigas (assembly GCF_963853765.1). NCBI lineage: Eukaryota > Metazoa > Mollusca > Bivalvia > Ostreida > Ostreidae > Magallana > Magallana gigas. The sequence goes on from NC_088861.1 coordinate 27,972,121, forward strand.
GAATGAGATTGTCCTCTTCCGGTGCAAAGAAGAACAGATACCATACATACGATAATGATTGGGAGTATTTATGTGCGTCTAAAACACTCTGGTCATTATTTAAAAGGGGTTGTCATTCTTCTTTACACCGGTTTTCCTGTTAAGATATCAGTATATATGCTTTTATCTCATTTTAACAACTGCGTGGAAGTGGCATTCTTCAAAATGCATTGCAAACAAATCACTTATAGTGATACAGAAATGTTTTATTTAGAGTACTTTCTAGTAATTTGTATAGGAAGGGGAATATAAAAAATTAATGCAAACTTTGTGTGAAGTTTTATTTACGTGTTTCAGCTTATCTATTTCAAGATGCTTTTCGAGTATACTAGTATATCTATTTATTCATTTGAAGAAGTTAAAGAGTGTTGGTTTGCATTACTTTGACAGATTAAAATGCATTTTCATTTTATGAAATGTCATCATTTAAATGAAAAAGAATGAAACATTATCTTATAAAAGACACCGCAGACGTTTCTGTTAAGTATTTGCAAATTATAAATATTGAGAGTTTAATATCATTTAATATTTAGATATCTTTAGTTTTGTTAAATAACTTGTGTTTGTGGAGATTTTAATTACTGGAGACAAACTAGTTCATGGATACTAATTTTTGTTATTAACATGCAGATTATCGGAAAATTAACATTACAGAAACATTTTGATGACAAATTCACTGCGAGAAATATTCGCAACGACAAGGCTCTCGCAAACCTAGTAAAATTTCCGGCGCGCAAATAAAAGTCGTTGGTTTAAAGTACTTAGTGTATATCTATTGAGAATTGAAATTAAAAATACACATCTTTAAAAAAAACACAGTGATTTGTTAAAAGGAAATCTTATAAGATTAGAAGAATTTATTGCACATTTTACATTATGAGTAATCAGTTTGAAACTTCACAATACCATTGAGAGTACGTTGTAAGCGTTGTGGATAGTTTTATTTTGGAACTGACCTAACCAGTAAATTGGTCCCCGACCCAAAAAAATCTTTTCATCCATTTTGCAATATTTGATGTAAAAACGCACAAAGATAAAACTAATTACATATACCATATTATTTAAACCATCGATACAAAAACTATAATTATGAAAATGAAAACCAATTAAAGCAAGTTCTGTTTTTCCCATAACTTCAACAGTTGACAGAAGCGTTATTGATTTAAGAATTTCATATTTTATCTCTCTTTTTTTAATCTTAATTTCAATTTCAACTCCAGAAGGGTAACAAACTACTAAGGAATTTGAGGTAAAGTGATTTAATTTCACATTTATCAGACGTTGACAGCATATATCAAATACTAAATGTTATCAATGTACGTTGGTTGCAAGCCATTTCGAAGAAAGAGGCGTGAGGCGAAAATAGAAATATATAGTACGTGGTACAGGAAACACAACGAACTATAGAGGTGCAACATTCTATAGAATCAATAACATGCAATCAAATTATTAGATCTTTTACAGCGCGGCAGATACATGTTTCAAATGATAAAAGAGAGACTGAGATTGGCATCTTGGCTCAATACAATGATTGACATGCAGTTACATTTGGTCAGTGATGGTACATGTAATCACAATAATTGAATTAAAATGACAGATTTTTACTTTGATTAAGGGGGAATGGTACAACTTAAAAATGCCAAAGTAACAATGCCATGTTAATTTTGAGAAAATAACACATGTAATTGCTTAAAATTGCTGTAGTTTTCTTTTTCAAAAAGAAAAAAATATATATCAAATAAGCAACTAGAAACATGTTCGCACAAATTCACCTAGATGACTCATAACTTTATAACTTCATAAATAAGTATGCCAAATTCTGATAAACACCACATTATTGTAAAAATTAGATAAGGACCGTAAGTGCATTTAAGGGGGAGTGGGGGGGGGCTATTTTTGATTCGTACTCTTGGATTGTCATTTCTTCCTGCATTTAATGTTGTGACCCTTCATTATTGGAATAAAATTTAAAATATTTTACAGAATTTGTACAAGCTTAAACTGGGCTGAGCTGTTCACAATCTGTAAAAGTCTAAAATGTTCCAACCTAGTCGCTATAAATAAACATAATTAAGCTTTTGATTTTTTTCTAAAAAAAAAAAATAATTTACATCTGCATTATTAGAAATACATTTGACCCATACAAATCCTTTCAAAAAATGAAGGTCTCATCAAGTGGAATAAAATGTTTTAGCGCAAGCAATTGTGACAGCATTATATTATTACAATGATAAAACTTTTTGATGTAGTTATTAAAATGGCGAGATTTAAACATGCATTGAATTATTAGAAAATGTTATTTTGTTGAGAGGAATTATCCAGTTATGCTTTGGTGATGTGCGGTAGTGCATACAGCGTAGGTTTATGACTGGTAACTCTCTCACCCTCTCTCTATCTCTATCTTAGTTTCACTGTCTCTCTGTCTGTCTCTCTCGATCGATCGATAAATAAATGTAAAATAGTTTGGAAAAATTGTTATATTGTCTATATCGACATGCAGTGTACAATTTGATCTAAAGAAGATTCATTTTATCATTTGTTAATTTGTGATGGTGCAGTAGACAAGTGATGCTGGTAACGCGTCAGAGAGTTGCCAAATTATATGAAGTCGAGTTAAAGAACCAATGCTCTTCAAAGTAGTGGCTGCATGGATACATGGTGTAATATTTGTTCCTGAAGTGCATTTATTCTTTTTTTTTTTTAGAATTATTTATTGATTTAGTAAAACCAATAATTTCTAGTCAAATTTATTTGAAAACAAAAAATCTCAAAAGGATTGGCAAAAGTGGGGTAGCTCTTTGTGTGACAATTTCGTAGAGCAGAAACATTTACTTTGACGCTGTTTGGGGTTTTGTTTATTTTTTAATGTTATGCTATACACAGTACTAAAAAGACCAAACCTAACAGAAAGTAAATCCAAACTTAACCCTTAGTTTACTCTCTGGGTTTACTCTGAGTTTACTCAAGTGGAACCAGAGTAAATCCAAAGTAAATCCAAAGTAAACCCAGAGTGGACACAGACAGTAAACACCAATCAGAAGTGCATCCCTAAAAGCAGACGCTAACTGTGTATTTGGAATAAACAAAGGACAGGACTTACAGGCAATAAGATGATAAGATTAATGACGGGTCTGCTTCACACTTCCCTGCGTACAGTTTACCCCAAAAGCAATTCTCAAGTAAACCCAAAGTAAACTCCAAGTAAACCAGGAGTGGAACTACATTTTCAAAACGTAAACCCAGAGTAAACCCCAAGTAAACCAAAAAAGTAAACCCGGGGTGGGGCTGAGATATGCCAAGATATGGCTGAAATTCTCATTTATTAAAAATGACGACAGGAAATTATAACAGGTAAAAAACTCAGTAAAGGGAAGATCACTCTTACACAATACACCTTTATAAAACCATATTACATTGATCTCTCCAGTGTATCAAATTATATTAATATTCAGATAAGACTACCCAATATAAAAATTATAACAATATGCAAATAAGAAGGTAGAAGATACAAGATTGTTTATTTTGAATATTAACTAAGTATTCCGCGAATACAGAGACTCATACGCCTGGTCATATATTGTTTTTGTAATTTTTCCAGGCAGTATTGAAGAGGACAATATGAGGAAATGGTCTCATTTTAATCGAGCCGCGCATGTTCTGGTGTGTTTTTATCAGACAGACTTTGCTCTCAAATAATCAACGTATTTAATGCAGAAATCGAAACATAGTTTGAGAAATTACTTTCTTAAAAAATTGAATTACGTCGCTGTAGAGCTTTTAATTCACAAGTTAAGGATCATACATTTTGTATAACTCTATAACACGCGATTTTTGGTGTTTCTGCGTAAGTCCCAGTGTTATATGGACATGTTAACGATATCGACGATAACAGGAATTTTATTTTCTACCTAAACGCGCCACTCGCTTTGTGATCACAATTAACACCGATCGGTGATTAATTAGCAACTGAAGGTAGTAAGCACTTGTAATATAAAAATAAAGGTCACAAAAGTTACACCTCTATTTTAAGATAGTTTTTCTTTTTGTTTACAATTGGTATTTATTCGCTATTCAAATATATTAATTAACAGTTGGTCTAAGGGTGTCGTGCGAATTTAAAAATAAACTAGACTCTTGTTGCTATAGCAACAAAAAGGTCTCCCGTTCCTCATATACCAATCTGCACATAAAAATCCATTTCTCTTGTGAAAAGAAACTAAATATACTATATACTGTAAAAAAAAATTCCCAAGAACTTATTTCTAAGTTAAACAAAACAAAAAGACAAAATGTCAAATTTTGAGTACTTTCTGTGACGACCGGAAATTACGACGTATCATACAGAACATTGTAAACATAACTTCGTACATTGTTTTGTCTTTTCTCAAAGTTCGGATGTTGTTTTTGTTAGTTATAACATCTCTTCGAGAAAACGTTTTTGTCTCGGGATCGGAAACGAACAAACGGAAGTGATTTAAGAAATTGAGAGTAGATATTTTAGTACATTTACCTACGGTACGTAACTGTTCATCACCTTGAGTAAAATGTTTAAACAAAATCTGAAGTTAAAAAAAAAAACTTCTATTGCTTGAACGCTTCGAGTGAGAACCAGAACGTACGACCAAATGAAACCAGTTAAAAGCATGTTCAATCAAATGTCCATTATCCATATAATTTTTGTGTCTTGATCTCTCACAGTTTCTGAGATCTTGTTGGTACTTTGTTTTTAAAAAAGAAGGCTACCTGAGTTATTCGAGATGTCTCACCGGAAGTAGAACTTTTTTACAATGTGTAGACGATCTTTTGTAATTCTAGGGCTAAAAGGTTACTTCCATGCTAAATAACTAAATTATTTTTTATAAATGAAAATTGTGTGTACTTCCTGTGACGAACGGAAGTTACGCCGGATTAAACAAATTAGTGTAAACACATGTACATACATAGGCGTGTCATCCCACAAAGTCTGTTGTTCAAGTCATTACTGTTTTAGAGATCTTGTCGAAATAAGGTTCTTTGTCTTAGGACAGGAAACGGACAAATGGAAGTGCTCAATGTAAATTGTATTTAATATTTCTTGTATACTCGCTTTTTGTACATTATTCTTTATCGAGCTACCAACAGATATCAAAGGAAAAAAGTTAATTTGATAAACAGCTCGATTTGTTTGAACTCTTCCTAATTGAACCGGAGTGCCGGAAGACAAAATGAAATCGGTCAAACACATCTACAATCAAATGTCTATCATCAATGAAAGATTCGTGCTTTGATCACTTATAGTTTCTGAGATCTCTTGGATACAAAATGTGTTTAAAAAAACTACCTGAGGTAATTGAGATATCTCACTGGAAGTAGAATTTTTTGTTGATATAACATCACATAATTAACCTATGTATAGATTTATACTCATATTTTTATTCTATGAAAAAAGATTAAATGCGTAAAAATAATTATTTTTGAAGTGCTACAGGTGACGACCGGAAGCTACGACGAACAAAACAATATAACTTAAACACATCTACAAATATAGGTCTATCATCACGCAAAGTTTAGATGTTCAAGTGTTCGCCGATTCTGAGATCTAGAGGGAACAAGGTTTGTTTGACGCGGGATAGGAAACCGTTGACTGGAAATGAATTTTGAAAAAATAAAAAGAGCACCTCGGGATATTATCATTTTCTATCATTCCTGAAAATTTCATGAAAATCAATCCAGCCATCTTTGAGAAAACTTGTGGACAAAAAACAAGGGAAAAAAATAATAAGAAACACAACAATCACTACATGTATAAGGTCTTCCGTTGGAAACATAAGACCTAAATGATGATGGTCCCCCATAGAGTAGGAAAATAAACTTAACACAAGTACAAAATGGTAAATTTAGTTCAAATACAAAAGCAATAGGCATCTCATTGTAGACTACATGTATTATTATTTATGTTTTACACAGTAATAAATTCACAAGTTCACTATAGCCAACAAAAGTTTTTTTACACACAAAATTGGTAATATTCCCTTGCATACCTTACTTCCTTTATCAAAAAAGTCACACAAACGCCAAGATATGGCTGAAATTCTCATTTATTAAAAATGACGACAGGAAATTATAACAGGTAAACAACTCAGTAAAGGGAAGATCACTCTTACACAATACACCTTTATAAAACCATATTACATTGATCTCCCCAGTGTATTAAATTATATTAATATTCAGATAAGACTACCCAATATAAAAATTATAACAATATGCAAATAAGAAGGCAGAAGATACAAGATTGTTTATTTTGAATATTAACTTAGTATCCCGATCTTATAATCATACCAATCACTGGTAGCCCCTGTTTCTTTTATGTGCAATATCAAAATGCTCTGGTTGACATTTTTAGCATTTTAAATTTTAGGGATCCCTTTTGATATTATCTTATCCAAACTACGAAACAAAAAACTTATTCTCCTTATAAATATTTATAAACTTTCGTAATTTATCATATACTGAAGTATTTCATGACAAAAAGATTTTACAACAAACTGCTATTCTGAACTTAAAAAGATTCGCTTCAATATGCTCTCTAATATGAACTGACAATGTACATCACTATATATTATTATATATATGTTCATCATTTTAAATTCTATGCTGCCATGGTAAAATTTAGCTTTTTAAATTTACTATGTCTATCTTCTCAGTACTGCATCACTTTAACATTGTTTTATTTGAACCTATTGATATTGACTTTGATGAAAAAAAAATTAAAGAATTTCAATAAAATACTAGTTTATTGTTAAGTTAATGGTAAAAAATAACATTTCGATGTTATCTTGGAAAAGAACATTACACATTATAATGAAAAAAAGTTATAAATTTAAAAACCAAAGTTTTTCTTATAGATCCTGTCTTGGTCAGTATCAAAAAAGGAAAAACTGAGTATTCTATATGTTTCCATTTTGAAAATGAGGGAAATACGCTACTGTTTATTGTTTAATTACATACTTGTACATATGGAATCGAGTAAAACCTCAAAACAAAGAAAGTGTCAAATCAAATGGGAATCATAAAATAAAACTAGCCATTAAGGTATATTTTATACATGTATAACTGTGCGACATATTTGTGAAAATGGAACTGCTTATTCTGTTTCGATAAATCATATATTTTGAAATCAGAACACGGAATGTAAACACCGATTGTTTGAATTTTTTGTTTATTACAGTTCTCGAGTAATGAAAATGTGGTTTTTATATGTTACTATGTTTAACAAGATCTTTTGCTGCAAATCAAATTTTTAATTATTGATAGTTTTGTTAAGTCGTTGCTAGGACAGAATTAAACTTGATTCCAGTTTAGATTATCTTCATAGAGAAAATGATTTATAATTTTACAGTGTTTGTAATAAATACACAAAAGTTCATCTGTACTCATTTGACCTAACATGTTCCTGTAATAACTTTGCTAATTAATTCAACAATAAATGAATTAATCAAACATTCAACGACATATACAATTTCTTATCTTAAAAATTCTATTTATCTTTATTGTACTGTACGTATAAAGAGACATCGTAATGTTTAAATACATTTACTAGCTATTGTGATATGCAAATCCGTTATCTTTTAAAATTAATATAAAGAAGTAAATTGAAATCACTGTTGTACAGATCAAACAGAAAAACCCTTTTTTAATCGCAACTGTTAATTATTCTGTATTAGTTTTTCAAAGCCGAATATTAAATTTTTGAAATTTCCCTGTGTTACTATATCACGATGAATTGAAAAAAAACCCAAACAACTTTTCATTAGGAAGTTGGTTCGCCCACAACGTTAAATATTCAGTGACGTTTTTATATGTACCTGCTGAACTATATGCACTTCATCTATATTTGTTCTAATGGATTATGACATGAAAAACTATCATATAAAATAAATATGTTAAAAATTTTACTGTTTGATATCTAATGAAGTTTATAACACTACCACGCGTATCTTACGTAAGCAGTGCACACGTTAAGTAAAAGTCTTAAGTGATCGCATAGTGGTTTTATTCGACAAAAAGCAAACTAAATACACAGTCCCAATTCGGGGAAGTCAGAGAGAGATGTTGAGAGTTCGAAAGAGCGTCGGAATAAACCTAACTTGCGAGAAGTAAATAGTTTTATATTATTTAGGGAAAACAACTATCAAAGTAAAACAAGTGTTCATTGGTTGTTTAAAAGCCCCGTAAGAAGGCGCCACCACCTTGTTACTATGATGCTCCAAGATGGCGTCAAGCTGGTCAGTCAAGAACCCGCCCTTATTCAGTGTACTTAGGGTCAATCAAGGTTGCGACAGAGATTTACTAGTGGGAGGGTCATTGTATCGTGACTAATTACTGTCATCTACATGAGCCGATCAAAGGGCTAATTGTCTTCGATTAGCCGAATGATGTATGTAATTATTTAGTTTATATCAAACTTTACCTCCTCAGGATATTTGTGTACAAATCGGGAACATAATGTCCAAATTGGAGACATACTGACCAGCAAGGATTTAATTACGGTCATTAAAGGATCATCACCTCAAAACAATACACCCCATAAATATGTAAACATGGTAGCTATGGGCTCTCTCTCTGATCTTCCTTTAAAGCAATAAAGTCTTTGATGGACACATAATATTCGAGATTCGATTTACATGGAAATTACATTAAATAAAGGTATTTACTTACGAAAGCATTCTATACTGATTCTGAAATTAAATGATAAGTCAAATCACAATAGTTCAAAGAATAATATGTAACGTCCAATCAGTATAGTCAAAGTTATAGGATACGTAAAATATAAAGTCCAATCACCAGTGTTCGATCATATAATGATAGGTAACTAGGGCTATTTTGTTACACACCTCCACCACATCGGGAAAAAGTTGCTCAATACGCTGCAACTTTTTAAGCACAGTCTCTATACACAGAACAGTCTCTGTACACAACAATTTCTCTATAGAGTTCAGCGTCCGGTATTATTGGAGAATTCATCGAATAGCGTATGATACTTCCGGAATCATCGGAAACGAAACACAGGTCTGGTGTAGGTTCGTCGAAGTCGGTGTCATCGGTAACATCGTCGAAGTGATACTAGAAAGTTGATACTTCTAGTATTGTCGGTATTTCCTCGGCTCTAGTTGTGATTATACACAATGTACACAAAAAGTAGAAAGTATTCTTCTTTCCGGCATCATCGGAATGTTTAACTTATTCCATTTCCCTCATCTGCTTCACTATGTACATGATTGTAGTTTGCTCTAACAAGTATTTAAAAGTTATTGGCTATGGGTAAGGTAGCACATACCCACGGAAAGTTCTCTAGGAAAGTCCAGGTCGTTGATACAAGTCCAGGTCAAATAAAAATAAGGCCGTTGATTTACATGAGACGTGCCCAATACATCCCATGTCCGGTAAACCGGAGATGTCCTAATTTGCCTTATTCAGTAATAGATGTCGGAGCTGACCCAATCAAAGATGAGGCCCGGCTTGTAATCAGTTCAAATCTTGGTAGGTTTGGATAGATAGGCCCGTGTTCAGCAGTCATCCTGAGCGTCTCTAGAGATTGTTGAGGTAGCAAGGTCGCAGTAGGTTCAGTCTCTGCAGGCGGTGCAGTGGATACTGTAGGAATGTCACCACCTTGGGTCTTGACCGCTGCATACGTCGGCAGTACAGACATCTTATATTCCCCACTATCCCCCTTTGCATTCCAGAGCCCAATTATTCTACTCTTGATTCGTTTACGACATTAATACCAATTAAACATACGACAATGAGTAAGATACCCAAAATCCCTATGAAAGGAAAAGACCAATGGGTTAAGTAAAACTTTTCTTCAGGTGTAAAAAACATGTAATTAAGCTCATTTTGCAAATCATCCATTTCAATGTGTTTACTTTTGTTTAATTTAAAAGGATAAGTAGAATAGGTAAAGTTTGGTAAGGTTTGGTGTAATTTTTCCCAAATAGTTTTGGTGTTGAGGTTGTGTACAATTGTAATATTAAGGTGGTTTTCAGGGAATATGACAGTCGTTTCTCGGCGAAAATATGGGGATAAGGTTATTTGACCCTGCACAGCTCGACATGACCTTGGTAAACGCAGCACGCCAACCGGATGTTTTACAGAACGAATCGTGGTCTCTGTACCGCGTTCACTTGTCGGACAGACTTGAGAAAATTTCAACTCTTGGACTGTCGACACAGCCCACTGACCATCGCTAATATACTGCGCCAGCGGCAAATTACTCACATGAACTACTTTTTCACAAAACGTTTTTATTGCATTCGCCTTTTCCATAAAGAGGGCTACTAAGCAGGTTTTACTCAAATGCACGGGATAAAGGGGACTCTTAATAGTACAAAAATCTTTGACAACATTGGTGCACTTATCTAATTCGTGTGAAGTTAATAGGACATACTGGGTTCGGTCTGAATTGATTGCTAGCATTTCATTTTCAAGCGCGTATCTTGCAACAAAATTGTTATCATTGGAGTGAGGAGAGAGCGGCTGTTCTTCAGCGGGAACGGAAATAGTGGTAACTATTGGAACAGGTAAATTGTAAATTTGGTATACTTCGAACTTAGAATACCCGTCTAAAATAGGGATGTGAACAATGATTAACAAATGATCATTTTCAACAATAGTTGTACATTCAAGATATTTCCAGAAAACCCATCCATAAAAAAAAACAGATATACTTTACTAACGATGCTTCAATCATGTATCTAGCTATTCCCACGCTTAAGTCAGTCATTAAGACCTAAAGACGTAAATATCGTCCGGATTTTAAAATCCACGTGGAGAGGGCATATACGAGTTTACAAAAATTGATACAGTGCTTTCAAGAGACCCTTAGCCTTGCTGTTCCTTGATTTGGGCCTCTTGACCTTGACCTCTACAATTGACAAGTCTTGGTCTAAATTTGACATCATATCACCCCCCTAAGTTGTTCGTCTGTCAGTGGTTCAACGTCACCAGGTTTTATTTTAACTTTACCTGTGGTTTGTAGCAGGGAAGATATGGAGAAATCATCATCCAATGGTACGATAATATTATTAATTTTCAGTGAGGCCAGTCTGCAATTCGTACCTTTTTCTACAGAGGAGATGGGCACATCCTCCTCCAGGGGTACATACGCATTCTTAATTCTTAACGATTTTAGGTCAAAATACAACCTAACACCATTACTAAGCAACCAATCACGCCCAAGGATAACATTTCTGGACATTGAGCGCGTTACATAAAAATCTTGTACAACAATATTTCCGCCAATAATAAAAGAAATTCTAGCCACTCCACCTATGTCTAGTGGGGAACCATCCACACCCATTAAATTTTACCTTTTTTGTTTGTAGTTCCGGTTTGTATTTTAGTGAATCGTAAATGTTCCGCTTGATAAGACTCACCTCTGCTCCAGTATCCACTAAAGCCCTAAGTTTCTGGTTCTGAACTTTAATTAAACAAGAATTTGGACTACCAGCAAAATTAATGAAAGCTGATTTTAACTTCTTGGCGGGTGATTGATTACTTAGTTCTCCTCCTCTTACCTTTCCTCCTCCGCCGCCGGCCTCATTGCGACGGAGGGTTTCTAGTTTAAACGGTTTTTCGCGGTGGGACGTTTTCGAGCTTGGGGCTGTCCTGGTCTTTCGGGGCAATTTCGAGCTATGTGACCTTCTATTTTACACTTTTACAATTAAAGCAGGCATTCTCAGGTTGTTCAGTTATGGGCCTTCTTCCGGTAGCGCATGTGACCTATTTCCATAGGCACAATAGTGTGAGGGGCAGGGAGGGGGGTTTTGAGGAATTAAAGTTGGGGTAGGGTAAGGCCGAACAGGCGCGACAGGTCTGAGCCTGGGAAATACCACCTCTTCCGGATCTCGCGTCGGGACAAACTTTTTCCCTAACCGCATTTTAACCTCAGTATGAAAGTTCTGTATCGAAAGCGCGCTATCCGCGGCAGCCGTCAGCGTAGTCGGCTTTTGATGCATGATTTTGATTTTCATGTGATCGTCGGACATACCGTCAATGAATAATTGTACCAACTGGCGCTGTACCTCAGGAGGGTCAAGGCTGTCAAATGCATCGAGGGCAAGTCGAGAGAGTCGAGTGCTGTACACTTAGTCATTTTCGTCAGTTTTTTGTTTAATTTTGAACAGGGATGCATATGCGTTATGTTTGTCATTACATTCCCCAAATCTTAAAATTAGTTGGTTTTTCAGGTGCCCCCATCCCCTTTCTACAGTTTAGTCATGCACGCGCTGTTCAATGTACAGGCCGATATAGTCACTTACACCCCCCCCCTGCTATGTCTTAGAGCGAGACGGACTTTTTCATCATCTGTCAAATGGGGATTTAAGACCAAAGCTTTGTTTATTGCATTTATCCAAGCCCGGAATTCCGACGGCTTCCCCGAAAAAGGAGGTGTATCAATTATGATTTCTTGCTTTTTAATGGCAATTTTAATTTGTTTGAGTTTCTCATTCACTGTCGTATTAAGTTCAGTAAACCCTTGCTGTATCGTACCAGCAATACTATTTGTGGCTTGTTCTAAACCTTCAGTCATGTTAACCAGACAATAAATACCCAGAAGAATAATAGAATAAATAAGAATAAATCAAGAGTAGATGAGACTCGGACTTACAAAACAGGACAGTAAAGAATAATAAAATTGTCTAACCGTGACTGGTTCGATAAATCCAAAAATCCAAAGTCTTTTAAAGAAGGTACGAATCCTGGTCACGGCACCAATCAGCCCGTATAACACTACCACGAATATCCTACGTAAGCAGTGCACACGTTAAGTAAAAGTCTTAAGTGATCGTATAGTGGTTTTATTCGACAAAAAGCAAACTAAATACACAGTCCCAATTCGGGGAAGTCAGAGAGAGAGATGTTGAGAGTTCGAAAGAGCGTCGGAATAAACCTAACTTGCGAGAAGTTAGTAGGTTTATACTATTTAGGGAAAACAACTATCAAAGTAAAACAAGTGTTCATTGGTTGTTTAAAAGCCCCGTAAGAAGGCGCCACCACCTTGTTACTATGATGCTCCAAGATGGCGTCAAGCTGGTCAGTCAAGAACCCGCCCTTATTCAGTGTCAAGGTTGCGACAGAGATTTACTGGTGGGAGGGTCATTGTATCGTGACTAATTACTGTCATCTACCTGAGCCGATCAAAGGGCTAATTGACTTCGATTAGCCGAATGATGTATGTAATTATTTAGTTTATATCAAACTTTACCTCCTCAGGATATTTGTGTACAAATCGGGAACATAATGTCCAAATTGGAGACATACTGACCAGCAAGGATTTAATTACGGTCATTAAAGGATCATCACCTCAAAACAATACACCCCATAAATATGTAAACATGGTAGCTATGGGCTCTCTCTCTGATCTTCCTTTAAAGCAATAAAGTATTTGATGGACACATAATACATGTGTATTCGTGATTCGATTTACATGGAATATACATTAAATAAAGGTATTTACTTTACGAAAGCATTTATACTGATTCTGAAATTAAATGATAAGTCAAATCACAATAGTTCAAAGAATAATATGTAACGTCCAATCAGTATAGTCAAAGTTATAGGATACGTAAAATATAAAGTCCAATCACCAGTGTTCGATTATATAATGATAGGTAACAAGGGCTATTTTCACGGTGTAGTACCTAAACGGCTGCTATCAGTAAAAAACAGCGTTCGGTGTTTCTATTCGAAAATTGAACGGTTGCTAGTTGAAAAAAACATGCACGAAACGCATGGATCAAGCCACAAAATTGACGAAAAATGTACCCAAACCATGTAAGTGTTTGAATAATCCGTGTGCACGGAACACGTAAGGTATTATTATAATATTTTATAAATGTAGTTTGGAAAATAGTCCTATGAATAACCAGAAATAGAGAAATTTCCTAGGTAGGTGACGAACTAAAAGGCCGTTACAAACAAATTTTAAGCTGATATTTTCATCTACAAATCATAGTTTGTTTGTTCTATATTATGAAAAAAAGCATTTATCTATTCTGATTCATTAAGTAATACAAAATAAACAAGAAAGTATATTTTGACGAAATAATTTGACAACAAATGATTTTTTAAAGTAACGGTTGCTATTTGAAATACTGATATGTTCGCACCGGTTATAAACTGAATACGATGCACCGGCTACTATATGAAACTTAAATTTCTTTTCCAGCTAGAAAAAGAAAATCAAATTTATGGCTGCACAAGCCTAAAAAATCTAAAACACATCACACAGAATGTGAGACATCAAGTGCTTCAACGATTTCAACTCCACCAAATCGCGTTCAACCATGCAGCTCTAATCTACGAAATGCACCCTTAAAAGCCATGATTCCACAGTAACCTATGACATATTAAGTCTGTTTAAAGTTACTGTTTCTTTCACCTTTGAGCCATTTTGTTTTTTTTTTTTTTTACAAAATACACATAAAGATAATAAGAAAATTTAAAATCAATTAAAAGAAAAATATTGAATATTTGTTTATGGAGGGTATCCCTTTTTTACCGGGAGATTTTCACAGGAATAAAAACAGATTTCTAATGGAGATTTGTAATTGGAAAATCTGATATCTTTTTCCCATTCGGAAGAGTCTCAGAACACCTAACATGATTTTCTATTGATATCATATGGGTATCAGAGTTCAAAATTCACTATATATACCGGTATACATCTCAAAAAATGCAAGTTAGAATTTCCAAATCGCAAAGTTAAAATTTTTGTTACTCGCAAAAATTTATGATGTACTACTGTATACAGGGAAATATTCTCCCGTTTTATTTTCGTCTTTTTCGCGTCTTTTGTCAGCGGGCAAGTACTGCGCAAATATTAACTAACCTCATGCGGAACGATATTATTTTCATGAAATGTAAAAAATTGATAAAGGATGAAATGTGTACGTTTATAGGTAGGTCATACAGGTAAACAGTCTCAACTTCTCGGGCACTGCTAGCTCACATCACGACGGATAGTAAAACATAATGTATTTAAATCAAATTCTATAAAAATTAAAAAAAAAGGGGGGGGGGTGTCATGAACGACTATGTAATACATTCCACAGGTGCATGAGGACGGGACCCCCCCCCCCCCTCACCCACGACAACATTCACCCCACATTCCCCAGTTATTTTTTCATCATTTATTTTTTCTAATTATATGTTGATGTATTGTATGCTACACTAAAAATTCAAAATTAACGCGAAACAAGCTATATATAAAAAATATACCAGTGGTATATATTTTTTTATACATAGCTTATTTCGCATTATTGTGATTTTTTTTTCTAGTGCAGCATACATCAACTTATAATTAAAAAAATAATTGATGAAAAAATAACTCGGGAATTTGGAGGGGGGGGGGGGGTCCCGTCCCCAAGCACCTGTGATACATTTGAGGTGGTTTCGAGCTCTGTTGGAAAGGTCGGAGAGTTGCGAAAGTCGTATTTTTAAACGGTTACTATAAAATAACATATTTCAACTGTATGATTCAATGCATATACATGGATGTTATTTCATTGAGGTTAGAAAGTGCACATTTCCAATAGAAACCGGTGTCGTTGTCTAATAGTAGCCGTAACATACGGCTTATCGAGTAAAATCGTCATAGTTTTTATACAAACATAGAAAATGGATAATTCTTGCAATCAAACTATTCTGTGTACAAATATCAAGAAATCAGTCGCTTCAATTTTAAAAAAAAACTTTGTTTTTTTGCGCACTCATGTCCAAAAACTTAATTCGACTGCACATGTGCCCAAATCAACGACAGTTATTCACGAAGTTTTAAGTCAATTCTTCATCTTGTATGTAGGTAGCTGGATATTTTAGTGTTGAAATGTGTGTTACGTTCCGTAAGGGTTGTCAAGTTTGCAGGTTAATTAAAATCTTTGAGAAAATGAGCATTTTGTTCATTCTGAAAAGAAAAATACTTACTGTGTCGGACATCTTTTTCAGCTAGTAACCGTATAATTTTCGAATAGAAACAGCGAACGTCGTTTTTTTACGGATAGCAACCGTTTATGTACTACACCGTGATTTTGTTACAAGCTTAAGATTTCATAAGTCCAATATATTTTTTTTAAAGGACTAAGTGCGGTTTTATGCATTTTTTGCCCCCAGAATTAAAGTTTTATAAAGAACTTTAAAAATAAGGTGGAAGATAGTTAAAATCATCTTGAAATTAAGGGTGTACAAGGTTAACACCACAGTGATGTCATAATGTAGAAATGACGTCATAAAGATTGCCTTATTTTGATAAATTGATGTTTTGTAGCAAAATATGGGTGTTTTCTGATCTTTTGTCGACTGGGAAACATCGAGCGCAGGCTTGCTCAAGTACCACTTTTTAATATAATGTGTATAATTATCTTAAGAAAAACATATGTTAAAATCGTTCTTGAGCAGACCTGCGCTCTATGCTTCCGAATGCAAAATAAAAAGCAAAAATGACAATATTTTCATTTTTTTGCATGTTTGCAGGAATTAGGTCATTTAGGTGACGTCATAGATAAACAGCGAATGAGCAATGGTGACAAAAATCATGATTAAAGTGATAGGCGTCTACTAAACAATGGTTTATGAAGATTTGGGTTTTATTCGATACTATTTAAAAATTGGTTAAAATTGGGGGCAGATATTTGACCATACCGCACATTAGCCTTCGATAGATGTGTATTTTTGTTTAAAAGCCCACATGAATGTGTCTACTTCATGTGGAGATTTAATTTAAGGTCTTATTGATATTATCTCGAAATCTGATAATTCGATAAAGCTTTCAACCAAATGCACTTTAAGAGTCGCAATCAAGTATAATCATCTTTTCTACAGGTATTCTTGTTTGTTACAGGGGTGTTGCTTGAGTGTCTGTTAGGCGGTCGGTTATATTGCATCAACGTAAACAGTAGCTGACCGCTTTAACGAAACTGTTATGCACATCTTGTTGTGCGAGACTTTTTTCCTCTGAGCTCAACTTTGCCAATAAGAGAGAGAGAGAGAGAGAGAGAGAGAGAGAGAGAGAGAGAGAGAGAGAGAGAGAGAGAGAGAGAGAGAGAGAGAGAGAGAGAGAGAGAGAGAGAGAGAGAGAGAGGAGGGAGGGAGGGAGGGAGAATGAGAGCATTTAAGATTTCGTATAATTTTCGATGATTGAATTGTTAAATGAAATGGTGAAAATAACTGATATAATTATGTTTCTTTTCATTTTGATCGGTTTTAACAAAAGAACTCAACTTACAAGACGAATATTTGACGTTAATAATTTGATAGTTTGTGATCATTTTGGTATTTTGAATCATTTAAGTAGAAAGTATGGAATCAAATAGACAAGAACTAGTATTTTATTAATTTTTTATACATGTATTTTATCTACAATTTTAGCAATTGGATATGCATTTGTATATGTATGTATATGTTAGGCGGGTGTACACAGCTTTCTCCATACGTCTCTGTTTGTTTTTTTTTTTAATCTAGTTTTTAAACCCAATACTCACAAGGCTACAATAGATTAACACAGATAAATAATAAACAAACATATAGTTAGCACTTGTAATATGAAGTATTAAGGACAAAGGAAACATTCAATTTTTATGTGTTATTACATGTGGTTAGCAATCATTTCTATTCGCTATCAAATACATTATTTAAGGGTTGGTCAAAGAGTGCAGAGCTGAAATAAGAGTGTCGTGTGAATAAAAAGGTATATGAGGATGTTCCACATAAGCATAGAAAATAACATTTAACACATGGGCAAAATGGCAGATTTAGTTCACATCGTTATCCAAAAGCCACACTCTTGGACATTTTTCTTGGTCTTATTCTTTGAAATGATATATGATGTCATATTTCACAACTTGTTTACATCTTAAAACGCATGTTCATAACTGGTTGTTTGGTATCAACAGAAATTCGATCACGTCAGGAGATAGTTCTTTGTCATAAAATAGTTTTATCTTTGAAATATCGACTTCGACAGGTGTTCCTATGACACCACCACTTCAGTGTTTTGCGGGCCACAATCTGTGTATTTTGAATCAGTTCTAAAGTTGCACGCACAACACAGTCTGACAAAAATAATTTCATTAACAAATTGGTTCATATTACTATCCTATAATCAACAAATAACAAAGAATTTCAAAACATTGTTTTAGTCCATGTTTTAAAGTACTTTAAATTGAACGAAAACTCCTACGAATTGCCTGTACACACTAGCTGTAGAAGCACCGAGGAATAGCGCAAAGAGCAACGTTAATCCGACATTATATACAAAGTTAATTTTCAATAGCAATTGCATTTTAATATTATTACTTTTCATCAACAATAAGCAATCCAAGGAAAAATGTTCAACACACGTGTGTGTCAAGCCTATTCAGTTGCGGTCAGATTGTGAGAACACATGAACCGATATACCCCAAACTGAAGGGGATTAAAAATGCAGCAATTGTGTATGCATGTACATTTGTTATGGTTAAAAAAATCTTAAGGTTTACAGCTGTCAAATATTAAACAAATGCCATTTTTTCCACACACAGTTTTTATTTTTTTCTTGTATAACGACATCTACAGCACGAATATTAAACAACGTTTTTGCAATGTAAATTTCATCTATGGACGAAAGCGAGTGCATTACATTTATCAGAAGGATAATACTTAGTATTAGATTAATCTATCTTTTTTCTCTTAAGATTATGTTAATAAATAGATTTATATTGTTGATGATAGGTAGTTGTATTTGTTTATGTTTTATAATGCAATAGCGATACTTCAAACTTCCAAAACCACGAAACGCCGGGTGATTCGAAATAACCAACATGAAGTCCATCCATCAACAAGGATTGGTAAAAATGGTTAAACGTTGTCGCTATTATTTGTTAGCCCAAGTGCTATTCTTGGCCTCAACCAAGCCAGTATATCTTTATAAGTTTTTATTACAAGAATAACGCTTTCTTTTTATATTTACAATTATGAGTCCTAATTTTCAAGACGTTTTAGTTTGTATGGAACAATGTTAAAGAGAACTGAAGAGCTTTTTTGTTGGTAAACAAACTTTTCAAGCAATATGTTTGCATTTTTCATATTGTTTCTATTCAAGAAAAATAATATAATGCAACATTTGATTAAATATGAATATTATTATTTATTTCACTGTCAGTCAAAGATTTCTTGTTATACTGAGCGTACTAAAAAGGTTTGAATTGTGTATCTATCTGGTTTAAAAGGAAAACTATTTATCTCGTGTCTTTTTAAATTAGTTGCATTTTTAATCCAACTAACCCCAATAATCATAAGTTGAAAAAATGGAAAATGGGGTCAAGTTAATGAATTTAGACAAACCATCATAATCATTAGGAAAATTACAATATGATTTGAAAATTGAACAGCTGTGAATGAGGGAGTTTACACATGATATCATTTGAATTTGTTTGGTGTATTTGAGATAAAAAGCAGTATCCATATCATAATTTTGTATGTTTCATGATCAAAAAAAAATATATATAATTTGTTTTTTTTTTCTTGCGATTAATTTTTGGGAGGAAAAGTGCTTGAAAACAACTAATGAAGAATAAAAAATATAGTAATGATAAATCTTTTTTGAAATACAGATTGAAATTGAGAAATAACTATGCTGTAATGAATTCTATTTTGATAAACATCAAAGTTATTCGGGAAGTTTTTTTATTTGGAATATCAACTATAAAATGTAAAAATGGGTAATTTATGCATATTTTGAGGTTCATTTCTGTTCAGAACTTAGTTCCCTCTGTACACTGTTTATCTTGTTTAAACAGCAGATGTCCTCTTAATGAACAACTCAAACATGTGCAAAACATAAGATTAAGTAATTAAAATTTCAGGAAAATGAATAAATGAAATTTTAGAAAATAATTAGTATGTAGTCATGTATTTATTCATGAACAGCTGCACGTACATTTTACAAATTTGGAAAACTTCTATATCAAATTAAATAACCATCAAAAAACGTTTCATCTCATGTGTTTAAATAAAAAAATCATTACCAATGTCAAAGTATCGTTTGAGTTAGGAAAGGAGGAAGAGATAAACACATTTGTTTTTTTTCTTTCATTTTTAGCTCACCTGAGCTGAAAGCTCAAGTGAGCTTTTCTGATCACCTTTTGTCCGTCGTTCGTCTGTCCGTCTGTCCGTCCGTCCGTCCGTCCGTCCGTCTGTCTGTCTGTCCGTCTGAAAACTTTCCACATTTTAAACTTCTTCTCTAAAATCACTGATCCAAATTCAACCAAATTTGTCTCAAAGCATTCTTATGGATTGATGAATATAAATTGCAGAAATGAAAAAAAAAATTATTGAAAGCGGAGAAAACCTCAAAACTGTAAAAAAAAAAAAAAGGTGGGTGCATTTTAAAAAATCTTCTTCTCAAGAACTACTGAGGCAAATTCAACGTAATTTAGCATGAAAAATCCTTATGGGAAGGAAAATATAAATTGCAAAAATTCTGTTTCAAATCTGAGTTATTACGAAAGTAATAAGAAAGAAAAGGCGTGTTTCAAGCAATTTAAATAGCATCCATGAGTCTTGGAAAAATGGGTAGGCATGACCGGGCAAGGGCAAAACAAAAGATTGACAGTTATTAATCTGCCAATCTCATTAAAATTTCAAGATATTTACTGACCAGTATATTTGTATTCGCTGTAAATATTGCTGCAAAATAATGCGTAATTGAAATTGACGACTGCCGATCTGCACTGGCTTCTATTTTGCCCCGGCCCGGGTTTGCTTACCAATTTTACCAAGACTCGTATTCCATAATTCTAAAACGAGGTTCTTTGTTTAAAGCAGCCATGACACTATATGATAAATGGGTCGATCTGACAATGATGAAGTTGTTTATTGTGCAACAGTTCGTGTACAAAGGGAATCTTTGAAACATGCAAAATACATTGGTGCCGATTTTGTGAAGTAAATTGAGGCTAAATATTTCAATGCGTTGACAGTTTTCACATATGACGGTGGTGTTAGCTTGTTGTGATTTTCGTTTCGTTTTCATTTATGCTTTGCGTTAACCTGGGAACTGTCGCTTGTATTTCCTGATTTTTACGTATCAAATCAAACAGAGACTTTGGTAAATCAAACAGTTTACTGTTTACCTGCGCAAATTAAGCAAAAAAAATGCAATTCATTCAGGCTATCGGTAATTCGGTATCATCTTTTGCGTAATGGTAGAATAAGGCAATTTGTTTTGTTGAAATGCTCGGCATTTTCTCGAGTTTATTCAGTTTAAATAGAGTTTAATATCGCTGACGGAAATATGTAGGTATATACATGTATATGATTCATTTTGAAAAATAAATTGTGTTCTTTATTTGTTATAGTGCATGTTTCTTGTGTTTTATTGTTTACAATTTCTATTTACCTACCATATTTGAGTGTTAAACTTCGAATTATAAGCAAGATACAGAGATTTACTCACAATTCTATGTTTGTACACAAATCTAAGGCCATTCATTTTTTTTCCATTTTAAACGCCGAATAGGAAATACCAACTTAAAAATCTTAAGCTGAATGTAATAAAATGTGAACAAAATATGACTCAAACCTAGCAAAATTTTGAGCTCATCTTGCTTATAATTCTACGATTGACGCTGAAATTTTGGTTGATCATTAGAAATTCTATCTGAATTTGAGTATGTTAAATACTTGTACACAAAAAAATTAAAGAATCATGTGCTGTATATAACTACTCTCCGGGGCCCCCTCTTTATACAATGAATAATGTGAAATGTGAGTAAATAAAAACGACATCGTTAAACAGTTTCCATAGTTCTGACACATTTCTGTTGCGGGGATGAAAGAATTATCGATATTCCTAAGAAAATATTACAGCGGAAAATAATCCTGGTTTGTAGCCATTTGTTATTTTTGAATAAAAATGAAAATAATGGGTGGGCCATAGTAAATTAGAGTGATGTGCCTGTCAATACGGTAACGTTGATTTTTATGGCTCTTTAACATGTCACGTGACAACATTTTTCATTCCAGTGTATTCATCAATCAAGGGTGAGTAAAGTTATAAAAGTCACGAGTTTACGCGAGGTAAAGAACAGTCATTTAATTATAATTGAGAAGACAATTTAAATTGTTGACTATTTTTAATTTGAGAAATTGAGCGCATTGAGGTGCAATTTTCTTCTTCATATAGGAAAAAAAATGTACTTATATGCTCTCATATATTTTGATCGCTTTATTAAGTTGGGAGGGGGGCAGAACGAAAATACAGGGAATTAGAAGTTATAAAACAGTGTACCCCTACCAAATATTTAGTTCTATATCTTGCGTAGGATTTTCTTATTCTGTGTAAAAACAGTATTTCATGAAGGTACAATGTCAAAGATTACGTGTATGCAAAAATAAATGTAAAATTCGAATACTTTACAATATTTTTTTTTGTTATTCTACCGAGGGCCATATGGCACAATATCTTTTGAACGCCCTTTGTTGCTCAGGTGAGCGATGTGGCCCCATGGGCCTCTTGTTTGCATTTGTTACTGTTTTATTGCTTTTGTTTTTGGGTGGGGATGGTGGTTGGTACGAATTAATTTTTTAAAGGTATATATGTGCAAGTCGAAGAAGTAAACAAATAGTACTGAAACTTTTAATTAAAATCTACATAGATTTTATTCCGATATTATCGGTACTGGTATTTTATCTTTGTTTAAATGGATGTTCTGGGTAAGTATTAAGCAAAAATACAAGATTGTGTCATATCTAAAATGTAGATCTGAAACTTAAACTCAACAATACAGAAAGTTTCTTTATTCAAGTACTAGGAAAACGGCATTGTTGGATTAAATAAATAGTTTTATTCTGAGGTGAACAGATTAAGTAATATTGGATATGTCACCTTGTATAATTCAATCATTCGGACCATTTTTAATTATTTTGTAAATTAACTTCCCGACTTTGTTTCAAATGCTACCAAATATTTTCCTCTATTTCGACAACTGTTCTGAAAATTTTTTAAATTCCGCGCAGCCGTAATCCAACCCGCGGCACAGTACGCTTCTGTTTATTGACACTTCATATTTTATCTTATTAATTCTTTTATATACATGCGGTTAAAATGTAACGATTTATTTAATAGCCGTTTAAAAATTGATTTCCTTACATCTCTATACAGTCATATAATTTTAACCTTTCATTGTGTTATATTCCATTGTTCATTGTATATTTGAATTGTAAACCATGGTCAGTTGGAATCAGACCTTCGGTGTTGATGCATACTCAAACCCACTTAAAAGTATATTCAATGCAACGTCTAGTAAAAAGTCTTAAAACCAAAACGCGCAGTGGCTTTTTGGAGGTTTTATGAGGTTAGGTCGAACAACAAGCGGATAATCTTAGGGTTGGACCAGTATTAATCCCGTACAACAGAAAGCGTCCCATAATAGATGTCAGTAAAGTATTTACTTACTTAAAGTGACTATTTATTAAGATCCTTTCAAATATCACGAAAACAATTAGCAAGACTTTTTCATCTCAGATTCTTTTATATCACTATATTACTTTTTATTAAAAAAAAAATCAATTTAATTATCGATTGTTAGCGCGTCTATATTTTATTCGTACTGTATTTGATTTAAGTTGTGATGAAATGCATTTGCTTAACTTTATTATAGCTCCCAAATAAATTATTCCTTTCTAAATGATGGTAATAAATGCAAGAACAATCCACTTTTTTTAAATATAAAATTTATGTTTTTTTCGTTTGTTTGCCTTCATCTTGTGTTAAATGCATCATGCTATTAAAATTATTCAGTTTGTTTTCTGATCATTTATGACTCATCTTGATTTGATTATTCTTATGATTATGAAAAATGAATATATTATCATCAAATCAAATTAGAAACTGACATAGGAGTAAACAGCAAAATAACTAGTTGCTTTGTTTTCTCATTATATTTTTTTTATTTTCAAAAACAATTATCCAGTGATATGACTTACTTTCTTGAAACTAAGAAAATTAAGAAGGTTCAATTGTTTTTGTAAATACGAAATTTAAAATTCGATATCCAATACCTAAATTAGCCGGTCAAATGATGGAATCAAATAATACTCTCTCTCTCTCTCTCTCTCTCTCTGTCTCTGTCTCTCTCTCTCTCTCTCTCTCTCTCTCTATATATATATATATATATATACACACACACACAAAGGGATGGGACCGGAAAAATATTAATTTGGCTTTGCTTTTCAAATCAGCAGACATTTACATGTTTATTACAAATAGCTATAGCATGATGGATTAGCAGTATGTAGGTCGAATAGGTGAAAAATTAGGCAATCTAGAATAAAAAATCATATTTCCAAAATTTAATTCAGTAAGCATGAACAAAAGCCCCAGAGAGATTTGAACTCGAGAGCTGCGGTTTACAAGCCCAATCTTCAAACATTAAGCTATGACAATACACGACCAAATCGATTGATACAAACAGGTTAACAAACAACAAAATCTTGGAACGTAGTGACTTTTAAAGTATAAGTTTACGTGTGTTCTGTTAATATTATACCCTATTAACCAGCCTAGACAATTTGGCACTTTGTTGCAGTAATACCTTTAAGAAAAGAAACAAATATTTTGGAATCCTCATAATAGTAACATCTATATAATGAATAAAATACGGTCTCTTATAATTGTGTTGTCTATAAATGTATGTGTTTCTATCTTTGCTTACAAACGGATATGCATTCATTGTTAAGGAAAGAGTCTTTTCTTGTTTTCGACTTGTCAAACGTTAATTTGATTAATAAATCAAGATGAAAGAAAATTAAAATAGTATATGTTTCTTTTTTTTTTTACTATCATACAACTTGGCATAGAAATAGTAATCATCGTTTAGAATCAAACAAGGACTATATTTTTGGCGGAGTATTGGCGTAGGAAAATATCACATATTTCGCAATTCAGATTTGCTGTAGATTAATGAGTCCGTTTTAGCATTTTTAAAACAAGAACATTAATGTTGGATTTTTTATCTAATGTGAACTAAGGATATGATATTTGGGTTTCAGAATATGTTTTTAAATTATGAATTGCGTATCAAATTACATTTAATAAGCTTTAAAAGCACCCATTCTATACATTGATTTGTGTGAAAAAAATCACTAAAATCAGTTTTTCTCTCTTATTAAATCGTCACTTTATTAGCTTTTCTGTCAATTTATATTTTTATATAAAGTCAATCATAATACGTAAAAATCAGAAATATTTAAATATTGGAATCATAGGAAAATAATCAAAATTTAAGAAAATTAGAGGAGATGCGGGCTAAGCAATATCAATTTTAAGTTTCACTAATGATTTAGTATTATAAGCTGATAGGCATTCTGATAGTCTATCATTTCACTGAAGAATAGAATCTTCATATCTTAAAGAGATGTCCACATAACTGCAAAGAACTTCATTTATTTTTATCATCCTTAAAGTTAAAGGAAAAGGCAGAGACCTTGACTTGACCTTTATGCAAAACAAGGATGTCAAATTTGATTAAACTGAAAGAATCATTTAGCCATATGATCTGTTTGACTGTTTAAAAATTTCATGAATTTCTTATTTTTATTATAAGAAGGATGTATGATAACGAGAAGACTCCTTTCTTAAGATCAATTTTCAAAGTATTATCATTTGTTTAAATATCTACTTCAGCGTTATAGCCATAGCCGTAACGCAAATTATTTAAAAGTAATTTTGTCACTGTAAATGATTCTTTAGCTAAAGCTGATGTGGTTGAGCAATTTAAAAACGGTCTCTCTCTCTCTCTCTCTCTCTCTCTCTCTCTCTCTCTCTCTCTCTCTCTGTGCGAATTATTGCACTCTGAATTAAATTATTTACCTTACACCCTTTAATTAATGACACAAGGACGTAATTCATTATAAAATACAAATTGTTGATTTTTTATCTACCGTTACTTTTGGTTAGCCACAGTTCATGACCAAAACTTCCTTCCTTCAGGATGTTAAATTTGCGTACTTTGAGTCTGTCATTATTCATGCTTTGGATTCCATGTCTGTCATTAAATCATATTTCCTTGGTTTGAATTGTGTATTTTCACTTCCCCTCAATAATCAAATGGTTAGGAAAATTAATAATTTATGCAGTAAGTGTGTTTAAGGAAATATCAGCATCAGTTTAGCAAATGGGTATTTGACAAATGTTTTACGCAATATTGACCAGTTGAGAACATTCATCTGATAAAGCAACATGACAACTATATTGTTCCTGTTCGTTGTTTTTAGTTGCGTTTACCTGTGTGCAGCTCCTGGCGCTGGATTACGACCGTCAGATTTCTCATATTGTCATATGTAAAATATATGGTTTTAGTTCATTGATTTGCATTATGTATTTTCCCCGTTTTGCGATATAGATATCTGTCAATTATCATTAATAAAATGGAATTAATTACATTTTACAATTATCTCCAGGATGAGTAAATAAGTTTAGTATTATCATACCAATACCACATTATGTTTAAATTTCTTTAGAAATTCCAAGGTAGTAGTAGTAGCAGTAGTAGTAGAAGAAGCTTTAGTCATATAAAAGTAATGTAATATGTATGTCTGTCATTTATCATTTATTTGCCAGAATTAATTACATTTCACAATTATTGTCAGGATGAGAAAATCTGTGTATAATTATCATATCAATAACACATTATGTTTGAATTTCTTTCGCAAATTCTAAGGTAGCAGTAACATAAATAGTGGCTTTAGTTATATTAAAGTAATGTTTAAGTTATGCATTAAAAAAACAAGATTTGTTCCATGTCCTATTGGAATATTCTATTAGCATAAGTGTATGATACAGTATTATTTTTATTACAAAATTTGTATTGTTTAGGGACTATTGTGGCCCAGGGTATTTTGGAGCTTTTTGTGAGGATATTTGTCCGTATCCTTACTATGGAAAATACTGCGGTTACACGTGTTCTTGTGGTTCAAAATATTGCAATCATGAGAATGGATGCATACCCGGTAAATATAATTTTCACATTAACTTTTATTTTTATATATTAGTAATATAATTAATTGCGAGAGTTAACAGCTACAATAGTTACAGTTTATTTTTCTCTTTCTCTTTCTCTTAGTTTACACACAAATAGACATGCATTCTCATTTTAAGTGTCTTCAATGGTAGATTAAGTCATTTTTTATGCTTCCAAAATCTAAAAGTCAACAATTGAGATCCAGAGTAAAGGTACGTATACACGATTTAAGGTGAAAATTTTCATAAATACATATTGGTTTTATTTTCAATGCGATGTCATAATTTGAGAGTTAACTATTGAGTTATACACAGAATACAGAGTTCATTTTTTGTAAAACAAAGCTTGAGTCTTGTTAGTGTTTCTGGCGGCATTATGTATGTATTTTGTTAGTATAAGTTTCAATCAAATGTTGCTTTTTTTATTATATCATCATTAATAAACACAAATATATCAGTATATCATGAATGCCATTAGTCTTTTGATCATAGAAAGGGTATTTACTATGCATATTTTTGAAAACAAATATAAGTCTTGAGCTTTGTTTAAATAACAATGAATTCTTACCTCTGTATCTCTATTATACATGTAACTTGGTTTCTAACATTCAAATTTTGGTCAACCATTCAATATGTGCAAGTAAAACATTTTATACAAAAAAACATAAAAAAAATAATAAATAAATTTTGATATCAAGTTTCGTCTCGGCCCTTGTACGATTTTTTAGTTTGTAAACAAAGCTCGAGCCTTTTTTTTTTTCTGCTTTTTTCATAAGGATAATTTTGTTTAAAGTTTCATTAACATGTTCTTTTTCTCATTTGTTTATGAAGTCGCTTATCATAGATAAGAAGAATAAAAACAGACAGAAAATAGAGAACCGCTTAATAGTAAAATTACATCACAGGGTTTAATCTTAGTGTCTTTTAAAGTTAGTTGACTATATATGGTTGGCTATGAATGTTGGAGCCATGCATGACTCCTTCCATTATAGGGCATTTGTAATGAATTTTATCTACATAGCACATTAACTATTTTTGGTTGATTTTCATGACTTAAGGTCAGACGACACGTTCCTCGAGCATCTTTTTTGTATCTCCTTGTAATAGAGAGTTCCAATAAAAAAAATATATTTTTATAATTATTTTCAAAATGATTAAGATTCTATTGATAAAGAATATATGCCTAGATGGCCGAGTGGTTAGAGCTGTGGCCCCTCACTGCCACGAGCGTAGGTCTAGAGCTAGTGAGTTCAAAGTCCGGCCCCGGTCGATATAGAGTTAAATCATAGTGAATTTCGCTGTGCTGTATATTTATTTATTTATTTTTATATTAGCAACTCAAGTGTATTTTCAAGATGATTTTATAGGAAATTGCATACTCTAGTATTTTGTAGAAATGCCTGGTAAGATATCCTAATGTTTTGCAAGAAAGCTTATCAAGGTAGTAGAAAATCATTAACAAATTCTTGGAAAAAGTTATACAAAACTGAGGAACGTGTCGTCTGACCTTAATATCAAATTCTTTATTTTTTCTGCAAAAAGGTAATATTTTAAAAGATTGAGATTACACTATTATGATATTAATAAGATGAACAATTATTCATTCATGTTTAGTTATAGCACAGACCAAGAAAAACAAAAATTATATTTGTTTGATAGTCCTACATCAATTTAACTTGATAAGAAAACAATGGGTATACTTTTAACATCTCTTTTCTTGACTTTTTGTGATCGGCTTCGGTCGATCCTAGTTAAGCCCATATGAGACATCCAGCAAGTTTTACTATTTACATATTGCGCCTTGCACTACTTCTTTTATTATGCAGTGACAACCTCATTTAAAACTTTTATTAAATGTAAATTATTAAAAAAAAAAAGTTATTCTTATTCGTTTGCTTTGAAATTTAAACAGTTATACAGTTAGATACAAAATCAAATCACGTTTTTCTTCACATATTCGTAAGAATATTTATAGGATGTATAATTAGCCTACTAAAAGTAAAGCTTATCCAAGTTTTGCTATTTCGAAATCAACAGAACAGTGGTATATATAGCTTAGTGCATGTAAAGTATTGCTTTTGTATTACATTAACAGAGATGTACAATGATATAACATGCCGATCATTCTTTAAAAAGGAAGACTTGTATAAATTGAAGGTGAAACATTTGTATGATATGCCGATATTGTGCTAAAATTTGTTTATTTCGTAATCTGAAATAACGGAAAATTTTAAATATTCTTTTTTTATTTTAAAACTTCAAGTATCCAGTTGTGAGGCTGGATTTATTGGCAGTTATTGTGAATCAAAGTGCTCCTATCCATTCTTCGGGCAAGGTTGCCAACAAAAATGCCTATGCCCAGAGAAAGTATGTCTCTATTCAACTGGATGTCCAAGGAAACGTAAATATTACGTATTGCATATTTGAAGATGAATAAATAAATATTCTTACGAACATTCACTTATTTCTCATATAAAGTTGTTTTTTTTTTCTTAATACAGTAGTTGTATACAGTAAAAATATAACAACGCTTAAAACTCTACCTAACAATGAAGAAACAACAAATAAAGAGTCCCCTACACCAATGCCGATAACGTTTTCGACTCGAACTCAAAGTACAGGTAATGTGTTCAATAAAAAAAATCATCCACACAAATGTTAACTAACCCTGAACATTTAGGCACATTTAGCTAGGTCTAACAGGATTAAAAGAATCTTACAAATTACAAAAACAAAAGTATGCAAAATCTTGAAGGAGCAAATGTTGATTACTTTGGAATCATAAGATTTCGTTGTGGCTCAATTTTCGTAGAATTCGTGGGAACCTCTCAACCAGTAATTAACATCCCCAAAGAATTCATGAAATATGGATATAAAGTCATACTAGTATGACTTAGTATCCCTATTTCATCAATTTTCATTTCATTTTATATCCTATTTCATGAAGGGTTTACACCCTTTTGTGATTATAAGACAATACACGAAATTTCATCCCCACAAACCTAAACAATTTTCAGCAATCCACGAGAATTGTCCCCCACGAATTTTAATGACTCCACAACACTTGAAAAACTTTCTCCTTTACCACCAAACAACACAAATGTAATATTAAATTTAAATCTATTGTTGAAAGGAAATTTGAAATTATTTTTCGTGTTACATAGAAACAACAAGCGAATCCTTGCTGGAATGAAAAACAATGCCACTTGGAATGGGAAAAACATCTGGTATCTTTTCTTTCATCCGTAGTAGAGGAATGAAAGCGAGTATAGTGGTCCTTTGCATTCTGTTTTTTTTGCTTGTGATTGCACACATCCTTCTTTTCATTGTCCAGCGCATCAAAGTGAAAAACAACGTAATACATGTGTAAACACTCGTACTTATGTTCATTTTGAATACTTTGATATGATAGCATACTAAAACTACTATACCTACCTTTTTTTTTTTACTTTTTTTCCAGGACTTGTGTTATTTTTTTGTAAATATCATTTTTTTAATTTAGCACTGATGTTCACTAATTATACATTTTAAACAATCTGTGTAAATATTTGTTTTGGAAAGTTCTACTGCTGCATGTTTAGTCTGTAATAAATTGTAAGTAAGCATGTAGAAACTGCTGAGCATGTCACAATATTGAAACATATTTTTTTTAATTTCGCTGAACTTTAATATTATTAAATGAATAAACAAATAGAAATGAAGGATTATTGTATATAAAAACATGTTTTCACTGTACATGTAAATGAAAATTATGTGTTACGTTCAAAAAGCAATTGTTCTTGTAATTTTAGATGAAATACGTTTTACATAATGGTGCTTCATTTCATTTGCCAGGCACTGTCGAATTAAATAGAAAAGCAGTGTGTTGTTTGTTTATTTTTGCATGTTTACGTTAAAAGCGAAATAAACCACTGTTTGAAATATCTAATGATACAAAATCGATTACGCTTTTGTTCTATGATCTCGCTTCGTTACAAAACTATATCCTAAAACCCTAATGATGTAACATAAAAAGAATTTTTTTACCATTTAAGCAAGTAGCTGTAATATGAACAATTTTGCTTTTGTATATATTATTCAATAAAATACATTATAATACATTATATTATTCAATAAAGATGGATGAAAATCTTTAGACTGAAATGGACCCTTAATATAAAGGACAATGCATTATATCATATACCTAGTAGTTTATCAGCCCTAATACACGTGTTTTGGACTAGGTGGGACAGCAACTGGAAACTAGGGCTGTATCGCCCTCGGGGCTGATATATCTCTGTCTCAGCCCGTCGTCAAGGGGGTGTATTGCCCTCAAATTTAAAATCGCTTATTCCCATATATCTCTGCTTTAAATTAAGACTAGTTTGTAGAATAACGATAGAATAACAAATAAATAATTCAAAGCATCATCTTACACGTCTGAATATTTTTATTTATTGCTGAAAATTGAAAAATCTATATATCAAAAATAGCGCCAAAGAGTGATATGTATATAAGCAAGGGGAGGTAACCAACACAGCGGTCGTGTATTCAGAACAATAGCACGCTTTATTTAATATAAATCAACATTTAAATCATTCAGGATATAGAGAAGGCTGGAAAGAGACTTAATCTTAGGAAACCAGAGATTAGACTGTAAAAATTAAGTGATTAAAGTAATGGACGCGCTTATGAACGTTTTCAGACAACTTGCTGTAACAGTATGGTTTTTAATGTATGGAATCTGACAGGAAACTTACGAAATCCCAGTGAAGGAACTTGACTCATTACGACGTTGCTGAGGAAAGAAGTTTCTCGATCGATTATTTTGAATTCTTTAAGATAGTGCTTCATTTCAGACGATAGACTCTTCTACTGTATTTCAAACGACAATGGTTTGTCAACAAAGTCCGACAACTCTTACGGTTCTTAATACATAAAAACATTAAACATTATCTTAGGCCAATACAATTGCAACTATTCACATGGTTTAGATCCAAAAAAAAAAATGAAAATCAAAGTCTTAAATTTTTTTAACCCATTTTCATTTAAATCCTTAAGCCAGACAGTTTCTGTCTTGATCATGAAAAGTTTTTAAAGTTTGTTTTACACTGAAAAGATATTTTAGTAAAACACTCTTTGGCCTGTATCTCTTTCAGTAATACAACCTATGACCCTTTTTTGCATGTTCAAAGAAATAATCCAATAGCCACTGTGTATGATCCATTTGACTTTTTGGTCTATTCTTGCTGATTTCCATTTGGGCTCCATTTGGGTTCATTTGGGCCATTTTACGTTCCATTTGGGTAAATCGACGCACCGCATTTTACCAAGACTCTATTCCGACTCCTCTTCCTTAAAAGGCCTAAATACACGCATTGTAATATCAATGTTGAGGAGATAACACCAGATCACTATCACTAGACTTACATCATATGCAATTTCTTAATATTGTGACCATGGTGACGCGAGGCGAACTTTAATAGGGTTAGTGGTTTTTGTTTTGAATATGATAAAATAAGTATTCCACACCGAAGCACACAGGCAGTAACTCATCTCCTTTGAATGTTGTAAATTCCAAGAAATAAATTCCAAGAAATAATTTCCAATGTAAAGATATACCGATAAACCTTTACTTTAATTTATTGTAGTGTTTTTTTTATTTGTTAATTTTAGTTTTAATGCATAATAAAGATATTTTGTTTTATTTGTCGTTATATAATCACTAGGTAGCCTAATGGCATTCTTGCGACATTGGATGTCTTAGGCAGATGCCTAATTATGTTAGGTGCAGAGGCCCTATTGCTTGGTGCCTAACGTCTAATGGTGGCCTAATTTTGTTAGCAAGAAGTCCTATTAATTGGAGCCGAATAGATGCCTAATAGGAGCCTAACTATATTAGGCTGTTATCTAGTATAATTATATTAAATATAGGGTGAGAAATTGTGTAAAAGCACTTCTCCTTTATTCCTGCTTTACTTGCTGTAATATTGGTGTACAATACAAATTGTTATACAAAAGTATGGTGTTGTTCTTCATTGATCTATAAAGATCGCAAATCCGACGCATGTGTTGCGGGTAACACAGGACCCAAGTAATTTTTGTTACGTCTGAGGTTGAAGTGGAGTTAGACATAATTGTAAACATCATCATCCCCCAGTCGCGTTACATTATGAAATAAGAACCAATTTATTCCACCATTTATTTCTGTATGATTAAAAGCATTTAAAAATAAAGAATGAAATTGAACACTTTTTATCCCAACTTCTTTAAATCCTATTTATAATTTATTTACCCAAAACTTATCAAAATCCAATGAAAATGACCAAGATAAATCTAATAAAATGAGTTAATCTACCATCAATATTTTAAAATAAGTTAATATACCACCAATAATTAAATTTTACCAAACACCAGAACTTGCACCTTGGTAAATGTTTCGGTTGAGTTCGGTGTCTGTTTACCTAGATTCAAGTGTTTACCGGCTACACCTTTCGAAATAATTTAGGTGTAATCGGAGAAATCCTAATTAAGCATTTCATTCCCCCCCAACTTCCACGCAAAATAATATGTGTGAGTGGGATATTTTGAAATTTAAAAATCACTAAGTGAATTATTATCTCATTTTTGATGAGTAAAATGAGTTAGCTTAGGTAGTTAAACTAAGGTTAATCACAAAAGTATTTTCAGTATTGTTAAAATGTAAATACCAAAAAATGATGAAAACTCGCTCCAACTATTTTTTTGAGTCGTCAAAAGTCCCTACTTTCTTTAAAATATTATATAATGTATTTATCATACAACCGATGCAAAACACTGACTCCAGATTAAATGGATTTTATTTCGAAGGTAACATACACCTACTCTGTATTAACTTCAAATTTATATAAAGCCTCGTTCAATATACTAAATACACATGTAAGTGTACTTGGATAGTTTATGTTGAGTCCACCATACGTCTGAAAAATACATCTGTACCTGGAAACTGATAAATTTGGTGAAACATTTAGAAAAAACTACTGCAATGTCTATTATTATACATATACTCAGCATAACCATCGTTTTTAAACCGTGCATAAAATTTTACATAAAATCGGACCAAGCAGCTTTAAATAGGATACCTTTCACTCGAAATAAAAAGCTTTTCGGGGAGAACACATGTGCGATAGTATTAGGGAAGTTATACCTATGCACGCACGCTTGTGTTTTCCATCATTTGTTCGTACTTGTATATGAGACAAATATACGCTCTACTTAAAACAATTAAATAATTTCCTTAATGGAACTTATAAATATGAAACTATAACAATAATGAAAGCTTTGACCCTCCAATCACTTTTGTACAATGGTCTGAACTAAGAAGAAAAAGAAATACAAGTGTGAAATTAACTTTGAAATGAATTTATTTTCATTTAAAGACAACATAAGACAACCACATCAGTATATTTTTTTTCTGAATATCATTATACAATAACCAGTTTGTAATTAGTCATTTTTAAGTCATCTGAAAGTCTTGATCTGTTGGATAGTTGGTTTTCAAATTCTTTGAATGAAAAAAATCCGTTTCCTTCCATACTGGTCGAACAACAGGATATTCCGATAATATTCTTTAACCTCGATAGGCGTTCGAAAGTTGAAAAACATTAGCCCATCAGAAAATTGACTGCAAAAATCGTCAAATTACAAAACATTTGTCTCAATTCATACAGGTAGACACATATCGATAATGTTACTCAACAATGATCTGCATCCAAATCCAATTTCATTTTATCGATTGACCGTCAGGTTTACATTTCTGCTCAGTCTTTTATTCTTCTTTAGTTGCAATGTCAAGAAGATTTCATGCAGCACCATATATGGAAATGGACAAATTTCCAATTTCAGTCCAGTTGACGACTCTAAAGACACTGAACAAATATCTTCGAAACTTCTGGCGCTGTTCATTCCTGAAAACTGAGAGGATCCTATAGGTAATACAATTGCCATAGTTGCTTGGAAGATGTGTATAGTCATTGTGAAGCCTTCTTATATATAATTATTGTTCATTAACAAATTGTGCGATGCTGAGACGGGATTCGTTTACATCTGCAACTTTACAACATTCTTGTTTACACGTACAATTGATTTCTCACTTTAACCACGCTCACCGAATTTATTAAAAGGTGTCAAACTTCACTACGTAAGTCTTCAGCAGAGTTGAACTTTCCCAAAATACATGACTATGCATGGCCACCGAATTTTGATTCTGACGTAGGATTGATCTGGTAAAATATTTTAAACATTTAGTGTTCATTTGTTACAATAAATAAGTAAGAGTATAATGATTTTTTACAAAGAAAACTATAAGCACATAAGTGAAGTGTTTATAATTTATACATGTAAGTACAGGTAATAAAGTATTGAATAGTAGTCATATGTAACAATTTTTATTTATATTTGTATTGTTTCTCGTAACATTGATTTAAAAAAGTCACGTCAAAACAGAATTGATTGTTTTTTAATGCAGATGATTCAATCAAATAGTCAGTTATATTTATAGCTATATAACTAAAATATGTGTGAATTGTAAATGATAATAATGAATTATATCTCGTTACATATATTTTTATTTATTTTGTCCTTGCCACGAAATGCCTAATCATGATAAAGGATATCGATTTTGATAAAAAAAAGAGTAAAAAAGAACTTTTTGCGCATGCACACGGGAAATAAGATGGTCGTTATTGTCAGCTAACTTAATGTCGGTCAGAATTTTATATATTGTTAAGAGTTGTAGATTTGAGATATTTTCATGCACTATAAGTGAAATACTTTTGTCATTCAGGATACCCTTTCCTTTTCATGCTTTAATAGGATAACATTTACACAAATCAAAATGTCCTTTAGGAAAGCAGATAATTCATTGTTCCATAAAAGTAAATGTATGTACATACTGTTAAGTTTTAACACTTAAGATGGCGTTGAGTCTCAACCCTTCCACATTGGTACATGTATACTAGTCTAGATATAGCTGTCAATAGAAAGATATGTTTTAAATAGATAGTTACTTTCCTGGCAAGATATTAAATTTTTGCTTGTATGTAATTGATATCTTTGTTACACAATCAAGTTAAGACTTGTAAATTAGAGCCTAAAGAATACTTTTATTTGTAATCCAACACAGTCATTTATTTTACCCGTCATTAAAAATTGTCGCAAATTTAAGCATGTATAACTTGAACAATACAGTAAAGATATTTTGTTTGCAACACTAAACACAGACATAAAAAGAGAATTAAAAAAATGTATATATTCAACTTTGATATATATTTATTTCATATTTCAACAGAACATTTAAAGATAATAAAAGACAATTACATCAACACCATTTTTTCTGAATATCATAACACAACAGTCATTTTTTAAAAGTTATCTGAAAAGTCCTAGTCGGTCGTAGACTTTGATTCCAAATTCTTTGAGTTATCAAAAATGTACCCATCCAGGCAAGGGGAAACTGACATTTCCGTTAATTCTGATATGCATTCGATCCATGGATTATCATGCTACTTTTTACAATTCTTTTTAACAAATGACAGTCTGGTTTAGTTCTCTGCTCACTGAGAGTCTATTATTGTTCTTTAGGTGCAGTGTCGAGAAGATTCCATGCTTTACCATATCTGGAAATAGACAAATTTCTAATTTCGGTCAAGTCGGATCCAAAGACACTGAATAAATATCTTTGGAACTCCCAACGTCGCTCATTCCTGAAAACTGAGAGAACTCTCTAGGTAGCGCAATTGTTATTGTTGCCTTAAAGATGTGTTGAGTTATTATGAAGCTTCATTATACATGCATGTAACTTTTGTTTTTAAACTATTTGTGCGATACTGATAAGGGATTCGTTTAGAACTGCAACTGTCTCACCTTCTTCTTCACGTACATGTATTTGCGCTTCCGAAGTTCAGATGTGGAATTAATATCATTCTCTATAAAATAAAGTTTCCCGTCCACTAAGCCTCCCTAATTACATAAATTGTCAATCTTCACTACTTAATTCTTCAGCAAAAACAGTTGAACTTTCCCGAAATGCATGACCGTGCATATGCGTGGCCACCGATATTGATTACTAGTATTGCGTAGAATTGATCTTTAGACGTCTTCTTATAAAGTATTTTGAACATTCAGTATTTATTTGTTACAATCAATAAGTGAGTGTTTAATAATTTTTCAATGTAAACTATAAACACGTAAGTATCATAATTGTGGTCTATACAATCATGTACATGTAAATGATAAGTACTGAAAAATAGTCACATGTTACACATTTCATGCCTGATCTTGAATAATTATTGATAGAGGATAAAGAATATTGATATTGATTAAGGAAGAGTAAAGCCAACTCTTTGCGCATGCCAACGGGAATTTAGATAGTCGTTTTTGTTTGTTAAATTACATATCCGTCACGATTTTGTACATTCTTTTGCGTTGTTGAAATATTTTCATGCATTATGAGTGTAATACTGTAATGTTATTCAGGATAACCTTTCCTTTGAATACTTTAATGAAGGAATCTTCTTGTAATCAGACATACTTCTTATAATAAGAAGTTCATGAAATTTTGACACAGTCAAACAGATAATATAACCAAATGAATCTATCAGTTTAATCAAATTTGATTACCTTGTTTTCGCATAAAGGTCAGATTAAAGTCACTAATTTTCTCTCAACTTTAAGGATGATAAAAATGTATTTATATGCACTTATGTAGACATCTGTTTAAGACATTAGGTTTCTATACTTTAATGAAATGAAAGAATATCAGAATGTCTTTCAATTTATACAACTAAATTGGACAAATTTTTTTTAAACTTAAATTGATTCTGCTCGATCAGCCCGCATCTCCTCTAATTTTCTTAACGTTTGATAATATTTTGATTATTCTTCCAATATTAAATATTCCTGATTTTCACAAATTATGAAGACTTTAAATAAAGATATAAATTTTTCAGAAAAATTAATATATTGATCATTAAATATAAGAAAAAATCCGGTTATAGCGATTTTTGCACACACATTTATATATAGAATGAGAGCGTAAAGAATCTATGAAAATACAAAGCATATTTTATAAACATATTCTTAAACCCAATAATCTTATCATCAGTTCACATTAGTTGAGCAAATCCAACAATATTTTTATTGATTTAAAAATACCAAATAAACTCAAGAATCTACAGCAATTCTGAATTGCAAAAACATGTGATATTTTCCTACACAAATGTTCCGCCAAAAATATAGTCCTTGTTAAACTTAAATTATCATTTCTATGTGATTGTAAAAAAGAAAGAAAATATTGTTAGTTTTATTCCTGTTCATCTTGATTTAATGAACTTTTAATCAGATTTACTTTTGGCATATCGAAGACTAGAAAAGATTCAATCCTTATAAGGATAACACTTACACGACATAAAATGCCCTTTGGGAAAACATATGTCATTGTTCCAGTCGAGTTGGCCAATTTTTTTAATTTTCTTTTTTTTGCGGAAAAACTACTTTAGCAAAACTCTATATTTTTTCACCAACTCCAGTTTATTTGTAAAGTTTCAAAAACATCGACGATTTTGTTCCTTTAAGGGACCATTTCAAAAAACAGGTACATTTACTATAGGAATATATGGGACGTTGTCATTTTCTGCAATTCGAATAAGATTAACAAAATACTACAGTTGCTTTTTGTCTCGAATTTTAATGTGATTTGTAATACCCTTTTCTACTTTTCTATGTAAATTATACTAAATTCTACCGGTTTGTTTCAGTGGGGGTCATCTCAAAATATTAAAATGCACCAAATTTGCTACATGTATATATTTAGAAGATTACAAATGTAGATTTTTAAAAATATATTCATTTAAATATATATTTTCGGCAGTGAACAATTTTCTTTTAGGTTTTTTTTTCTTTTAACGTATATTGTTCTCCTATAGACTTCATTTTATCTAACGTCATAAAAAACACTATGGCAACGCTCAACTACCGTGCAGCAAAAACTATTGTTTAAAATATAGATTTTCTGCATTTTGTTTGTTGTGTTCAATTTTACAAATAATAGGAAAAAATCATAAAAAGTATAAATAAACTATTTTACTAGAATGCACAGAAACATGCGCAGTTTAAACCAAAGTCGGTCTTCTTAAATACACAAAAAAGATAGACATATATTTATTCAACTTAGAAAGGTAATTATAATCATATATTTAAACGATACATTGGAAGTCAATGAGAGACAATCACACCGACATCATTTATTCTGAGCATCGTAATACAACAGCCTTTGTTTTAAAAAGTCATTAGAAAAGTCTTAACCTGTTGAAGACTTGGTTTCCAAATTCGTTGAGTTACAAAATATAGTTCCAATCAAGGCATGGGATATGAATTCAATCGATGGATTAAATGTTACTGTGCCACTTTTCACAATTTTTCTTAACGAATAGCAGTCTGGTTTAGTTCTCTGCTCACTGAGAGTCCTTTATTCTTCTTAAGTTGCCATGTAGAGAAGATTTCATGCAGCACCATATCTGGAGATGGACAAGATGCAAATCTCAGTCCAGTCGTCGGTTCCATTTACGACACTGAACAAATATCTTCGAAACTCCTGGCGCTGTTCATTCCTAAAAACTGAGAGGATCCTCTTGGTAGTACAATTGCCATAGTTGCCTTAAAGATGTGTTAAGGCATTGTGGAGCCTAACATGTATCATATATAACTATTATTCATTAACAAGTTGTGTGATGCTGAGACAGAATTGGTTTAAAACGGCAACAGTACCACCTTATTATTTACACGTATGCATGATTGCAGTTTACAATTTCAGAATTGGGAAGAGTAATATTCACTATTCCTTTCTACTTCAACGCCTACTTTGTTATTTAAAAGTTGTTATTCTCGATGACTCAATTCTTCAGCAAAGACAGTCTACATTTCCTAAAACGGTTTGTAGCACGTTTTTTAGTACAATTTTTACAAACAAAACATAACATTTATATATTAAATGAATTTAATTTAGTTAAATGAAACATTAGAAATTAATAACATATATATAGATGTTTACTTTTTTGATTGAGGTTAAAAAAGAGGTTGGGGGCTGGTGTAAACTGCTCAGCTATTCGGTTTTTATTGTTAACTTATTCTTTGTTTATGTTACATGTAACGTGTGCTAAAGGCAGATTTACAAAATTGAGAATTTGTTCAATGTGCACTCTGAGGACCAAGATGCTTAAGTCTGAAATCCAAACTGAACCCTTCGAGCAGAAATTGGTGATGTTCATAGCCTTACAAATATTTTGGAGCAAGTGAATAATATGTGAACACTCACTTGGTGTATACAACTTTCAAATTTTTTTTTCAGCTTTCATTGTAAATGCTTTGACATCTTAAAGGTTGCTATTAGGGGTGTCAATTTTATTTAATTGTTTTATCAATTATTCGGAGGGTTTAATTAGTCGATCGCGAGTTCTTGATTATTTATTTGTCATTGTGAATCTTTTTCAAATCAATTAAGGCTACAGCCACATGCATATATCTTAAACTTAAAAAAAATTTAAAACTTATAGCAATATTTATCAATATTAATGATTATATCAAATGTATCTGTAAAAAAAAATTGGAAAGGGTTTTATATCTCAATATCCGTTTAAAAATGTCCTGGCTCTCCCTTTTTTGTGCCGGTTCAAAATGCACCAGAGATAACATTGGGCTAATGGATCAAACATGTGGAGGAAAAAAAATGTTATTTTCATTCGCAGCCCAAAACCTGCTGCGTTAAGAAAAGTACATATTTTTAAACTCTATTTACTTTATTACGAGTATTGGACCAAGACAGTTTTAGTATGTCAATTATAAGATGATTTTTTTAATGAAATATTGTAGTCATTATAGAAAAATCAATAACTCAAAGAGTATATAAGGCTTAAATTTTGGGACAAACATGATGATAAAAAAAGAACAAAAGCAGAAAAAAGAAGTTATTTATTTGAAATGTGGTAAATGGTAAGAAAGATACAAATTCACATTAATAATGTGATGAATCAATGTGTGATAAATTAGATTCGTTGCACGAACAATATTTAATTTAAATCTTTGGAGAGTACCGCTTAAGGACGTTTGGTCCTGCGATCAAAAGTCTTAAATTTTTTTTTCTAAAGTATTTTTGAAAAATCTACGCACATAGCTTAACCAAAATTAAAAACAAAATTTTGGGGTCTATATGCTTCATTTTGCGCTTCGGTGTATTTGATATGACCTTTGTGCACTGAAAGTGCAGATTGCACATAAATCTCTTTTCCCTCTATAGTTAATTATCGGAATGAACCATGGCTTCAAATACAAATTTATACTATTTAAAATAAATAAAATTAAAATCATCATAAAGAAAATGTTACAATTTCTTTGCCTTATTGATATTTTGACGTTTTTGCACTGATAGAACGCTATTCTTATCCATTACCAAATCAACATGTACTGAAATTATTTAAAAGTCTTTTTCTCAAATTATGTTAAACGTGTCAGAAAAATCTTAAAATGTCAAAAATAAAACAAAAAGTTTGGATCTATTATGTAAAATTTGAGATAAGTATGAAATAAGCTGATTTTATACAATAATCGAAATTCATTTTTCCTTGACCTTTTTAGAATATAAGTTAAATTTGCAAATATGTGTCGATAGAAATATTTAAAAATTGTAAAATTATGTTTTTCGTT
This sequence comes from Magallana gigas, assembly GCF_963853765.1. NCBI lineage: Eukaryota > Metazoa > Mollusca > Bivalvia > Ostreida > Ostreidae > Magallana > Magallana gigas. Next base: position 28,013,912 of record NC_088861.1, read on the forward strand.
ACAAAATGAAGACATACTAATGCAGAAACTATATGGAAATTTTGTTTGCACTGAAAACAAGGAAGCTAAAGTAACGGTACTCTAAAACAACTGAGTTATGCAAAAATGTTCATTTTTTTCTTAAAAACCTTCCGCCACAAAATATAGTCCCACACTAAACTCTGTAAATATGTAATTTTTCTTTTACTATATTTCATTAAAGATACACGCGGCCTAAGCGAGATAAGGAGAGTTGGGGGTAATCTGGATGGTAATCATTAACCTTGAATGTGTTACACATAAAATACAATTTGTTTTTCAAAGTAGAACAATATATTCAATGTTTCATAACTATCAGTGTATTGACCGTCGCATTCAAGATAAGAACTAATTTATTCAAAACTTGTAAGGTCATATATCTGTCCATACACCCTCTACATTGTCAATTTTTTTTCTGCACCCCTCCCACTTTTCCTGTTTTAAACAATAGTATCAAATTAATTTTTTTTTATATTTTATAAAGAAAATATCTATTAGAATAATTTTAAGTCAATATACCACAACAATTGTTCAGAAATGACGCTACAAAAATAGGCATTTTCTCGCAGTTTCTCAAACATTGGAAAATAACTTTCTCCCTATACATTTGCCATCGGTAATATAGAGCACAGATGCTAAAATACGATGGTTTCATTTTGTTTCTATTTTAATTACATACATCACACTTAAATGTTTTTTTCAGCAAGTATATATTTGTTCGATATTTTGTTGAAAGACAGTCCAGAGATATTTTGTTTTTTGCAAAAATATAATGGACTATTAATTTCAACACTATTACATTTTCAGTTTAATCATCTTTAACAATCTAATTTAAGCTTGATTTTATCTACCATTACTTTAAAAAATTTTTTTTTTGCAGCTTCAATATCAGATATTAATTATATTTGAATAGATGAAGACGTGCAGATATCTCTCATTTGAACGTTACATGTACATCTCCGTGTGACTTTAACATAAAACCATGCATTGACAAACAAAAAGTATTTCATTGGTTGCATTACCAAACCATTAATAGGTGTTCTCTATGCAAACTATTACCCTGCGACATGCAGTGAATTTTCAAAAAAAGAAAGAAAGATGAAATTCCTTTAGAAGCTTAACCCCATGACAGTAAGATGTTCTAACTTTAACTTCATATACATGAATTTCATATCTTATTTGAATTAAAGCTATTCAATAGAATGAGTAATCACTGGCAGTACATGCTTTTCTTCCACTGCAAAATTTTGATGATTAGAAAATATTACTGTACGTAAGGATATCAGTAATTGCTTTCTGACCTTAAAACAATATATTTAATAAGTGTTCGGTATTCTTCACAACTTGCAAGCATGTGTAAATGAATACATGTGAAGAAGTTTATCAGTTTAAAAGTCCATCTCATTATCGCTGGATAAAGTTTGTCGTTTTAGCACAAATTACGCAGTTAATCCCACAATTTAATTATAAATTGTATACAAAATTAAAGATACCCTATCATTCACTATTTTGAACATAATCATGAAACGTTGTTTTTTTTTTTTAAAACGAGAACCAATTTATGATCGAAGTCTTAACAAAAGTACACAACAATTTTAAAATGAATTGTTTAATAAATCACTGGACTCTATTGTATTTTTCTGCTGTGGATTTTGCTTTTAGGTCTGTCTCAAAATATTTTCCAGCACATTTGGACGATTTTTAATAAGAGGGCGTTTCAAGGGAGAAATCTTGGAAACATTTTCATACTGTTGAATGCAAAGCAATTGGACTCTTAGTTGTTTATGAATATTGCGTATTTAAGCAAAATATGAATCGAGGATATATTGCGACCGAATAAGGATTGCTGTGTCTGTGTTAAATTCGTTGTGGAGCAGATTGTGTAAATTTTACAGACTCATAGGGACGTAATTTCGTGATTGATTCTTTTTATATCTAAAATGGAAATTTGATTTAGTAATCCTAATTTTGTATACGTGGAGAATGTTAATTCGATTAATAATTAATTATTAATGAGCATTACTATTTATCTTTGTTATAGAAATCTTGGTATTAAAGATCAATGCGTCTGAAAGTATACAAGGATTTAATCAAGGACAAACAAATAAAGTAAAATGTGTCCAACATGCAGATGGCTGTACGTTTCCATTAAAAATTGTAGAATCATTAAAAGATGCCCCAAAAAGTAATAAAAATTTTTGGAAGAATGTCAGGTACTTAATTGAATATAGAAAAACAGAGGGTATTATTTTGGGGCCACTGAAAAACTCGTTACAATATGTAGATGGTATTAGAATGACCAATAATCCAATTATATCACTAGGAATTTTCTTAAAAAATTAAATTAAAGATGTGGAATGCAAAATACAAAGTGTAAAAGCGGGATACATCAAAAGACTCTATAATAAGAAAAGTTCTCTTAGAAAATAAATAGAAGACATATTGAACATTAACGGAATAGATTTTGAATATTTATTGAGAAGCAACACTGTTAAACCAAATGATCTAAGTGTTCTAAAAGAATTCCCAAAAGTTTACAAAGAAATTATTTGTAGTTTTAATGAATGTAAATCCCCACATGTATCACGAAATCAGCTCACCGAAAACTTGTGATTAAATAATTTTTTTAAATGTAAGGAAAAACCACTTTTCTTACAATCGTGGATAAAAAGTGGAATCCTATATAATAAAGATATGTTTACAACAGAAGGTATAAAAGATTTAAATGATATGACAGAAAATCTTAAATAAAAAAAGAAACTATTTGTGTGAATATCTTATCTTAAAAAACGCTCGTAGACAGTTAAATGTAGATTATTTAAATGTAAACAATTCTAAAATTCAAAAACCATAATTTCAATTCTGCGGAAAAATAAAAAAACAAGAACTTAAAAAATCGGGATTCTATTATAAAATTCTATTTTTCAAAAGAGACACAAAATCCAATAATGTAAGCAAACTGGACAAACGAATTCAAAATAACAAATGATAGGTGTAACAATTTATCAACGGCTAAGATACTGTGAAATCATTAAAATTCGTGGTGGCTCAATTTTCGTGGAATTCGTGGGTTGCCCTCTCCCACGAATTTAAATCCTCAACGAAAACAATTTTAGAAAGAGTTATCTTTGTTACTGAAACAGTAGGCTACGCATCCACGAAATTACATCCCCACAAATGAGCAAAAAAGTCATAATCCACGAAAATTGGCCCCCACGAATTTAAATTATTCCACAGTAACAAATGCATTTGATAAGCAAATAGCAGAATTTAAATTATAAACTTCTACACAATCAGCTGAACTGTAATTAATATATTAAAAAAAAAATGGAATAAAGATGTTGGAAAAAGCTGTATAATTTGTGAACAAACTGAAAATATTGAACATTTAGTTCATGGATGTTCTGAAACAAAAAGAATATTAGAAAAAGTATCAGGAATATTTAAGTTGAATATAACATGGAAAACAATTGCTTTATGTTTTTTACGAGTTTACAGACACAACAAAAATTTTCAATAAAGTCATATCTTTCGTAGAGTACAAAATATATAAATATAAAATGAAGTGTAGACTACAAAACAAAATTCCAAACGAGAATGCGCTTTTAAATACTCTGAAATCTTCTCTTTCTCATTATTACTTTATTACAGTGTCTGTGAGTGCAAAAAGTGTCAAATTCAGTTACAAAATTTTGAAAACACTAGCAGACAAACTTGAATTGTATTACTTTTTCCCCTTTTTCCTATATATTTGTGGATGCATATAAATTTCAAAAATTATTTTGATTTATATATTTGTATAATATTGATACTAACATTATACCAATCACTGAATACTATCCCCCTGATTTTATTTTACATTACTATTATAAAATTTACATGTATGCATATAAACCATGTGTTAATTCATATTTACGTCTATTCATGCTTTAAAAAGATACAATTATAAATACTATATATAATGTTTCACAGAATTCCTACTTATGATTCTAAGCATGCTTATTCCAGCAAATAAACAAACAAAGAAGCTAGCATCTGGGAATTTAAGGATGGATAGAGTTTTTTGTTAAAAATTGACTTGTATCAAGTTTCCGGCAGATAAAATTGGATCATTATCTTTCATGCGTATGTTCCGGTTTTGAGATGTGTCTATCAGTGATGAGCATAAATACTGCTAAACAAAATAACGAACTTAAAAATATAATAATATATAATAATGTAATTTACAAATTAAAGGAACAATGAAAAAATTATGGGTGTATTAAGTGTTTGTATGCCCCTACATTCAAAGTTATGAATAGAGCTTGAAAAAATTGCTAAAAAAGTTTTAAGGTATCTAATTTAAGTTTATTTATTAAAAAGGAATCGTCTGACCCATCTCTTGATCGAAATATGATACATAAATATGAACTTATGTCATAAAAGTACGTGTTTTAGCAAATAATTTTATATCGGTTTTTAAAAAAAAAGAAAACATCCTAGGCATGCTTGCTCAAACTCCATTTAAATATCATTTTATGATGTACATAATAATTTGAACGGTTATATGTGTGAAAACGGTGTTGACGCAAGATTACGCTCTATATATCCTGTAATTGAATATGTAGAAGAACTGATGAATGTTCATGCTTTTGATAAATTGCGGAAAAAGTTCCAATAGTGTTTCATATTGGGTATATCCCTTCAACTATTTTTAGAATCGGTAGGACAACAAAGTAGTGCTCTTAAACAAAATAGTTCCTATACCTGCCGAGTGTATATACATTTATTGTGATATTTTAAATCAAAATGCTTGACACATGTCAGAAAAGAGGATTTGCAATCTTAAAAGCCAGTGTCAAAATTGAATTGTCATTTGAAGAAAAGAATTGAAATTGTTTGATATACACCCTTTCCAAAACTGTGAAATTCTCTACTTTTACTTTAATTTTCAGAGTTTTTCAATGCAGACGCATTTTGCCGGAAAACGACTTTGACTTCACGCCACGAAATTTTAACAGGAAAGAGACAATTTGACGAGCTTTTATTCAAGAGGTCCCTCGTTGCTGAACGAAAATTAGGGCCGGAGCTTTGAGCCTTAACGTTAACATTACCGCCGATGGAAAATGCATTCGTGGACTATACCTATTTTAGAAGCACGAGAAATGATTATAAAACTTCAAAATTTCTGTAAATGACATAATCAGTTTTGTGCTTTATTGAAATATCTAATATCAATTTTTATATGATATGATATTGCTTATTTTCAAATTTGAAATAATGGGGGCAGAAATAAGACCTTATCGAATATAGTTCTTTGTTTCATTAAATACACATGTATATGCATCATGTATCTATGGAACAAAGCGATAAGGATATCAAGAAGCAAAATGTTATGAAAAAACAACAAGAAAAGAAGTCAACAATTGGACAGATAAAAGTAATATAATTGCATTTCATTCTCTTGAATTACATGTGTACATACATATCAATTTCTAAAAGTCTGTTATTAAAAACTCTGACTACATTTGCATAAAATTTGTTGAACAACATTATAAGCTTCTACAATAATACAAGGTGTAATAAAAACCATTTAAATGAATTTTCAAATCTTTCAATATGATATCACTATAAATATGATAAAGATTTTTGTACAAATGAATTATTTGTTCAGGACGACAATAATGAAAAACTACTTCTTAATATTTTTTTCACTCAAAACAAATTGACTAACAGAGAATTGACAATAATTTTCGTTGTTCTTTTTTATCAGGTTGGGGGTTGGGGTTGGTATTAGGATTGGAAATGGGGGATATGGGGTCAACTTTGAAATATTCCCTGAACCAAACCATTGGACAACATTTATAAATATTATGCAAGCACTATTTTTTTTACAAAATCATATAAAGCCGCATCTTAAAATTGGTAACTTTTGAGAGAATCTTTTATAAAATACGGTTGGTAAATAAATATTTTTTTTATCCAAAAGATAAGAAATATTTAATAGTTAAACTACATACAAGACATTTCAACAAATTATTTAAAGTAATTATTCAACTCCGTCTGAAAATAAGAAAAAAAATATTTTGAGTAGTTATTGAACAGTAAGAACTTCCGACAGGTTCAACTCGTAGTGATACAATGATCGTCGTTGTATATGGAAACAGAAGCTAAAGGTCCAATGCTGACTATATAAGATATGGGTATTGAATACATTTAGTTTATCATACAGCATCATTGAAAATTGGACATCAGACTATGGACAGAATGTTTTCATGTTTTAGAACCTTTCAAATCTGCTTGGATCGGTATCGGATATCTCTTTTGGCATCCGTAGTAATTTTAATATGTTACTTTGTTTCAATTTGGGCCAATATTTATACAATAACAAACCAGAAACCAGAACTGCAATTATAGCAATAACTGTTACAGCTATGGCAACAGCGGTTGTTGAAGAATTATCATTGATCTTCTGGATGTCAGGAGTCTTCGCATTGTCTACAACTAAATTGATGATATTTATATTATTAACAGTTTTTCCCTGATAATTTAGAAATGATCTATTTTTTTAAAATAGATTATGTCTCAGTGCTAGTGTTTTTTTCCTTCAAAAAAGTTGTTCCAGGTTTGTTCCTTTTATTATGTTGACATTTTGAAAAAAAGAATATTTTATAAGCATGTGTGCACGATAAGAATAGAAACTCATATGCAGGGACTGAACTAGATATTTTATTACGATTATTGATTTACACAATGTACGATCATACATTGGCCTGTAGGGCCTATGATATTGGTCTAAGGTAAAATACACATTGATTGGTCCAGTGATCATTGAAATAAACGCTTACTATTCAAAAAGACATGCGCAGGTATCTGTGATATACCACGTGAAATTAAGTTTTAAAAAAGTGGTCATTAGAGATATTTAAGTGGAAATATGCGACAACCATATTTTTACGTATAACGAGCATTTAAATAAATTAAGCAGAAAATATCGCACCTTTTGTGATTCCATAAAAATGAAGCCTCCAGGATATAAGAGTGGCTAAAATAAAAAAGAAATAGCTTACACTTAGCCTTACGCATATACAACTATATTTATTTTTACAAAAAATGCACAATTTATGAATCTTTCTCTTTAATTTGTGTCATTTTTTCATAGATAAAAATGAATACCTGAAACATCATGTGTATTCAGACTATCTTCAGGTTCGTATTTCAATGATAGGTTCCATTTTCCTTGAAGGTTTTCTCCCCAGAAATGAACGGATGTAAATGTCCAGTTGACTTTTTCAGATACATTATGTGTATTATCAGAGTCTTCTGGCCTTGGGGTCATAAGGTAGGACACAGTTCCCGAAGGTGACTCCAAAATCAAAGTAAAATCTCCTCTTCTTGATTCATACGAAAAATACACATCTATCTGAACCTTTTCTAGAGAACGTATTGTGCAGTTTTGACCAGTCTCTTTAATTGAACTGGCTAACTCTGAGATTGTTGTTTTAGACACATCCCGCGAATTGTTTCTATAATAAAACGGTAGGAAACTGTGATAATTTCAACCTTTAAATATCCTAGTTATATATGCTTATGATTATCCAAAATAAAGAATATGCTTACATGTTTTTGTTAACGTTCTTTGTTTCAGAGGCACAATACAGTTGTTGGTCTACTAGGGTCCAGGTCTTTGCGAGGGACACCATTGCTTCTGCATCCATCATTCCAAAACCGACAATCTGACTCACTGACATAACATTTAAAAAAATAAACAAGGCAAGCTTTTGCACAATTTAAAACTGCTCGAAATATTCTTAAGAATAAGTTTTTATGAATGCGTTTTTTTTTTATCTACTTAAAAATAAATTTTTGGAAAACAACCCAAAAGATAATGTACCATTAAACCCTGCTCCATTGATTTGCCAAGGTTGTTTCTCAAAACCATCGTCAATGTTGTGTCGCTTACTTGTCTGCACAATCAGGTGTTGAACATCTCGCCATGTGAGCATAGGACTACCATAAAACATCATTTACATTCAAAATAGCAAAAACAACACAATTTGAAAGTATGATTTTTTTGTATTATTTAAGATAATTTTTATACTGCATTTAATTTGTATGTATCGACTGAATCATTACAAGTAAACACGTAAACACGTTTAGCCTTTCGGGCAAAGCATGTACAGTGTTTCGAGCAAAGCGTGCGAGAATCGTGTGAAAAGCTTCATCAGGAACTTTTCTCATTTATTAACTCTTTCAAAACGGCGCCCGAGTTTAAGACTTCCCGGGATAGTTTGTGATTAAGAAACCACTCATGTATGTATGTATACTAATGATTTATTTTGTAAAAATTAAATCAGCTCTTTGTGATTCATGTTAAGTCGTAATATATATGTAGTATTTGTTTTTTTTTCACATCGATAACTGAAACTTTTCACAGCACTCCTACATCGGGTAACATGTACCTATAGCTGACTAGACCCGTCAATTGAACTCTGGTTATTTTTTTCATTGGATGGCTACGCGTCTCTTTTTTGTCAACAGCCAATAAAGAATTAATGACGTTAACGCAGTAGGATTCAGTATTTGATAAAGGACATTTTTTCAATGATATAACGCACGTTCATCAACTCAATGGAAAAATGGGAAAAGAATAGAGGGGGGAAATAAAATGTTCATATCATATATAAGTATAGTATTAATTCTAAACAGTTTGTGGTAAAAGCGACATTATGTGTACTTGTACATTGAATGTTCCTTCCGATAGACATGTAATTCATTGAATATATTTTAGAAAAAAAAACTAAATAGTGATGCAAAGTTTAATTTTTTTATTAAAATCATCTTATTTTCTCTCTAGTTTTATGTGTGGAACATATTTTAATATGCAGTTGATACGATATATGAAAAAACATCGTTTGATTGCATAGCCTTCTTTTAAATTCGGTGACTAATTTATTTCTAAATCATTGTCAATAATCAATGTAATTGAGAACATATTTATTAGATATTACGATTTTGATCTCTCAGACCATTTCAAAACAATTCCTTATGTTAAAAATTAAAACTGCCGAATAACGAAAAATCGTTTTTACGTTTCTAATGATACGGATTTCAATATAATGATTTAAAATGGATAAGCCACGCACGTTTTCTGTATTTTTTTTAAATTGTTACGAAACAATTTCATTTATCCTACGACATTAAAACGAGTGATTAATATTTCTTTTGAGTGATGAATGCATGTAAGTGCATGTACATGTTCTGTAGATTTTTTTTTAATTTCTATTAATTAATTGTTTTTTTCATTAAATGTCAATATTTTTGAATTGAAAAATAGATCTATTTGTCAAATATCATAATGTTTATTATATCGTGCCATTTTAAAACAACTCTTTTCATTAGAGAAAAAATCCGAGAGGACTCGATTGAAACGAAAATCAAAGCGTGTCCAACGCAGACGAAAAACAGGCAAACCTTTCCGTGTGAGAAACGTTTCGTGTTAACCGTTCAGCGTTTCGTACAAATCACTTAGCATTGCAGGAAAGCGTGTAGCATTTTGTGTATACTGTTTTGGGTTTCATGTAAACTTTTTAGCGAGCGTGTTGATCGTGTGTTGTAGTAGTACGTTTTAGGGTCTTTACGTGAACAAAATAGAAGTTCAATATCACATTGAAAAAATTCTGCTGTGCAGTTTACAAGGTTCTGTAAAAATGCAAAGAATCAGTCAAGAATACATATTACTTTGCCTGAAGAGTTAATGCCACAATTGCTGAAGCTTCTGGGGCCGAATAAGACGTCCCTACTAGATTGCTGACACATGTAGAATTATGAGATGTAGAAGTCTGTAAAAATAAACGTTAACATATCATAAGAATAAGAATAGGTTATACAAAATATGCATCATTATAATATCTCAGTCTTTGCAAAAATCAATAATCATTAACGGAATAATAAAGAGGTAGAACTCATTTAACTATTTCAGAGGGTCCTTCACACCGTTGGAAGAAGTATCACATACAAGCCTAAATTCATATTGATTTCGAAATATAAAAATATAGTAGGTATTCGAATTGAAAATGACAGAAATATGGATTTAAGTGAAAAATCAAGTTATAAAATTTGTCGCTTTTTCTTAAAACACATGTCTGTGTTCAAACTCGGGATTTGTTACCCATTGCGCTACAAAGTTATATACATTTTTGCGATATAATCAGGTTCATAATGAATTGAAATCACCATGTTTTGTCGTATTCTCATCGAATGTAAAATCCGTGGGGATGTCGAGGACCTTTTTCAGATTAAAGTATTGTTATATTACCAATTGTCGTTCCGATATGCCTGAATATGTTGCAGCAAAAGCGGAGGCGCAAACTTCGGAATATGGAGCAGCCTTTCCATCAATGCCTATACTCGTTATTGGAATTGTATATAGATTACTGACGTAGCCATCCGCGTTGCAGTTGTCCTCTTTCCCGCCATTGCCTGCAGCGAAGACATATATAACACCTTTCCCATTTCTTCCCTGTATTGAAAAAAACACCATTCGTTCAAAAGGAAAGCAGTACCCATTCTTTGACTATTTGTTGTTAACCCGTACTGTGTTTTCCATATTATCATATTGTATATTTAAAAAGAACTAAAATGTTTGCAATTGCTAAAATTGAAATAATTTATTTCAATGGTTGTTTTATTTCAATAGTTGTTGCGAAGTGATTTTTCTAATGAAATACATCCCCAACCACTATTGAAATAATTTATTTCAATAGTGCTTTTATTTCATTATGCATTACTATTCCATTTGTGTACTTTTATATACTTCAACGTTAAATGATAAAACAAATGGTTTAGAAATAAATGTAAATATAAGCAGTAAAATATTTTCTTTGGTGATACTTATAGGCAAAGAAGGTAACAAACATTGCGTAGACAATTTACAAAACCCACTTGTTCTGCATTTCCAGCTACCTTCATACATGTACCTGCATGGATCAACAAAGAAGGTGATTCATTTTTCATTACTTTAATTTACAATTTACGTAAAGTTGCTAATGATGTTTATAGAATTATAAGCTTACCAATGTTACACCATCAACCAATGCACTCTCCGTTACAGGTCCAAATGTTTTATATAGCCATCCTTCTTGGGGTCCCCAGCTGTTTGAATATATATCTACCTTACTTAAATGATGACTGAGAGCTTTTGCTTCAGTGATATCGGTGAGTGAAGCGCCATCTCCAAGTATTCTTTCACCTTCATGGAAGGGTGGAATTTACAACAACTAACAAATGTGAATTAATTTGTTTTTTAAATGCATCAGCAATAATTAGTTAATACCTATAATTCTGGACGCGTGCGCCACTCCAACTATACACACGTCATTATTTGCTTCTGCGGCAATAATTCCGGCTACTTCTGTACCATGACTATTTAAGGATAACGTAGAAAATGAGCTCAAAACGCAATAAGAGATTCTACTAAAACTCCTTGTTTTGATTGTAATTTTTCTCCCATTAAAAAGACCTAGGTTTATATTTTTACGTTTGGAATACGATTTTTATGATAAAAGCGAATATTGGAAAATTTATATAGCAATGACTAATTTACAGATGTATTAACTTTAACTTTCTTTTAGTAAATTGTTTAATAAATTTGTACCTTTCACTGATTCTATCTGGAGTGATATTTGAATCTTGATCTATAAAGTCATAGCTATTAACAGCATCCTTGAAACATAAAAAAGATAAAAGTATTTAGTTATTCCAAAAATTTTGTTTTTTAATGTTATATATTATATCAACATCATATGAGTAATACTAACAATATTTTTTCTGAGGTCTGGATGGTCGACCTGGATCCCATAATCTAGAACTGCAATGGTAATGCCTGAACCATTCAATCCATATGCCCAAGCTTCAGATACTCTTGTGTTTGGAAAAACATTTCCGTTCTTTAAAAAATCAAACGATTTATTTGTGCTGCGTTGAATAAGTTCAAAATAATAATTTTCTTTCTAATATTTACTTTTGTTTCAATACAACAATTGTTAAAAAGTGTTTTAAATTTTAAATCAAGATAATTTAAACATTAATAAGATATAAAAAATCAGTACCAAGTTCCACATATTTGACCACTGAGGGTCGTTTGTTCTTGGATAATTCATATGGAAATGCTGCTTCTCTAAACTTTTGATCTACAAGAAAATTGATACATGTAACTTAAGTTGAATAGTAATCTCACAAATTTTAGCATTGTTGTTTTTGAAAAGAAGATCTTGAAACAGTTTCCCTATTCATTCTTATGTTAAACATTGAACCCCTCTTGGCGCCACGGTTTTAGCCCTGGGATCACTTTTTTACCATTTTTAAAATCTACATTATTTAAGGATGCTGGCATGAAAATCTCACAAATTGTAGCGGGTAGTTCTTGAGAAGATTATTTAACAGATGCTCTTTATATTTCTATGTTAAACTTTGAACCCCTCTTGGGTTCCCCGTTTTAAATTGGATGGAAGGGAGGTTAATGATTTTAACAATTTAAAATCTAATTATTTGAGATTGCTTGTATGGTAATCTCACCAATTGTAGCATTGTTCTTCTTGAGAAGAAGATCTTGAAACATTTTCCCTATTTGTTTCTATGTTAAACATTGAACCCCTTTTGGGGCCTCCGTTTTTGTCTGGTGGTAACGATTTTAACAATCTAGAATTTTCACTATATATACTAGTTTTGGTGTAAACATTGGCATTTCTAGTGCAGAGATTCTTGACAGGAAGATTGTTAAAGAAATGTCATCTCTTCACTGCTTCACAATTATATCCTCTTTAAAAAGGATTTATTTTAAGAATTATGAATCCCTTTTCCATTAGAATGCTTTGTATCAACCTTAGTTAAATTTGGCTCCGTGGTTTTAGACAAGAAGTAAAAAATGTAAAAAGTTTACAGACGGACGGACCGACGGACGGACGCACCGACGGACGACGGACAACGAGTAATCAGAAAAGCCCACTTGAAATTCCGGTTAAGGTAAGTTAAACAAGCTATGGTATTCATGGTACATGTGTTTGCGCAATAGCAACTTTTCTGGTCTTTTTGACAAACAGTAAAAAATCCAAAATTTAAAACTGCTGTACGTAATATGTGATAATTAAAATACCTTAGTTTTACAAGCTAGATGAACATGTTTATTAGAAGCTTTTTATTTGTTGTGATTTAGATCAATATTCAACAAAGAAAATTCTACAAGAATAAAAGAAGTTCTACAAAACACTCAATAGGAAAGTAAACAACTTGTTAAGACAATAGTTGTTTTGTCTCAATACGATGGTTATACATGAAGTAGTGTGAAGAAAATGAGAATTCAATATATTTTTGATTTGATTTGATTTTTCTTCTATAGTCATTTGTGGTATTTCGAATAATTTTTTACAACTTCGAATTCTTTAAAGAATAAGGTAAACAGTCATGTTGCTGAGTATTAACATAAAAGAAATTAAGTGTCTGTAATAAAAAGTATACTTTTAAAATAAAAACTTTGACAAAGTTCTTTGGATACATGTACAATAACATTAGTGTATTTCGGAGACTTTCAAATATTACGCATCAGTACCAGCTAAAATGACAAACATAATGTAACAAAATTATTATTGTTAACAAATTAGTTCATGTTATAGCGAGCGCAGCTCGCCGGCGCGCAGCGCCGGCGCGAAGCGAGCTCTACCGGCAAGGCGTGTGTGAATAGAAAATTCGGACTAGTTGCACATTCATTCAACGGATTTTTTTGGCGTCAGTAAATCGGACCAGTAATGCATCGTTTTAATCGTCCCAGTAGTTCCCTGTAATCATGGCAATTTTTATCACTTCACACTCTCACGAGAATCAGCAACACAAATTTAGACAGTAAAAGCAATAACGATGTAAGCGACATACAGTCAATGTTACCTCTAAAGTTCACCTCAGTACACTTTCAATCAAAAATAATCGTGTGACGTCACAAACGTTTACACATTGATCCGATATATTTCTTCGGAGTCAGTAAATTTTGACCCACAATTCATAGTACCAATGGTTTCCAACCTCACGTTCCAACATCACGTTCTCCCGAGAATCAAAGTAAAACCTTTGAAAAGCTTATAAGATGTGTAATTTTAAGAACATCATGCTTTTTAAGTAAATAAAACAGTATACTTCGCATACTTTTATTTCTCAGGGGAGTTTTAGAGAGTAAGACGACACTTAACCAACGTCAGCTTTGACGTCACAATAAGCACTGATAAGGGGAAATTACTCTAATTGAAGTTATTGTAAATCTGCTGAAATGACCAAAATCCTCTCAAAACAGTTGTAAATTGCAATAATTTGGATGAATGCTCACAAATATTTTATTCACTATAATTACGGTAATTTCCTGAAACGTAACGTTATACGTAACAGCGCCTTTTTTTAAAGGGGGTGGGTGGGTGGATGGCAGCCTCATCCAAAAAATCTTTGCAAGCAAAAATTAAGAATCAGAGTACTGAAGAAATGACGGGAGTTGATTTTGTCGATGTTTATTTTAAAATCAATGATATGTTATTTTGCATGACAAGTACATGTAGTTTCTAATTTGTATTTGAATTACGCACATTTTTATGATATGAATTTTTGGACTTTTTTGGCCAGAATGTCGAGAAACCCCCATATGAATCATGTTAAATAATATTTAAAGATAAAATTTATTCAATCAAACTATGTTTCAGTAATAGAAATATTTCTCGAAAATTGTATGGATCCAAGCAATATTGAACTCTAGTCTCGTTCAACCAAACGCTCGGCTGACACCGTAAATCTCCGACAAGCAAGAGAGATTCTCTGCTTGTCGGATATTTACGGAGACAGCCGAGCGTCGAGTTGAACGAGACAATATTGAACTCTGCATGGCGTAGGAATACATACGACTACAAAAATATCTAAATCGTTCGTACCATTTAAAATCTGACTATTTTCAAGGTATTAATAAATAAGTTTCCTTGAAAAACAATGCTTTAGCATACATTACATCGAATTTATCAATTATTTTCAAGAACTAAGTCTTGTCAGCAGCGATGATTTGTGCTGAGGTCCAAACACTGTTTCACTTTCGGTTTGTCTAAGTAACTGCATAGGAGAGTTGATTAAAATCAACTCCCAAAAATAAATCATGAAAATTCTAATCCTTCAGCTCTTTAGCAGTTCAATGGTTTCTTTATTTTCACTTCCATTTATTACATGCGGGGGGGGGGGGGGGGGGGGACAACACCATGTTCTTTTAACATGATAAGCAAATATTTTTAAGCGTAAACTAAAAATAAAATTAAACATTAATTATTTTTTTAAGTGGAGGGGCAAATCCATGGTAAGTCGATTTTCTATGTATAAATTGACAAAAATGAAAAAAAATTTAGCATGGGGGGAGCTCTATGATGAGTCAAATTTTATATGTAAGTTTAAGAAAAAATGTCTACTGCAAAAAAAAAGGGGGAAATCAATCAATCAATCATAATCACAATCACTTTTAAAGAGGAGATGCAGTGCAATGAATATTTATATATTAAAATCTTTATTATTTAACAACATTGTATCTGAGATTAAACTATTGTTCTACATATAAATAAATAAATTATAACAAATCTTATAAACTATGAATAATGAAAATTTACTGAAAAATAGGTATGTTTTATTTTTTGGCATTCAAATTTCACGTTGTTAATTTTATTTTATTAATTTATTATAATTCATTGTTTGATCACATGCTGTGCTCGCCCCAACGGTCGCACCGTAAAACATATTAGAATTGCAACTTAAAAAAAATATTATTTCAGACCTTTCTTCAGCTTTTTGAAGAGAAAAGTAACGATATGCAAATATCAATTTGTATTGAAACTGTGGACATTTTGAAATCGACGTCATATTTTAAAAAGAATACCTGATAAAATCTCTTAGCAGAGTCTTGCAATTTCTTTTCTCCACCAAATTCTTTTATTTTCCTCTCCTTGCATTTGATATGGAAATATTTCCTTGTTACCTAAAATGCAACATTTAATCAAGGAAATAAATATCAAACAGGTATAAGATAAAATCGAAATGAATAAATAATCAAAACTATTTCCGTGCTGGTAAATTTTTTCTATGGCCTAAGAATATACATTTCAGTATTTAATTAAATTCTAAAACAAATCTATATGGTAAATGTGTTGAAAATCATCCCGGTACATTGCAACATTAGTTTTCTATAGAGTACTTGTCAACTTAAAAGAATTAAAGAAAATCTTTATGTTGATTGTATTTTGTTACAGCATGGGCGTGTGATAAAACAGTTCGTATTCTTTAAAGAAGCAAAATGAGTATCAAGGACAAATATCAACACCGGCATTTATGTATCTCAAAATCAGTCATAATCTTTAACGTTGACTAGGCATACTTTGTCATGAGAAAATATCACTTTTATCATTTAAAGAATATGTTAAAATATATATGTGCTATACGTTGTACATAACAGTGCAGTCGATTATGAAAGTACCTTTCCAAGAAATGAGCATTCATATCTTTTACAAAAATCCACTACTGCTGATGCCGTGTCTGACTCAACTGCAAACTCTACTACATCAATGTCTTGGTGAAGTTGAAATGCTGAAATTCCTGCTGCCGATTTCTGTACAACTGCAAATAAAGCATAACCCAAAATCAACGTAAACGTTAAGGCACCCATGTTGTTATCAGTTGTACCCGTGCACACTTATACAACAAGGAAGTTAAAAAATAAAGTGAAATAACTAAAAACCAGTCATCCAGGGTTAAAAAAAGAGAGAGCATTTAAATATGATGTTTCGTTTTATTGTTTTACACAGATGAAATATAACTATTTTCACAGTATTTTAACCTCGTGTAACTTACGCCCTTCTAACCTTGAAAATTCAGGCACAGTTGTGTTGAAGAGAGATCATTTGAGACGGAAAAAAATCGCACAGTATGAAATTCACTCGCTGACAACGAGAGCGAAAGGAGCAAAAATAAAACGTGATCAATCAGTTATCTTAATATAGTATTGTTTTCAATAAATATGTTGAATTCGATAAAACAAATGCTAGAAAGCTATGGTTTTCATTCAATTTTCTTGTTTATCTTTCAACAGGTCGTCACAGGTATTCGCTTATAATTGTTATCCAATCCTTATCAAATTGAAACCTCAGAAATTATCAGTAAAACCAGGCACATAAATATAAAAGTCTCTAGTAAAACAAACAATCCATTAATGACAAATACTCCAGAATGGTGATTATGGCTGCATTCAAGATCATAGCAGCTACTAGCATTGTCAAATCAATTAGAAATCATAATCGATTAATCAGCAGTGTCAGTTGACCTTTAGTCCATTAGTTCATTACCAATTAATTATCAGCTAATAATCTGTTCGGAAACAAATTGTATTATATTTATAAAATAGGGTCACTAAATGTCATTCTAAACTTCATTCTGGTTTAATTCAAAATGAAGAAATGCTATTTGCAGTTACTTTGAAATTTATAAGAGGTATGCTGTATTGTTTTCTATTAAGGAGGCCCGATGGTAGACAAAATAACCATCAGATCTGTGTAAAATTTTAAGATATGATTTGTTAAGCTATTAACTGATTTTTCGTAAAGAAGAAATCTGTATAAATTATCTTTTAAAATTGGGTATTTTTCTAAATAGAGCTCTTCTCCTAAACGAGATCAATGTGGTCTAAATACTGTCTAAAGATGGCCACAACCATCGAGTTGTCTTAGAGTGTTACATATCTTTTGAGATAAAAAAAAACCCCCACAAATGTGTAACAGTTTTCATTTCATTAAGTACCGAATAAGAAAGAAATGATAGGTATAGTTTTTATACATGTAACAAACTGATAATTATAGATTATAAAATCTCATATCGATTATTGTAAATCAACAACCTTTCCAACTGATTGAAAAATCAGTTATCATGATAACAGTAGCAGCTATCCCAGCTGCTAGGTTAAAGGAAAAAACACTGAACAAATTAATAATTTTATTACTATGCTTGCATATTGCTGCTATGTAGAGCTAGATAGCTGCTATGATTCTGAATGCAGCTCACGAATATTCAATGTAATTAATTATCTACTGTACAGTAAATCAAGTCCAGTACAAACATCATATTTAGCTATGTAGCTTCATTGACCTTCATTGCTTTATTTATCTACCTGAAGTGGATTCATTTAGCTACTCAATCATACCTTTCTCCAAAATGGCATACTAAAAATTGCATTCAGTTGCAGCAATAATTTTCAAACTTTGGAATGTAACCCATATGCAAACTTGTCGAGGAGTCTCATATATGCATTTAATTAAGTTTCAAGTTGAAAAATTATGATTTAGTAATGATGACCACCTGCCTGAAATCTTTCAAAAAGGATTCTATAACCTATAACTCAAATTTAGTGAATAACTTACACATCATAATAGAGTACATTACTTGATACTCAAAAATGTGCAAAACTCTCATAGAAAATAATGTTTCTATTTTTGTCAACTTTCAAATCAGTTTAATGTGTATATGTTTTCATAGATAAACTAAAACAAAATGGCTTGTATACATGTTTTATCTTAAACAACCACCCAACCTCCATCCCAAGGGGCAGACAGATACTCAGTTACTCTCCCTGTAGGCATTTAAAAAACAACTATTGAAAGCTTTTCTTATAATACATGTACACACTTTTCTTGTTCCACCTTTGAAGATGTTGTCAACATCTACATTTATACCAAAATCATTTTGCATGTACTGCTTATCAGTGATTTTGGTTGGCCAATTACTACTTTACTATTAACAAATCTATTTGTTTATTTAGAAAGTTTAAAAACTGTTTTTGTTTCAAACGTTAAATATACTTGCATAACTTTGATCATGCAACATCTTGATTACATTACAATCAATGAATAATCACTAAATAGGACAAACACAGGAAGTTAACTCCATTATGAAGAATGAAGTGAAGATCACTCCATTAACTGTAATACATGCATACAGGTGTGTGAGAGTAGAGAAAATAATTGTTCAACAATACATGCATTAACACTTTACATCAATTTTGGACCCACCCTAGCGTAAAAATATTTTTTTTTATTTTAAAATTTACATTTTTAGTAGAGGACTTCCTGGTTAACATACCGGTAATTATGAAGTCAGTTTTTCTTAAAGATTTGTGAGAGTAGAGGAGGCGATTTCAAAACATTATAAGCATTAACAATATATAGCCATATTGCCCCCCCCCCCTTTTTTATGGCCTAAACCCCTGAGCCAGGGTTTCACAATTTAGGTAGGGGAGTTTGTGGTAATCAGAACCATACATTTTTTTCCCACATGTGTGAAAATGAAGAAGATTTTCTGAGATTTAATACATTTTCACTATATGGTTATACATTTCCATGTATGGGCCATGCACTAGAGCCTAAACCCCTGACCGACGGGTTGTGGATTGCACAATTTAGGTAGAGAACTCATGGGCATCATTGCCATGAATTTAGTTTTTCTTAAATATATATGGGAATAGAGAAGAAGATTTCTTAAGAGTTAATACATTTATACTACATGTATATGGCCATATTTGTCCCACCCTAGAGCCTGAACCCCTGACGAGGGGTCATGAATTTCAAAATTTTTGTAGAAGGCTTCATGGACATCATAACCATGCAATCAGCTTTTCCCTCACATGTGTGGGAGTAGAAAAGAAGATAGTTGGCTCTTTTTTTGTTGCATATTTGGCCCCATCTGTGTTGCCCTGGGGGGGGGGGGGGGGTAGTAGAGCCATGAATTGCACAATTAAGGTTTGTCTTACCATAGAGAGTGACGATTCTGTTAATTGTTTAAAATAGCTGAAATAGGCTGGGGTTGAGCCGCTTACAAAATTTAAGCTTTAGTAAACCCATCATAGCCTAAAAAATGTTTACATCATATCCTGGCAGGATAAACCGTGCTATGTTCTGAAAAAGGAATACTCGATCACCCTGACGATTGCTTTTTCCTTACTAGGATATAAAAGCAAACGTATGGCTTATGCACACAAGATTACGGACTAAACAACTTAATCTTTTTTCAAAAGGACAAAAACGCAAAAAAAAATGTGGAATATCGGAGAATATCTATATATTTAGCGTTTTATTGAACGTTGTTCTAATTTAAAGCACACAACATTTAAAATTATGCCATACAATTTTAAGAATAATCTTTAATCTAAGTTTGGTGCAGTTCATAGCATGACATGTAAAGAAGCAACAAACAGACTTCACAGGATGAATGACCATCTTTAAGTCCTCCTTAAAGATAGCTTAAAGGTGTTTAAAGGTAGCTTAAAGACAATCTTTAAGCCACCTTTAAGCTATATGTGTTGCTTAAAGGGTGCTTAAAGAAAGCGTTAAGATGGCTTAAAGGCAGCTTAAAGACTATCTTTAAGCCACCTTTAAGCCACCTTTAAGGACAACTTATAGGTCCTTAATGTCCAAACTTCTTTAAGCCACCTTTAAGCCACCTTTAAGCTACCTTTAAGCCACCTTTAAGCCACCTTTAAGCCATTTGAAAATTTTAATTCAATATTGTGCTTAATTTCCAACAAAATGTATTAACTTTATGAAAGAAAAGGTATTAAAACGGTTTTTGTTCTAGAAAGAAAAATGAAAAAAAAAACACAAAAAAAACCGGCCACGGCGAGAATTGAACCTGTGACCCTTAGTTTACTAGCATCACCAAACTTCCTCTGCGCCACGGCAACTTACATATGTATGAGCGTTTTTATATCCTATATATCAGTGGATATTGAATCACTGTATTGAATGTGTTTACTTGAAAAGATTTTGACAAACCATTCAGTTTGTAACAATCAATTATATCTAATTTATAAATTACATGCATGCATGTATTTAGAATGAAATACGGAACTTGGTCTTCAGTGAACAAAAATATATTATACCTAAATGGAAACCGTTAGGTTCACTATAGTAGGCTTTCTTAGTTAATAAATTTAAACCGAGTAGATATACGTTCATCTAATTTATAGCTATAAAAATGTAAGAAAGAAAATGAAATCATTTCTTTTATCAAATGCATTCAATTTGATACTATTAGGGTATTTGTTCAATTTCCCGCAATTTCCCGGTTTTCATGATCGCGGCGCCGTTCCAATATGTTTAAATATTTCCGTGTAATTGTATGTACATGATTTTTAAACTATCAATTCTATAACAAACAAAATTACCAATTACCGGTGACGTATTTACTGCATGTGGCAATTGCAAATGACTTGTACATACAATTGTATGATGTGCCAGGCCGGGTATATTTGACATATTTACCCGTATACATATATTTAAATAATCAACCCCTATTTATGATCACAGGTACATTAATTAATTAGCCTCAAGATTTTTTTCTTACATACATGTATCGTTAATTTGTAGACGTAACATTTTTGAAACCCAGAGCTAGGAAATAATACTTTGAAAATGAATTACAAATGTAAATTAACTTTTATTCACTAGACTTATCGTATACTCGTACATACTAAGATTCAACGCCTTTAGAAACCCTGATGTGCACCTCGGCACACGACACACCTGTTGTGTATATCTTATATATTCTGTGTTAGTTGCTGGGGTTTTTCTTAAGTTGGACAAACAATAGACTTTAATTAGATATACACAAACATGCACATGGGCACACGACACAACTGTTGTGTATATCTTGTATATTCTGTGTTAGTTCCAGGGGTTTTCTCAAGTTGGACAAACAATAGACTCTAATTAGATATACACAAACGAACAAAACTATGTCTAGACAAACAAAGCAGTAATATCCTGCCCGATATAACAAAGGCAGTTGAGAGTCTTTTCATCTTTAACATGTATCTAGCAGATCTAGACTTAGAAATAATGAAGATTAAAAAAAACAAAAAACAAACCTTAAACCGATTATCAAATTAAATCATGCATTTTTGGTTCATTATCTTTATTTTGTTTAATAACCGGATGAACTGAGAGAGAGAGAGAGAGAGAGAGAGAGAGAGAGAGAGAGAGAGAGATTTTTTCACCGATTAATTTATAATAGCAAACAAACATACTTTAATTAGTTTTATGCACATATTAAGATACAGAGACTGCGCTCATCCCTACAATAATTTTGAACCCCCCCCCCCAAAAAAAAAAATTATAAAGAATTTTATAACGGCAATTTGTATCGGAGCGGTGCTGATGATAGCGATCTGTGTTTAATGGAGCGACGATTAAAACCGCCTGGAAGACCCCCCCCCCCTTCCTTGGAAATTATATTATCACTCGGATGACCCCCTCCAATCCCTATAAAAGAGCTTCTGCATTTAATATATGTTTTTATTGTTCAGCTTGATCAATATTGACTTAAAGGCCACTTAAAGACAGTGTAAAGGCAGTGTAAAGAGAGCGTAAATGCCACTTAAAGATGCTTAAAGGTGGCTTAAAGGTAGCTTAAAGAAGTTTGGACATTAAGGACCTATAGGCACTTGCTTAAAGGTGACTTAAAGGCGGCTTAAAGGTTGTATAGCCTTTAAGCTCCTTTAAGTCACCTTTAAGCCACCTTTAAGGACTTGCTTAAAGATGGTTTTTCGCCCTGTGCTTATTATCATTAAAAAAAAAGCGATTGAATGAATTTGTGTTGACAACAAAAACTATTTCTTTAAAATTTCATAGCCATCGCCTGTCATTGCACACGTAAAACTCGTAGGTAAAAGGTAAAATATTTGTGTCATTAGCGGATCCACGCTCAGTGACTCTCACCACATGTAAGGGATGAGTTATGAAACCATAGACACAAAAAGGATGGCTTTAGAATGCAATTGCATTTATGATATGACAATAGTTTTCATTTATACCATGTGCCTTAATATTAAAAGTGGTGGAAGTGAAAAGATTAAATTAAATCCCACTTCATGCTTTTTAAGGTTTGTTTTCATATAAGAACTTTTAAATTAACAAATATCCATAAACGTGTTAAAAAAACAAAACTTGGACACAGTAATGGCATTTCTCTGATAATGTGTAGCATTCCAACTAGTCAGAATCAACGTTTATGCGTCTTTTTTTACTTTTAAGCACAAGCAGGTACCGTTTATTTGCCAGATTGCTACGAGTACTGGTCTACACGTATTACTTTTTACCCTCTTATTATGCAATACCCGAACACAAAAACAGTTTTATGAGATTAATAAGATCACAAACAACAATTTTTCTAGCGTTTTAGAGTTATAAAGCAAAGAATTTTAGAGGATCTAGATCACTAATATAAGGGGCCAGCCCCTTTTTCATAATACCGAATGAAAGCCCTTGGTATTTTGCACAATTTTTGTTCTATATGTATTTAGGAAATATTCAGGACTAAAAAGTTATGGAGGAAAAACATGAGCAAAATTTAACATTTTTTAAAACAAAAATTTCGATTTGATTTTGTCAGTAGTATACGTAGGTTAATAAAACTTGCAGAACAACATTCAAGGTGTCTATTTTGACGATTTGTAATTTAAAACTTCTTTCTACCGACCATCTCGGAGCCTTTCCAGGTACAGGAGACCCATTAAAAATATTTAAAGGGGAAAAACTCAAAACCGGAAGAACCGCACAAATGTTTTAGTCATAGTGAGCTATTGACATTTCCAATGTACTCTGATAAATTATGCGCACTAAAAAGGTTTGAATTATGTATCTATCTGGTTTAAAAGAAAAGTAGTTATCTCGAGTCTTTTAAAATTAGTTGTATTTTTAATAAAACTGACCCCAATTAACATAAGTTGAAAAAAATGGATAATGGAGTCAAGTTAATGAATTTAAAAAAAAACCATCATAATCACAAGGAAAATTGCAATAAAATTTAAAAATTGAACAGGTGTGAATGAGGGAGGTTTCACAGGATATTTTTTGAGTTTGTTTGGTGTTATTTGACGTATAAAGCAGTATTAATATACTTTTCTAATGTTTCATGATTTGAAAATAATAACAATTGGTTTTTTTTTAAGCGATGAATTTTTGGGATAAAAAGTGCTTGAAAACAACTATTGAAAAATAAGAAATATAATCTAGAAAAAACTCCTTTTGAAATACAGATTGCAATTGAGAAATAACTATGCTGTAATGGATTCAATTTTGAATAACATCAAACTAATTCAGGAAGTTTTTGTTTGTTTGGAATGGCAACTATAAAAATGTAAGATCGTGTAATTTATGCATATACTGAGGTTCATTTCTGTTCAGAACTAAGTTCCCTCTGTAGACTGTTTATCGTATTCATACAGCAGATGTCCTCTTAATAAACAACTCAAACATGTGCAGACCATAAGATCAGGTAATTCAATTTCAGGAAAACAAATAAATGAAATTTAATAAATAATTAGTATGTATCCATTATTTGTTTATGAACAGCTGCACGTACATTGTACGAATTTTGAAAAAAACTTGAATAAATTAAAACCAAATTAAATAACCATAAAAGGTCGTCTCATTTCACGTGTTCAGATAAAATATCAGTACCAATGTCAAAGTGTTGTTTGAGTTAAAACGTAGGAAAAGATGAACACATATCTGTTTTTTTGTTTTGTTTTTTTTCGGGTTTTTTTTGGGCATTTTTTTACTTTTTCGGGGTGGGGAGTGTGATTGGTACGAATATTTTTTTAAAGATTTTTGTGCAAGTCAAAGAAATAAACAAAGATAAATGAAGCTTTTAATTCAAATCTACGTAG
This sequence comes from Magallana gigas, assembly GCF_963853765.1. Taxonomy (NCBI): domain Eukaryota; kingdom Metazoa; phylum Mollusca; class Bivalvia; order Ostreida; family Ostreidae; genus Magallana; species Magallana gigas. Next base: position 28,038,678 of record NC_088861.1, read on the forward strand.
ACTCTATTCCGATGTTTTCAGTATCGGTAATTTTTTCTTTGTTTAAATGTGGTTAAGTATCAAGCAATGATACATGATTGTGTCTTATCTAAAATGTAGATGCCAAACTCAAACTCAACAGTTCAGAAAGTTTCTGTATCACAACGACAACGAAGTTGTTGATACAAATCAGTGGTTGTATTCTGAGGCGGACGGACTAAACAACATTAGATATGTCACGAAGTGAAATTCAGTCATTCGGACTATTTTTAATTTTTGTCTAAATAATTTTATTTTTAGTGTTAAATGCTATCAATTTTTTCCTCTATTTTCACAACTGTTATGATATCATTTTAAATTCTGTGCAGCCTTAATCGACTTCTTTTTATGTTTATAGACACTTCATCTTTCATTTATTTTTATTCCTTTTATTAACTTGCTGCTTAAATGTCATGATTTACCTAAAACCTGTTTGATAATTGATTTCCTTACATCTCTACATTGTATGTTAATCCTTCATTGTGTAATTCCATGCTTCAGTATATATAATTTTGAATTGTAAGCTATATGTACGGTCAATTGGAATAAGGCATTCTGTGCTGATGTATACCAAACTCATGTGAAAGTATATTCCATGCAAAGTTTATATAAAAGTCTTAAAAATAAAACCCACGTTGGCTTGTTGGAGGTTTTATGAGGATGGATCCAACAAGAGAATCATCTCAGGATTAGACCAATATTAATCAGAGCGTAGTTTCGTAATAGATATTAGTAATAACAGATTTTTTTTTAAAGTGATTATTATTTAATTACCATTCAAAAAATCACTAAAACGTTTAGGTAGTAAGACAAATAATGTTTGCGTTGATCTTGTGTTAAATGCATCATGCTATTACGCAATATTTAGAATGAATGATGGCTAAATCATACTCAACAACTGTAAAAACAGACATAAGAGGAAGCGCTTCAGAGGGAACACTTACTTCCTTGAAAGTACTCTGTACAAAACTAAAAAAACTCCAGAAATATCAATCGAGATTCGAAATGTGAAATTGAAAAAATTCGAGATTCAATACCTTAATCAATCAAATGATTGATCTGAAAGCCTGTACAATACATGTAATACTGATAAAGACTGCTAAGTGATAGATAGATAGATAGATAGATAGATAGATAGATAGATAGATAGATAGATAGATAGATAGATCGATAGATCGATAGATAGACTTAATTTTGCTACCTTGAAATTGTTTTTTAAATCAGCGGAAATATAAATTGACTTGTTATCATAAATAGCATGAAGGATAAGCAGAATGTAGGTTATCAGATGAAAAATTCAGGATGAAAATTATGTTTCCAAATTCTGAATCAGTAATCATTTACAAAACACCCAAAGAGATTTGGACTCATGAACTGCAGTTTACAAAACTTCAGGATAATTTAACCATTGAGCTATGACGATATACAATCAAATCGATTGATATACAAACAGTTTAATAAACATTTGAACAGCCATTTTGTAAGGCAGTGTACAAGTTTACGTGTGTTCAGACAATATTTATTCATATCCAACCTACCAGCCTAGACCGTGGGGAATTTTATTGCAGTAAGATCTCTGAGAAAAAAACCCCCAAATATTCAGGAATTCTCATAAAAGTTAAATCGAAACAGTTAATAAATGACGATCTCTTATAATTGTGCACTCAATAAATTTAGATGTATCTACCTTAGTTTACATATGGATATGCATTCATTGTTAAGATACATTTCAAAGTATTTTCATCATTTGTTTAAATTGATTTATTCAGCGTTATAGCCCTAGCCATAACGCCAATTATTTAAACCTAATTTTTCCATTATAAATTATTCTTAAGCCTAACCTGCTATGCCGTCGTCGGAACCCACGGGTTTTCTATCCGTTACACTGCTTTCAACTCAGTGTAAAAAAAACCGTGGGTTCCGACGGTGCTGCTGTGCATATACATGTACGTGAGTATTTGGATCATTTCTCTCTCTCTCTCTCTCTCTCTCTCTCGCTCTCTCTCTCTCTCTCCATCGATCGATCGATCGATCGACGAGCGAATTACTTGTTTTCTGTATTTAGCTATTTATTATACAGCCTTTTCAATAAGGAAACAATGATAGATGCCAATACCTAAATGTAATTCTTTTGAGAATTCCAAGTATTGATTATTTTTATTTACTGTTACTTTTGTTAAGCAACAGTTCATGACCAAAACTTCCTTACTTCAGGAAGTTAATTTTAAATATTCATAGTTTGTCAGTCATGTACGTTTTGAATTCCATGTCTATCATTAAATCATATTTCCTTTGATTAAATTGTGTATTTTAACTTCCTCTCAATAATCAAAGGGTTGTGAACATTAATAATTTATGCATTAACTATATTAAAGGAAATGTAACCAAGTATAGTATAGTTTATGGGTATTTAACAATATTTTTACGCAATATTGAACAGTTGAAAATACTCCTCTGATAAAACAACATGGTAACTACGTTGTACCTATCCGTTGTTTGTAGTTGCGTTTACATGTGTGCAGCTCCAGACCTTGGATTACGACCGTAAGATTTTTCTTTTTTTTTGTGTTAAATATAGAATTATAGTTCATTTGGTTGTATTCTTTATTATTGTCTTATTATTGTTTGCATTTTGGAATTTAGATATCAGCAAATAATCATTTACTGACTAGAATTCATTACATTTCACAGTTATATCCAGAATGAGTTAATTACATGTTTACTATTAACATAACAATAACACATAATGTTGAATTTCTTCTCGGTAATTTTTATGCAGTACTGGTATTAATGTTAGATTTAGTTATATAGAAATAATGTTTAAGTATTGAAAAGTAAAAAGATTTGTTACATGTCCTATAGCAATATGCTATCAGCCTAAGGGTATGATACAGTACTGTATGATTTTTGAAGGATTTTTGTATTGTTTAGGGAGTACTGTGGCCCAGGCTATTTTGGATTTTTTTGCGCCGATATTTGTCCATATCCGTACTACGGAAAATATTGCGATCACAGATGTAATTGCAGTAAACCTCGTTGCAGACATGTCAGTGGATGCATACCCGGTAAATATAATCAGTTAGCTAAATTTTCATATTGATAAATTAGCAATACAAATATATGCGGGAGTGAACAGTTGTAATCTGGTTTACTAGTCTTTAGCGTCAAACACCTCACATGTTACTTTACGCATAAAGAGACACAAATAATATTGTTTTTCCCATTTTTACCATCTACAGTGGTTGATTTGGGTCTTTCTTAATAATTGAATTATCAATACATGTAATCGATATACAGAGTTAAGATTCTTTTTTGTTTGTAAGCAAGGCTCAAGCTATTTTTTTTCATAGGTATAATACTGTATTAAGTTTTTTGTTTTGCATTTTTTTTTATTAAGTCATTTATCATTGAGGAAAGAATGATAACAGAAAAAATGGGGAATCGACCGCTGAAATGACCTTAACAGTTTTTATTCAAATTTTCAGTTGACATTAATTTACTTATGGTTGGTTATAAATGTGAGAGCCATGCATCAGTTCGCCCATCTCTGTCAAACAAGAAAGCTTGAGCTCTGAGTATATTTGCAAAACATATATAATATTATATGGTAAACAAAAATATCACCATCTCATGTGCGTGCGTGAAAATAGTTTCAAGAGTTACGATGATAAAAAAAACCAGTACTGTAGCAATAAAACTAGGGAACTACAATTTATTATTACAATAACAATACAGCAAACAAGTAATTTTACATGCACGGTTAAGTATGTGTACAAGAACTTAAGGTTCATATCATGGAGGATAATCGTTTTTAGAATGAATAAAGAGAGTGCGTCATCATGTCTAAGATTTTGCTAATAGCATAAAAATTCGCAAATGTAAACGTACCCTTCTACCACGGAGCATGATGGGAAAGCTAGGTGAACGTGCTATAAAAACCAAAAGCGAAGGTAGCACTAAACACCAGCAGATACCTAGAAATATGATTCAATGATTGATCAAATATTTATACTTCGACTTACGAAAACTTGTGTATAATGAATGCATTCTATATAGAAAAGTATAAATAATTGAATCCCTTTGAAGCATTTAACTCTTATAAGTTCATCTTTTTGGTCAGGAATTATTTTGTTAATTAAAAGAAATGATAGTTTCCTTACAGTTCATAAATTATTAAGTATTAAATACTCTTAGACTAGTAGTATCTTGCTTGATACATGACTTCATACATTCCAGTTTTGCAAGTTCAAGTTAACCATTTCTGGCATTAAAATAATTTGTCAGATATTGGGGTAAAAACATGCCTTAACCTCTCTATCAAAAACTATTGATCAAAAAAATTATTACATATTCTAAAATAGTGGAGGGGGCAGTAGCAAATAATTTGTATTATATTTCCTCTTCGTAGCACATGAATTATTTTTTGTTGATTTTCATGTTTCTTACATCAAATTATATACTAGTATTTTTTGCTGCAAAAAAGTAACATTATAAAAGGAAATAATATTCAACTACATTCGTAAGTTAAAAACGAATGATTTAAATAATTTTTGTCTAATTATAGCAGAGAACTAGTAAAACAAAAACTATAATTGTTTAAAAGTCCTACATCCATTCAACGTGGTAAGAAAACAATGTGTATACATGTATTTCAAACATCTGTTTCCGACCTTTATTTTTTTTATAAATTGCGGGTGGAAAATTACACAAAAATTACATTGATTTTTTTTATTAATCTAAATACTTTATTTCTTTTATTAAAAAGCTCCAGTTTCCAGTTGCCCAAATGGATTTATGGGCATTCACTGTAAATCAAAGTGCTCCTTTCCATTATTCAGGCAAGGTTGCCAACAAAAATGCCTATGCACACAGGAGGACTGTCACTTTTCAACCGGATGCCCAGTAAAGCGTAATTATTTCATGTAACATATTTCAAGATGAATAAATTAAAGACATTTTCCAACATCAGTCCATATATTAATGAGATTCTGCTTATTTCTTCTTGGTTCATTATTTGTAGATAGTAAAAATCCAACAACAAACAAAAAGTTACCTAGCATCAACAAAGTAACTGCAAAAAAAATATCCTCTACACCAATGACGGTAACAACGTTTCTGACTCAAGCTCAAAGTACAGGTAATGTGTTCAATGACAGTTTCATCCACACTTATGTTCACTAGCCCTGGCTGTCTAGTAGAGGCATTTATAATCAGACATATTTGGCGACATCTATTACGGGTAAAAAAAAAAACAACCAAAAAAACCAACAAACCCCCCCCCACCCCCCCCCCCAAAAAAAAAACAATGTGAATCAGCAACAAATCGTTGATCTGCATAAGAAACCGTTGAGATAGTATGCAACATAGTATTGACGGAACAAATGATGATTATTTAAAATACTTTCTCCGTTATCATCAAACGACACAAATGAAACATTCAGTCTTCTCGTTATCAGATACACTTCTAACATTAAGAATTTATGAAATGTTGACACAGTCAAACAAATCATATAACCAAATGATTTTATCATTTTAATCAAATTTGACCTTTTTGTTTTCACATCAAGGTCAGATGAAGATCACCTTTTTCGTAAACTGAAAGGATGAAAAAAATAAAATGTGCATGTAGTTTTCTGCAGTTAAGTAGACAACTGATCAAGATATGAAGTTCCTTTCCTTCAATGAAATGAAATGAAAGAATAACAATATATTTATCAGCTTATACTATAGAATTAGAATAGATATTAAAAGTAAATTTAAATGGCTTTGCCCATATTTCCTTTAATTTTCTTACATTTTTAAGATATTTTAAATATTTTTTTATGCTTCCAATATTGAGATATTTCTGATTTTTACATAGTAAGAAAACTTTACATAAACTTAAGATATGAATTGATAGAAAAGCTATTATATTGACTAATAAATGAGTGAAAATGCGATTAAAGTAATTTTTTCGCACAAATCTATGTATAAAATTACATGTAGCACTTAAAAAGCTAGTAAAAATGTAATTTGATAGGCATATCATTTTTTAAAAATATATATATTCTGAAACTTAAGTATCTTATCATCACATAAAGTAAAAAAAAAATCCAACATTAATGTTATTGTTTGAAAAATGCTAAATAGACTCATGAATCTACAGCAATTATGAACTGCTAAACATGTGATATTTTCCTTTGCCGATGTTCCACCAAAAATGTTGTCCTTCTTAGATTCTAAACTTTGATAACAATTTCTGAGTAAAGTTTAATGATAGTAAAACAAACAGAAAAAAATTATTTAGTTTCCTTGAATTTATCTGGATTTAATAAACATTTAATCAAATTTACTTTTGACAAGTCGAAAACCAGAAACGACTTTTTCCTTAAATCTAAATTTAATGTACCTTTTGAATTTGTTAAAAGCAGATTTGAAATGTATCTTTCATGTTATATAGAAACTACAAGCGAAGCCTCGTTGGAATGCAAAACAATGCCTCTCGGAAAGGGAATATCATCTGGTATCTTTTCTTTCATCCGTAACAGAGAAATGAAAGCGAGCATAGTGGCCCTATGCATCCTTTTTATTTTGCTGGTGATTGCACACATATCATTCTTTACATTGTCCAGCGTATCAATGTGAAAAACAACGCAATACCTGTGTAAAAACCCGTTCTTATGTTAATTTTGGAACTGTGCTACTAACAGTTATGATAGCATACTAAAAACTATATTTTTGTATACTAATCTACTATGCCTTTTTTTCTTTTACTTTATCCCAAGACCTTTAGCAATCTTAATATGTAAATATAAATTAAGTTTAGCTACTGATTTTGATCCTTAATATTACTTTTTACACAATCTGTGAAAACCTTTGTTTCAGAAAGTTCAGCTACCGCGTGTTTTGTCTGTTTGTTAAACTGTAAGTAAGCATGTATAAAACTGTTGATCGATTCACAATATTGAAACAGTTTTTTTTTTATTTCAGTCGGGATTTAATATTAATTAATGGATAAGGAAATGAGAATTAAGGATAAACAAAATTTAACATATTTGTTTTCATAGTAAATGAAAACCATTTGTTATGTTCAAAAAACAATTGTTATAGTCATAATTAACTAAACACGTTTAGAAAATAATTCTTCATTTCATTTGCCTGTCACTGTCGAATTAGAAAAATGGGTTTGTTTGTGTATGTGAACATTTTAAAGCGAAAAGAATCACTGTCTGAAATAAATTATTTTACTAACTCGATTGCGCTTTTGTCTTATGATTTCGCTTTGTTATAGAACAACACCTTTAGATAGCTTTATAAAAAGGTTTGATAATCAGAAATGCACAAATGCAAAAGAAGGATTCAAATTAAGATTTGAATATTTTAGCGAGCTCAAATACAGGTATAATTATGATTATTAATAAAATCCACATTTTTAGCTCACCTAGGCTATTTCGATCATATTTTGTCTGTAGTCCGTCTGTCGATCTGTAAACTTTTCATATTTTCAACATCTTCACCAAAACCACTGGACCATTACAACAAAACTTGACACACCGCATTCTTAGGCTAAGGGGATTCAAAGTTGTGAAAAATAAGTACCACGCCCTTTTGCAAAGGGAGATAATTAGAATTCATTGAAAATTTTCGAGAAATTTTCAAAAAGTCTTCTTCTCACGAATAATTAAGCCAGAAATGCTGAACCTTTTGTGGAAGCATCCTCGGTTAGTGTAGATTCCAAGTTGTGAAAATCATGAACCTCGAGGGTAGGGTGGGGCCTAATACGGGGGTCGACTTTTTACATAGGAATATATTGAGTAAATCTTTAAAAATCATCTTCTCAGAAAGAAGTCAGCCAGGATATCTGACAATTGTGTTGAAGCATCCTCAGGTAGTGAAGATTAAAAGTTGTGAAAATCATGACCCTCAGGGGTAGGGTAGGGCCACATTGGGGGGAAGGTCGTCGTTTTACATAGGAATATTCTAGAGTAAACCTTTAAAAATCTTCTTCTCAGAAAGCAATCAAACAGGAAAGCCGAAACTTGTGTGGAAGCAAGTTAGAAAATGTGCTTGATTATAAATATAAGAATATCCAGAGGGAAACAGTTTTTTTGTATGGGATCTACTTGGTTGTATTATGCCACATTGTCCAGATATTTTGTATAATAACTCCGTGAAGCTGATTTTATCATGCCTATAGTTGCTCAAGTGAGCGATGTGACCCGTGGGCCTCTTGTTATCAATTGTTTTTCTTTTTCAAATAAACATGGACGATCAAAGAGTTGGCGACCCTTCCTTAAACGTCCTTATTATATTACACCCAAACTTTATCATTTTTATCACTAAAAATATTAAATATATTCATTTTCCTTTCTAGTGCGTAACAAAACGCTGATCATTTTGAGATATAAAAAAAGAAGACAGCCCACTTTAGGCACAAAGCAGGGTCAGTCTCTTCTTTCGATATGTATGAAAAACTCTTATATTTTAAAAGTCATTTTGTTTAAAAACTGATTTTTAAACTGTTTACTTAAGAGTAAAAACTTTAGACTCATATGTTTTTAGGGTCAGTGTTTTTTCTTGATGTCTAATAAACGATTCCTTGATTCAAAACACATTTTGTAGAAAAAGTGTTCGGAAATTTTTTACGGTTCTCTGTAAATCTATATAAGAATGGTTTTAAGGTCATTGTTTTCACTATATCACACTGTAGAGGAAAAAATTCGTAAAAATGAATTTGTATATATTTTGAAAAAAATATTCGAATGAAATGTTAATTGTTAATGATCATATTAGCTAACACCAAAAAAAGGGGGCAGACGATACGTCATTTTCTCAAAATATCTAGCTCCAAACACATCTACCCTCAAAACCGCGTGTTTTCCGTTTGTGTGTAAACCGACTGCATACTCCCCATGAAGTTGCTGCATGCGCCTTAAAGAAATCCCTGTGGAAAAAAATCATCATCTAACAGAATAACTTCATGTAACAATAAAACTGAGTTAAGTATAATGTAAAAATGCAGTCAAGGAAAAAAGTAATTTTGAAGTATATATATGGTACTACAGTTGACTAAGTTCATTTTGATTAGTCGATTACTAGGTTTATTTTGATTAGTCGATTTCTACATATATAAGTTCATTTGGATTGGTCGATTACCGGTGTTATACCTGAAGGTCCGATCCCTCATTTCCCAGACGAGTCTGTTTAACAAAAATATTTAGGTGGCATGTCGAATAAAACACTTTTCAGAGAATTTTCCTGTCAATATTGCTTTTAATTTTTTTTTTTTTTTTAAATTTTAAAAACATTAAAGATTTGAGATTTAGTCTCTAAAAACCACTAATTTCGTAACATAAAAGGATTCTCCTTCATACTTACGTGTACCTCTAATACAAATAAGTAAAGAAAATTTTTGTTGCATGCATTTGTTACTACATGTTATACTAGGCACAGTACTTAACAAATAATAAAAGTATAATCCTCTAGTTTTTAGAAGGATTTTTAAAATAATAGTCTGGTTTCAGGTAACCCCTTATTTGTGTATTTTTTTTAAAAATTCTGTTTTAAAAAATATTCTTATGAAAAAAATTTTTTTCTCAAGTTTAAAAATGAAAAAATAAAATAATCTTGAATGAAGTGTGTATGATTTTTATTGGAATCCATATAAATATGAAACTAACTCATTAAAATTCAGGCAAAGTACGGGACAATATCCCATAACAGTCTGAAAATAAAACAATATCCGTTGGTTAATGAATGAAGAAAAGAAATTTAATTAAATTTGTAAAATGAAAGAAATACTGAATCATTGCAAAAATATTGGTATTAATGATCCTGTTTAAAAGTTGTCTTTCTTTATTTTACATGGTCTCAAGTATCTTGAGACCATTTTTTTTAATCAATAAATATCCAGAAGAAGAAAATAAAAAAGAAACAAGTCTTTGCTAAATATATAGATATAAAGTTATTAATGTTCATGATAATGTACGTTTGAATCTGAAGAAGTTTATTTTGCTGAATGCATTAAATATATTTAACTCTTTAAAACAAAATGTTAGTAGTTAAATTCCCTTTCATTTTTCTATGTACAATAGCAATTGTAAACAACAACCATACGGATATCAATACATACATTAGATGTCAAAAATGATACACATGTACGTGTGGTAATGAAAAACGAATTGTATTATAAGGATGACACAAAGAGTTGCCACAGTGCAATTATTTCATCTGCGTGTTTCAATAGCTGCTGTACATGTACTTTCATATATAAATAGATTTATAATCTTGCAGCTGCTGATTTAGATTTAGTTAAAGATGACACATTACTTTTTATTTTTTTTTTTATTTTATTTTGAGTAGTTTCGTTTGCCAATGGTGTACAAACATACGAACCATACCTATAACTTCGGACTAATATTTCACCATACTGTAATTTTGATTTATACATTGAAATGCTTTTAGAATAATTTTGCATTACTATAAGACTGCTTATTGTAAATTTTTTAAAGAAAGAAGACACAGCACCATTATTATATACTAGTAAAATTACATAAAATACGTAATAATATTTGCTTTTCTTTAATGTTATACAATTTCTGGCAATAGAAATAACCAAGTAACCAATAAAATATTTTGTAAAATGTTACAAAATTAAAAATGTTCATCATACTTTTACACAACTTAACATCATAATATTTTTCTAATGTTACGTAAAAAGGGATTTAAGGTTTCCAAAGTCAAAATCGTTGATCTTTTTTTTTTTTTTATCTCAAAAGATATTTTGGACCACCCAAACCACATAAATTGTTCATCCATTTGATCGAATAAATTTAACAATTTACAGTGGAATAAGGAGCGGAATAATTTGTTAAAATTAGTTAAATGGGTTAAATATAAAGAAACAGGCACTTGTTTTGCTGGTATTTTGCTATATCCCTTATTTATTTTGTGAATGATCCATATGTGTATATGTTTTTTTTGTATTTTCATCTTTCGAATGCAGGATTTACTTTGACATGTTGTTGAGAAGTTTCCTAAGGTTACTATCCAAAGGAGACAATTACTATCCATTACTGCGTTGTTTACATGAGAGTGCAAATCTATACCTAAGATAAAAAATCTGTACAATCATCCATGTACATACATACCACAAATAATATACTAGCGGAAAAAAGAAACTGTGCATTATAAAATTTAGTATAATTTTTCTATATCTATTGTTTGTAGTTATAAAATTGAAACAATCTATAACGGTTATGTTTTTGACAAAATCGGATAGTAACCGTACGGGTGCACGGACTTTTTCATGGTTAGTGAGCACCTGTTGTTTATTGACGAATTTGTACGCACGAGTTTTACGGGCTAATACTGTTAGGAAAATCACTTTAGTTTCAACAAAAAACAAACGTAATCGTGCTGTTGGGATGCTGCAAGCTGGAATGACACAAAATTCTGTAGCAAGACATTTTGGAGTTCATCGGAACTCCATCTAGTCATTATGGAGACGTTTTCAACAATTTGGCAACACTCAGAATCGACCGCGCTCTAGGTGACCTCGTGTGACGTCACGTCAACAGGACAACCACATTCTGAGAAATCGTTTCCAGACAGCAAGTTTGACTTCCCGTGGCATTTTCGAAATTGACGCTATTCGACGTTGACATTAATTTGTTATGAGATGTTGTTACGAATACATGTGTTAACAGTATTTCAAAAGAAAAAAAATTGTTCATAGTATTTTTTAAATGTTTTTTCATATATTAAATAATGCACAGTTTCTTTTTTCCGCTTGTAGATAACACTTAAATTATGCCAACATTTCAATTAAAAAGACTGCTGTTTTTTTGCTTATACATGATGAAATAAGTCTGTTCTCTGGTACATACTTCAAACCCTTAAAAAAATTAAAATCTTTAACAGCATGCAACATTGGTCTGAATGGAGACTAGTTCTATCCTGGAATAAATAAAGTTGACTCTGCTCAAATTTGTTTATAATCATGGTGACATGTGGTGATAATGAAAAGTGTTTAATTCAAATTCAATTTGGTTGTTGAGGATATGGAAATATATAAAACTGACTTAGGATCTTTTAACTTTTGACATTAAATTTGGGGGAGGAACAATCCAATTATTGACCTCCGTCCAGCTTGCATTAAAAGCATCTGTGCATTCAGTATCAGGACACCAATATTTTTAATTATACTGACACAATTCTTTTTATATTTTGTTGCAAATCTGTTAACTGTATAAATTTCCCAAACTTTTTCATAATATTCGTAAATTTCATCGTCGACCGACCAATCATCCATATCTGTTAACGACTCTAATTGTCAGCTTTTATTTATTCATTGCCTTTGGCTTCTAAACGGGATTGATTGGAATATTAATATCTCTAAAGATGTCTTTAAAATGTCATCAGCAATATTTTTCATATGAGATTTTTTTTCCACTAATTTTTTGTAAAATTTAAGAAACGTTCCTTTTATCTGAAATAACTTTCAATTTTTCATTGATTAAGCTTTATCATTTTTGACAACCCTTCTTAATATCTCGAACTTTATGTTGAGCTTTCTTGAATTTTTAAAATTAAGTCGCTTACAGCTAAAAAATTCAATGTAATTATAATTACATGTTTCATTCATTACTTTCAGTCACTCTTCAGATCAATATTTTGTTATGCATGGGATGTATAAAAGATACTTTCCAAGTGTTTTTTTTTCTCTCAAAACCATCATGGACTAACAGCGTGTTGTTTATTTTCACTTATAATGATTGAATGTTTTCATTTTAAACATAAATATTGGTTCACATGAGTATTTAATCAGAAAATCAGTTCACTCAAACTTCTTTGTAGATATGTTAATAATTTAACTTAAATTGATGACAATTTTGTCTTAGAAAGATCAATAGGAGAGAGAGAGAAAGAAAGATAGAGAGAGAGAGAGAGACTATGTTGCCAAACAAAGAGTAAGTGTCACTAAAATTGATGTGTTCGTCCTTGTCAGTTGAGAAATCCACAAAGTAGTTATTGAGATGTGACCGCCCTTATGTTTAGATTACAGTTATATTAGCCACAACAAGGAACAATTACAAGCTCCAAAAGCTATTCATTCAAATCAAGAAGCAAGGTTCCCTAAAGCTCTTTGCATAATGCCAATGTTATTTTTATTATCAAATTTTAATTAAATTCTGATTTTCAAAAATCAAAATCAACAAAATAGTTATAAAGGCTCAAGATGGAAGGTCAAAATTTCCCGTTCATCGTGAACTTTCAAGTAAGAAAAACTTCGTTAACATAATTTCTATTGCTTATAGTTTAATGTATGGATTTGAAGAAGATGTTAAAATCATTAAATATTATCTTATTAAGATTAAAATGTAAAGTCTTAAATTGTCATATCAAATGTAACAAAAATTACATATTAACTCTAAAACCAAAGCAGTTAGAATAGATTTAGCAATATGTTCAGAAGATGTACAGTACTGGTAAGACCTAACATAACAGAAAAGCCCTGGGTTTACTATCGAGGTTTACTCCAGGTTTACTTTGGTTTTACTAGAGCAGATCTAGACCCAGAGTTAACCCTGAGATAACCAAAAGTAAACCCTGGGTGGACACAGAGAGTAAACTCCGATCAGAAGTAGACCCCGGAAAGCAGACGTTACATGATTGTGTATTTGGAATATACAAGGAGTGGAAATTAGAGGCGGGAAGATGGTTAGATTAAAGACGGGTCTGCTTCACACTTCAGTATATAAAATGGATTCGAAAGCAAACCCCGAGTAAACCGAAAGAAAATCCCAAGTAGAGTTTTTCATTGCAAATTCCATGCATCAGTTTAAATTGATTTACACGGAATGGCACATTATAAATGGATATTTTATACAGAATAATCATATTGTGTTTAACTTAAAGGAGTCTGGTCACGATTTTGGTCGAAAAAAAATTCCACCTTTAATTTTTACAATGTTTCAGTAAAGTAATTCTAACGATCAATCAAAACTTTTTTTTATTGATTTGCACACAATGGTACAATAAAAATTAATGTTTTAACAGAAAAACAAATTCTTTTACTTTGAATTCAGAGAATTCTTTCATTACAATCCATTGCACTACTTTTAGATTGATTAAAGAGACCTGATCACGATTTGCGATGAAAAGTTTCTTATTAATTTTTTTTATGTTTAAATGGTTTACTTGAGTTTGTTGAATGAGTCATCAAAATTTGATTGTTAGACGTAATTAAAATTAAGATACAGAGGAAAGAAGTCCTTGCTATGCAAACCAAGCTCGAGTCTTATGTTTGTTCACAAATAATGTAAATTAAATAAATTGCCATTCTTTGACAAACAAGAGATAAACCGGTTTAATGTGTTCATAAATGATTAGTTACATGTACAAAAAGCAACATTTGATTGAAACATCATAACAACAGATATATAAACAAAACAGGAATTTTCAATTTACAATTGAAAACAAAAACATCAAACCGTTGTTATTCGCTTCTAACTTGGTATTTGACTGTCAATTTTGACAAAGCATAAACAATAAATGCAAAAATCAAGCTCGAATCGTGTCTTAGTCTCTCTCTCTCTCTCTCTCTCTCTCTCTTTCTCTCTCTCTCTCTCTCTCTCTCTCTCTCTCTCTCTCTCTCTCTCTCTCTCTCTCTCTCTCTCTCTCTCTCTCTCTCTCTCTCCATACATTACACCGCTAACGCATCTGCACCGCTTGGTCTGTTATTGAACTATAGACATCCAAAAATGAGCATTCAATGCTTAATTGTATAATGATGGTTCGGCCAGGGCTCTATGAACCTTCATGAAACAGAAAAATACCAAATATGTTTAATACGTTTTGAGATCCATTCCGGTCAACTATGTATATTTTTGCTTCTAATGTCATTATGATGCATTTAATGGTGTAAAGTAGCGGTTTTTAAACCATCCATCCCCTCTTTTTAAATAGGAAATGATAATAAATGTTGATAGTATCCGAAATAGAAAAAAATAAAGCTTAAAAGATTTTTCACAAGCCCAACCATTACGTGCATTTTCCTAGAAACATTAAATATATCACTTTCTGCGTAGTCATGCATTAATAAGGTTCTACCCAATGTCAGTAATTGGCTCGGGACCATTTGTAAATAGAACGGGCGCATAGCATTTCCCTTTCTTTAAAAGTATAATCATAACTGTGAAATATTTCAACATGAGTGTTTGGCAAATATTTCTCCTCTATTTTCTCCAGTTTAGTACTTTGGATGGTTCTTCATTTTATCAACAATTATACTTGTTGGGAATGGACTGTGGAAATAGTATCACGAGTCACACTATTTCAGGGAGCATTAGAATTGTCAAATCTAGGGTAAGTCTCATTATCACCGTCGGAGGATGGTGCCACAGAGTAGATCATGATGAGATGTCGAGTTCACATCTAACAATATTTATTTTAAAAAAAACCTTAATATGATGAATTTTAAAATCGGCGCAGTATTTAAACAAAATGAGTCAAATTTAAAATTTACAGTATGCACAAAAAAGGTTCTTTAATTTTCCTGTAATATTGGGTGAACATGCAAAGGTAAAACGTGAGTTTATTATTTATGAAATGTTCTTTGTAGATAGAATGTGCAGCTCACTGCTTGATAACTACAGGCTGTGGAACTATTTTGTTTGACAATAAGATCGAGTACGGACAGGATGGCTTTTGCTCGCTGGTCACTGAGTCGTCGCCAGTAATTCCGTACGTATTGGAGAGCAACTCGTCTGTGTGCTTCATGAAAAAAGTATCCGTGGAAACAACTCACTCAACACCCACTGAAACAATAAGAACACCGACAACATTTTCAACGACATTTACAAAAACGACACAGTCGACAACGACACCGACTACAACGACAACAATGACACCAACAACAACTACGACTACACTGACAATAACGATCTTGGCAACACCCACATCAACAACGATTTTAACTTCACTGACACCAACGACAACTACAACAACACCTGCAACAACGACATCGGCAACAACTACGACTTCACTGACAACAACGACGCTGGCATCAACGACATCGACAACAACTACGACTACAGTGACACCAACAACAACTACAACGACACCTGCAACAACTACGACTACACTGTCACCAACGACAACTACAACAACACCGGCTACAACGACATTGAAAACAACTACGACTAAATTGACACCAACGATACCGGCAACAACACCATCGACAACAACTAAAACTACACTGTCACCAACGACAACTACAACAACACCGGCAACAACGACACTGAAAACAACTACGACTAAACTGTCACCAACGATACCGGCAACAAGGACACCGGCAACAACTAAGACTACACTGTCACCAACGACAACTACAACGACACCGGCAACAACGACATTGAAAACAACTACGACTAAATTGACACCAACGATACTGGCAACAACACCATCGACAACAACTACAACTACACTGACACCAACGACAACTACAACAACACCGGCAACAACGACACTGAAAACAACTACGACTAAACTGTCACCAACGACATTGAAAACAACTACGACTACACTGTCACCAACGACACTGGCAACAAGGACACCGGCAACAACTACGACTACTCTGTCACCATCGACAACTACAATGACACCGGCAACAACGACATTGAAAACAACTACGACTACACTGTCACCAACGACACTGGCAACAAAGACACCGGCAACAACTAAGATTACACTGTCACCATCGACAACTACAACGACACCGGCAACAACGACATTGAAAACAACGACTACACTGTCACCAACGACACTGGCAACAAGGACACCGGCAACAACTAAGACTACATTGTCACCAACGACAACTACAACGACACCGGCAACAACGACACTGAAAACAACTACGACTAAACTGTCACCAACGATACCGGCAACAAGGACACCGGCAACAACTAAGACTACATTGTCACCATCGACAACTACAACGACACCGGCAACAACGACATTGAAAACAACTACGACTAAATTGACACCAACGATACTGGCAACAACACCATTGACAACAACTACAACTACACTGACACCAACGACAACTACAACAACACCGGCAACAACGACACTGAAAACAACTACGACTAAACTGTCACCAACGACATTGAAAACAACTACGACTACACTGTCACCAACGACACTGGCAACAAGGCCACCGGCAACAACTACGACTACTCTGTCACCATCGACAACTACAATGACACCGGCAACAACGACATTGAAAACAACAACGACTAAACTGTCACCAACGACACTGGCAACAAGGACACCGGCAACAACTAAGACTACACTGTCACCAACGACAACTACAACGACACCGGCAACAACGACATTGAAAACAACTACGACTACACTGTCACCAACGATACCGGCAACAAGGACACCGGCAACAACTAAGACTACACTGTCACCAACAACTACAACGACACCGGCAACAATGACATTGAAAACAACTACGACTAAACTGTCACCAACAACGCCGGCAACAACGACACCGGCAACAACTAAGACTACACTGTCACCAACAACTACAACGACACCGGCAACAACGACATTGAAAACAACTACGACTAAACTGTCACCAACGACACTGGCACCAAGGACACCGGCAACAACTAAGACTACACTGTCACCATCGACAACTACAACGACACCGGCAACAACGACATTGAAAACAACTACGACTACACTGTCACCAACGACACTGGCAACAAGGACACCGGCAACAACTAAGACTACATTGTCATCAACGACAACTACAACGACACCGGCAACAACGACATTGAAAACAACTACGACTACGCTGACACCAACTACACTTGCAACAAAGACACCGGCAACAACTACGACTACACTGTCACCAACGACAACTACAACGACACCGGCAACAACGACACTGAAAACAACTACGACTACACTGTCACCAACGACACTGGCAACAAGGACACCGGCAACAACTAAGACTACACTGTCACCAACAACTACAACGACACCGGCAACAACGACACTGAAAACAACTACGACTACACTGTCACTAATGACACCAGCAACGGCACAGAAAACAACGACAACATCTATTGGAGAGGTATGTATACTTTTGATTTTACACCGTTAAATAGCGTTTAGATATTTAAATTCCTGGCTTTTAACTATTGTCTTTATTTCTACACATGTATAGTTTGGTTCTACTAAATTATCGTGAGCGTTAGTCTATGAGAGCAAAAACAACAGAGTAATGACAACTTTGCAACAAAATCGTCACAATGCATATAGCTAACGCTTTTTTTTTTTATCTTAAACTTTGTCTTGTAATTGGGGTACTATGGGATACATCCAGATTTGACGTTCTTCTAATTGATTTTAAAATGTTTTCTTTCCCAAAAAAGCTGTCTCAAAGCGTAATGTAATGGTTAAGAACATTATACGAACCTGGGCGTCATGAGTTTGAATCCAGATGGGGCTTTTATTGTTTTAACTTTTCCAAAAATTTTCAGAATACATTTTTGATCAAATTATTTAAAATTCTAAACCAGTAAAATTATTTCGATTAAATGATGTTCTTTTATCTATAACATTGACAGCGTCTCAAAGCACCTTAAAACGTTTATACTACTTTTAAAATATGTTTTAGTCATGTTTTAAACTGAAATGCACAATAAATAAAGCAATTTTTATGAATTGCATTTACATATGCCATCCCTTAAAAAAGACAAAGTATGAGACAAGGAACAGTTATTAGATTTAAATTCCTCGCATATTTGTTTCTGACAGGAACCACTGAGCGATTATGATAATGTGAAAAATATACAAGGTTCCTGACGTATATTCCTTTCTCTTCATGTTAAGGCTCATGTTCAAACGAAGGATTCGCCTGAGGTTCGAAGAGCTTATTTTAAGTTGCCCGACTTGTTTTTTACTGCGCAAGTTTTTTTTCTCATTTTTGTAAAATACCATGTATTTACATCTTTTAAGAAACTGTCTTGAATCCATTCATGAAACTGAACGCATCAATCAAAATATAAATAGAAGAATTTAAATCTTTCATTTTTGAACAATTTTTCGGTGTTCAGAAGGTGAGTGTGGCCATAATTGTGCTTGGAAATGATGAATGAATTCGAAGCTTCTTAGGAGAACGTTTTTAGAATTGATATAAATAAAAAAGTAAAATGTGCTTCCAAGTGCGAAAATTGTAATTATGTAAAAATGGCACACAATTTAAATGGTTTTTGATTTTATCGAAATAAAATGATCGTTAGAAGTAATGAGTCATTGTAACAACAGTATGATTGACCTTTTCAAATTTTATGGGTGCCGTTTGATTTCTGTCTTAACATATTTTAAATAATTTCTATCATTAAAGAATAGTTTCTTGGTCTTATAAAAATACAGCTAATATTGGCTTGGGTATATTCCCTGACTTTCAAAATAGTTATCACTTTTCAACAAATATCAATTTAAAGTTTCTTCCCTTTGTTTACTCTTATGAACTGAAGTACAAAAGTACAAAAAAGACATCAAAACAGCATTGCAAAAGAGGACGTTGGAAAAAACATAAATCCAAAGAGGTGGAGAAAGCATGTGATTTAAGGTTTAGTGTATCTAATGAACTGACAAAAAAAAACCAATGCTTCATCTGAATGAAACTTATTTAGAGACCTAAGCTGTGTTTAAACCTTTTGTGAACACGTGACTGTCTTGTACAATTAACTGTTAAAACGTACAAATCTGATAAAATTAACACATATATTTCCTCTACTTATGTTTCTGTAATCTGGCTTACGAATCCAGCACTTAGCCGAAGAAGGTAACGAGCTACCAACCCGCAACGCTCATATATATATATATATATATATATATATATATATATATATATATATATATATATATATATATATATATATATATATATATATATATATATATATGCAATACGACCAATATCCCACCCCCGACTGATGGTGAGGAAGATGTCAAAAGTCGTAGTGTGTACTGAAAATCAGATTTGTACGAAAGCCGAGAAGGATCATTCGAGATTCGAGATTCGAAATACGAGATTCGAAATACGAGATTCGAGATTCGAAATTCGAGATTCAATATCTAAATTAACCAATCAAATCATGGATCTGAAACCTGTATCCTAGCAACATCAAACTGTTCTAAATAAAGATCATTCGTACATGCTCTTTCCTACAAATAAATGTCTTAATAGCTCTTATGTAATGGTTATAAAATGGTTCAATTAACATTAATGAATTAACCCCACACAATATAAACAATTAAATTAGTGATAACACTGTTGGCTTTGCGAATCTATGTGATTTTGTTTATCCTGTATGTATTTTCCCCCCGAACCATTTTAACCCTTAGTGTATTCGCCCCAACTGTGTAAAAATCGGCTCGCGAAAAAAGATCTTTTTGATCTAAATAATTAAAACTGAGTGTGGTTTTAGCTATGAAACGAAATTCATTGAAATAATTGACATGTCAAAATATAGGTTATGATAAAGTTTTAAACCATAGGAGATATAATGATTTACAACCTCAACAACAACAATCCAGATAGGAATAGTGTATTGTAGGGTATCAATGTCATTGTCGATATGAGAGAGAGAGAGAGAGAGAGAGAGAGAGAGAGAGAGAGAGAGAGAGAGAGAGAGAGTTTTGTAGTGTCATATTCAATTTTGATTTAGAATTTGAAATTGTTTGATTTGATACAAGCATATACAGACAGTTAAGCCACTCATAGGAGAAAAGAGAGGAGGTAGATAGGATAGGGCAGACCAACTAGCAAGCTTTAATTTGAACGGTGTTAACGCACGTGTGATTTACATCGACTCTCTCTCTCTCTCTCTCTCGCTCTCTCTCTCTCTTTCTCTCTCTCTCATCACCTAGCATTTCCTTTTCCGTGGAGGGGTTTGGGGTAATTGTGATTTCTTACATTAGCTAGCAAAAATGATAAAAAAAAACCATGGAATTTTCTTTAAATTGTGTGCGGATGTTGTACTCAATAATCTGTTTTCAGTATATAAATTTCTGGGGGGTGGGGGGCTATATAGTCCTAATTTAATTTGCCAGTTATTCTGTCCCCACTTCGTTCTGTCTTCGTTTTCCAGGCTTTTTTTTTGATTTGGCTCGGCAAATTAATTTCAAACTTTCTGTGTAGTTCCATAACGATGCACTATAGATAATTTATGAGTAGTTTTACTTTTGATAAACACACATATATATATATATATATATATATATATATATATATATATATATATATATATATATATATATATATCCGTACTTAATTACTTAATTGAATTTGACTCTTAAAATCGGATTTAATGTTCCAATAAATATAGGGTAGGCATGAGTAGACGGGACCTTTTTGCGCATATCATACTGTACCATTCATTCAACACAGGTATTAGCACTCATCGAGTTCGACTTTCATTTTTTATCCACTGGTTTTAAAGCTATTAATTTTTGAAAATATTTCGAATTTATGGCCTGATTATATATAAATTAGAGCTGCGCTGGTGCATCTATTTACCCAAATGGACCAAAATATAACTAAATGAATCTAAAAAATTTGACAAAATTAGTTTTAAACGACTCATTTTTCAATTCTAATCGGGTATGTCCTTTAGAAAAATCTTGAACCACACACATGTTTAGCAAATAAAACGACAATTGTTTCATTTTTTTATGGGGAGGGGTGGTGCCGGTAAAAGACATGTATTGTTTGTGGCAGTTGGGCTATACTCTCATTTGTTATAATAGGTATTACTATACATATTGATATAAAATGAAAGTTTCCAATTACACTGTACATAGCTTCTATCATGCATTTTGACCCACGCGATACTTTAAGACAATTTTCAAAGCATTTAATGTAATTCAACCGATCATTTTTGGAAATAATTTTTCTGGATCCCCGCCTGATACGTCCGCCTCCATGTACATTAGAATTACATGTACGTTGACCATAATATGTAAACATTAACTTAATCGGCTATGTTATGTGACGATAACTTTTTTTATCAATGTATTTGCAGGATAGGTAACAAATAACAGCCTATTTGTTGATTTCCGCACTGGTTATTTGAGATAATTTGCCGCCATCTTCTATGCATTCCCCACACCACACACAGTTTCTTTATTTGGTGTTCTGTGTGTATGGCGACAAATTGGTAAATTTGCACTTCTCGCCCCTTGTAGCTTCACCCTGATTACATTTTATCTGGCTTAGTGTAATGTAGTAGTATATTAAGTACACACATCTTTGCAATGTTATTTACATCTTTAGAGAGTTACTTACATACAAAGTGAACTTTTGTATGATTTATATGCAATTATTGTCAATTTTGATGCATGGGGGTGGGGGGGGGGGTAGGAAACTACAGAGACACTCAACTTGGGTGTGATACATATGCCTGTCTATACCTTCTATTATTTCTTGTTGATATATCAATGAATGAATTATAACAAACTACAACAATATACTTTGAAAAATTCATGCACAATCAAATTTTTAAAATTTTACCGTTCTCTGCACAAGAAATCGGCAATGTGAACAAATTGGCACCCTATTATCCCTACCTTTAATTGTACAAAATATGTATCCTTCTATATTGAAAACAATGCCAAAAGTAAGACTCATAAGAGGTTGTTTACTCAAGAAAAGGGAAAAAAATTGTATATATTAATAATTCCGTATGATGTGATAATATTTCAATGATTAGTTTATCATCATAGTACTAGTGTATGCCTGTATACATAAAAAACGATATGTAATGCTTATATTTATTGGTGAAACCTGGACTGATTATTTATATTTAGATTAAAACGTATCTTAGATACTAATCTTCATGCGCGGCGGGGGTCTATAAAGGAGGGGGTCTGGACTTTCCTCGGGAAAATTGAAGCTTAATATACATAGTGAAATTATTGAAAATTGGCCTAGGACCCCCCTACCGAAAAAAAATTAGCTCCGCTTATGAAGCTCTCTACCATAACCGCATTTTTACACAAAAAGGGTGAATAAAGCCGGGGTTTAAACTATTGGTGGTGAAATACCCCAGGGTTCAAACGCATCAGGTGGAAATGCACAAGGGCAAACAAAATCACATAGATCTGCGAAACACACTGCATTATTACTATTCTACTTGAATATTCTGTGTAAAAATAAATACAAACAATTATTTAGCTAGCTAGGAGAAGTGAACATAGCATTTATTTGTATATAAGAGCATGTACTAATAATCTTTATTTAGAACAGTTTGATGTCGCTAGGATACGTGTTTTCAGATCCTTGATTTGATTGGTTAATTAGATATTGAATCTCGAATTTCGAATCTCGAATCTCGTATTTCGAATCTCGTAATTCGAATATCGTATCTCGAATGATCCTTCTCGGCTTTCGTAGATTTGCTTAATTTGTTTAATTAAATTGATCCAAGTTTCCTGGAATATATAAATATGTTTAAAATGCCAAACTTATATCCTCGTTATAAAGGATTTACTCATTTTGAGAGTTATCCACATGAACAAGTGAAAAAATAGGTTCATTAAAAAAAAGCCATGGAAATACATATAACATGCAGTCTATAGCAATTACACCCCCACCCCTCTCCAATTTCTAACAGTCTCACTCGGGCACTTTCATGTTATTCGCAATGCTAGAACTCAGTGGTTATTATGCTTTTTATCAATAATTTCAGATTAGCTGTTTATTGACATTTAAAGCAATAAATGTACATGCAAACATAAACACATCTGGGTTTTGTCTCTTGTGGAAAAAAAAACCCTCAAAACATTTTGTCACGTTTAAATGTCTGTGTTGGGTATCTGATAAAGCCTATGCAAAATACATACATGCATATGATTTCATTAAATGATTCATACAAGCAATATTTTTTTATCTTTTGCATCATTTTAGGGTGTTATAGAAAAAGATCAGAACACTCCACTGAAAGCAGAGACCGACCAACTGAAGACTGACGAAATTATTGTTTAGATCTGGCTCGCCACATCTTACAAATCAGGCTGAGTAAATAAGAAAACAATAAGACAGATATGAATTCAGATGGAGTCAGATGATAGATAAATTTTATAATGGTGAAATACTAATGGGTAGTAAGTTATAGCCCTCTTCTGAGTTTATATTGTAAACAACAACACATTTAAAGGGTAAAATTAATGAACTATATGTCTAACAAATCATATCGTGTGAATGCAACACCCGAATCCGATGTGAAAGCATATATGAAGTCAGATCTGTAACATCACATTGTGTATATAGGGCTTTAAATATTGAGCAATCAATCATTAATTAACTGTCACTCATTTGAATTGTGTATTTTTATTTTATTTTCATGATTTTGAGTATATTCTAAATATTTATTTTGAAGATTTTTACATTAGTTTTTAAGTAAATTAATTTTATTACTGGAATTGCTTTGAAGAGATATACTATTTTCTCCTCGTGCTGATATTTAGAGTTATCTGCCCTTTGACATACATAAACATATAAAAAAGCCTTCTAAAAATGATCAAAATCTTAAATATTGTTTTCTGTTGAAGCAGTAAACCTATTTCATTAATGGGACAATATTTAAAAATAGAATTTCATTGTCTATTTATTTATTAAGACTCATTTGATAGGGTGTTTCTTTTTGCCTGGAGTCATCCGCCCTTTGCAAAAAATGTATATTCATATGTATGTTGTTATAAAGCCAAATGAAATTATTCTAATACATCAAATTTAAAATATTTGAAATATTAAATCATTTTCTCATTTATAAAGTAGATAAAATTATTTTTACAAGAATTTAATTCTTGTTTCTAAAAATATTTTAGATTGGCTTTTTATAAAAAAATTATAATTGTATTTTGTTTTATGTTTATTAATCATTTAATTCATTAATAATATGCACTTGCAACTATTACACATTAGTGCAAATGACGTTACGACACGAGTGCAAAGAAAGATACTAGTGAACAGAGTTAAATTTCGTAAGGTCATTGACCGAAAAGGATAAGTGATATTGCTTTGATTCATGGTGTCATCGGAATGACCAGGACGATTAAATCTCTCATTGATGACTGGACTCTGGACGACGAAAAACAAATACAAGAAATTAGGACTCTTAATTGTAATTAAGTTGGTTTTTTTTTTTATATATAATAACTTATGTATTATGATGGTTTAAAAATTGCAATTGATTTATTTCTTATTTGCATTCAATTTTTTAGAGACTCTTAACAATCAGTGTTTAAATTAATATATCAAAAATAAGATATTTGGACATCTTAGAGCCACTAGCTTTAAAATATACAAGGCCATTGAGTTTTTTTCCTCTTGAGTCATAAACATCCATATTTGTTCTATGTATTTTATGTGTTAATTATCTAAAATTTTTAAAAATAAACATATCCTGTGACTTTCAGTTTACATTATTTACCACCTATAAAGCTGTGTATTTGGTTTCCTAATGAATAAAATTGGTAACCATGGCAACCAAGGTAATAGATATTATTTTGACGGTTGGTTATATCATACCTTATAAGTATCAATCACCGGAGAAGGTTTCATGAAAATCTAAGATGATGTTTGCCTTGACCCTGTAGTAATAGTTTAGTCTTTACAGAGAATTGATGGTAAGATGTAACAAAGATGTGTTGTATACAAATTGCGATCGACGTCCAAAAGATAAAACAAGAATAGTGTAGAGATAGGTTAAAATTTATGTTAATTAATTTTAAATTTCTAGCTTACATTACCATAATGTAAATCATTTGTATATAAACCTTTTTACTACTCGTAGCTGCAATATAAAAATCTACTCGTTGCTTTACAATGAAATTTGCTCTATTTTTTATGCATACCTTTGTCTTGATAAATCAGAATAAAACATATTTGCCTTCATAAAAATGTTGACAAAAAGGTCTGCTTTTAAGTCGCTCGTGTATTTGAAGAGTGAATAGAACATACATGAGTATTAGTTCTTGGAAAATAAAAAAAAAAATCGTAAATACTTTCAAATAGATTTAAAATCTTTTTACACCAATTTATAAATATTGAAACTCCGAATTTTGTCATTAAGAGATATTTCTAATTGGTAAATAGATATAAGGAGATTTTATCTGTTTTGTCATTGACCTTAGGTACAGTAAAAAATGAGGATTGCCGAAAAGCTATTCTAAGGTGCATTATACCTCTGCCATTTATTTTACCATATTTAAAAAAAAAAAAAAAAAGAAAGATTCATATTGTTTTTTCATCAACGTCAGCATCAATAGATTCAAAAGAAACAAAGTTGAAACTATCAAGCGCTGCTAGATTTTTCAAAAATTGATAATGTGTCTAATCTTGATATGAAGAAAACCAGACATAGTGATTAGTAAAACCAAAATTTTACTATCGCAGCATAAAATTAAAAATAATTATTAACTGTATATGAAAATAATGTATGGTTATACACATTGCCAATTCATATTAAATACATGAGGAAGCGCTGCTTTTTCGTTCGGATTAGCACTTTTGTTGTTTAGGTTTGTAAAAAAAATTGCTTCAATCAGCAAAAGTAATTTCTTTTTATCACAGACTGTTACAGTACAGTACATGATAAATTGCCACCCTTTCTAATTTTTATGAAAAGGTTTTCTGTTTTT
Organism: Magallana gigas; assembly: GCF_963853765.1. Taxonomy (NCBI): domain Eukaryota; kingdom Metazoa; phylum Mollusca; class Bivalvia; order Ostreida; family Ostreidae; genus Magallana; species Magallana gigas. The sequence continues at coordinate 28,065,405 of NC_088861.1, forward strand.
TTTAAATTTAGATAAGATAGTAGTAAATGGATCCATATCTTTTAGAAATGCTAAAAATGTAATCAAAAGCATTTTGTTGTAACAAAAAAGGGAATCAAATGTATGATCGTCAAGTAATTGGCATGATTTCAATATAGGGATATATTGTCTTGAGTGAAATGTGATTTTGATTTTGTTTTATATTTTGGTGGCCCATATCTTTCTCTCATAATAGAAAACCCTTACTTAATTTCAAACAATAGAAATGTTATGTTTAAAACGAAGCTAACTAAATCTAGTACTGTCCATGTACTGAACTAGTCCATAGAATTTAGGCCCAGGTTGTTAGGGTCTTCCGTCTTCAGCGGAAGACCCTTCTATTATTCTATTGTTTCTTTTTCACTTTTTTTTCTTGACAATTTTTGTGCAGAAGATTTCTCGGAGATGCAACGAGATCACATCTAGTTTTTTTAATTAATCCATTGGGGAGGGGAATGGGTAAACATGCAGATAAAGCCTCATAAAAAATTTGATCAAAATAATTTGCTTTTTGCAATTTTTTTTCCCTTTATTTTTTTTTTACTTTTTTCCCCTGCCAAAAGTTCAAAATAAGTACTTACAATATTTGCTCTTTCACTCCTTTTCAGCCATTAGCATTAATTCGTTCAATATTTCCCCTGAGGAAATGAACTGAACAAAACTTAGATTTTTATCAATATCGTTGATTTAATATTGTGACTTTAAATTGGATTTAAAGCAATCGTATCCACAAATTATAACTGACACTGCGATATGCAACAGAGCTAAGAAGTTTGAAATTTTAAAAGATAAAAACACAAAAGAGCACGCGGTCACACTATTACAAGTTAATACAACACACCGTCTTGCTTTACAAAACTACACACAACACGCTGTAGCGCTAACAAATACAAAATGCATGATTACTGTCTTAAAATATATGCGATCTCTGGGGAGGTTTAGTCTGAAACAAGTAACATTTTCCTTAAATTGATTTTTAAACGATTTTGATATTTAACTTGCCAGTAAAACGTCAGAACCGGTGCTTTTACGAAAACTTGATATTCGCCATCAACTTGAGGGGGATTTCAATGCACAATTTAAATAATATATATCTAAGCTAACCAATTTATCGCTGAAAAATAAAACGTTTCACCATATTTTAATAATCACACTAATAATCATTTGCAAAAAAACCCCTATATTTTTGCGAGATTTCAAACTAGCACGAAATCAAAACAAATCTTAACAGTTCGATAAAATATACGTTTTAAAATCTGTTGATGGAATGTAAGAGCCCTTAAAAGCGTAATAGTGAATAGTAGTATCGTCCTTTTAGTAATAACGTATGAGGTAAACATTTGATTCAACTCGCACAATTCTATAATCGAACCAGTTGGAGGCAGTGAATTTCCAGTTTTCGTAATAGCGCCGGTTCTGACGTTTTCCTTGCAATATCAAAATTGCCAAACGTCATATATCCTTTTTGATATCAAAAGTTTTTGATATTAAAAGACACGAATTTAATATAACATTTAAATGTTTTGTATCGTTTAGACTTGTTGATTTCAAAGAAATCTATCTTTCGTGTTATATAGAAATTACAAGCGAATTCTCGTTGGAATGAAAAAAATGGCTCTCGAAAACGGAAAATCATCTGGTATCTTCCCTTTCATTCGTAATAAAGGAAAGAAAGCGAACATAGTGGTCTGTTGCTTTCTCTTTATTTTGCTTGGAATTGCACACATCCTTTTTTATTGTCCAGCGCATCAAAACAACAAAATGTTTGTTTCAAAACCTGTTGTGTACATTTTGAAAACTTTGATACAAAAAATAATGTTACCATACTAAAGTTATAAATGTGTATACTTATCTACTTTGACTTTTTTTTTTACTTTTTTTTCAGGACTAATATTTAATCTAATACGTGAATATGATTCTAATTTAGCTTCTGATTTTGTTCTTTAATTTTACTTTTTACACAACCAGGGAAAATATTTGTTTTGAAAAGTTCTACTACCGCATGTTTTGTCTGTAATAAATTGTAAGTACGTGGGTCAATTAAAAAATTACGATGACCTGCCATTGCTTTATTCATTATCATCCTTAACGTTCCTTAATGTTTCTATTAAATTTATTAGCTATAATTTCACAATAGTTTAAAACAACTTGAAATTCAAAAAAGTGCATATTTTTTTTTTATTTCTATGAAGTATTTAGAATCTAATCCTGCAAAAATGAGGTCACAGCGCACGGTCAGAATTTGTGTTCTGCACAGTAAACCATATTGTGTTGAAAATGATATCTTTATGAATTGGGCCTAAACAGGATAATATTGAAACCTCGAATGAAGAATTACAATGATATTCCATATAATATACCAAATAACGACGAAATATATATTATTTATGAACAAATATATGTTACTAAAGACAGATTGTCCACTTTAAAAAAATTGACTATAGTCTGTCCCAAGTTATTGCTTCCATCAATTTTTGATGATTTTTAATAAAAATACATGTACCTGTGAAAGAAATACAATTGAAATCGATGAAAGGGAATATATCCAAGATATCTTCATTGATCATTTATCCCTGTTCACTCATTAAATTTCACAGAAACAAAAACAATTTTCTTACGGAGATTTATAATGGGAAATGTTTACATCTTTTCTCCATTCGGAAATACTCAGGATACCTCGCGCAATTTTTTGCCGACGAAAAGTATGAAATTAATTGATTTAACCCGGGGAAAAGCCGATACAAACTGTAATAATGCTCAATAGTAGAAAAAACCTCAAAAATATTTTGGTCGCTTATGTTTAACAGTATCACACTTTTTTTTTGGGGGGGGGGGGGGTTGCGTTTTGAAAATTAAAATCTGTAAATATATGGTAAAAAGAGTACATAACGTCATCAGAGTTTTTTTGACAGTAAACGAAGATACATGAAGCAAAAAAAAAATTAAGATTTTCGATTAAATGTGAACAAATTAGATGTCAACTTATAAAATGCCAATTTAGTTGTATGATAAAAGGCGCAAAAAACTAAGGATGATATATTAAAGATTGGATATTTCTATTAGCTATGCGAGCGTCATCTTGACGTCATGTTTTCAACTTACCGTGCGCCATTGTGACAAAGCATGCTGTTTCTAAAATCGGATAACAAAAACATATTTTCATCAGATTGAATGAAACTTCATACATCAATAAAATAAGTGTTGGTGCATAAATTATTCTAGTAGTTATGACTATTATAAAACAATATGATAGACAGTCACATTGTCTTCGTATTTTTTTTATTGTTCCTTGTAATTAAGCATGTTCGAAACTGTTGATTGAGTCACAATATTGAAACTTTTTTTTCAGTCGAATGTCAGTATAAATGAATGCAAGCTTATAAGAATTAAGGATAAATTCCTATGAAATCAATTATTTTCATTGAAAATTAACACCATGTGTTATGTTCAAAAAGCGATTGCACTTGTCATTGTGAAAAAAACACGTTAAACATAAGGATGCTTCATTTCATTTGCCTGGAACAAATATGAATAGATGAGTAGTGGTTTGTTTGCGTTTGTGTATATTAACATTTAACGAGAAATGAATCACTTTTTGAAATGAACAACATTACAAAATCTATTGCACTTTTGTCTTATAATTTCGCTCTCTTACAGAGCAACACGTAATTTGGCCATAAAGATAGCATTGAAAAGCAGTTTGACAATCAGAAATTCACAAATGAGTATGTATATATAAAAGATTCAAATTAAGACTAGAAAATGTATATATTTGTAAATTCACATTATAATCTATGGTTTTTTTTAAATTTTAATATTTAGTAGAAACATGGACGATCAAAATGTTGGCGTTCCGAAACCTTCCAGAAAAGTCTTTAGTATGTAACACCTAATATTGATCGAAGCGTATCATTTATGGCACCACAAAATTAAAATGAATATAATCTTTTCTAGTGCGTAACAAAAATTTATCATTTCTGAGATATAGATTTAGGTTAGACCTCTTTCAGCTCTTCAGAAGAGTCGGCCTCTTTTTGTTGATATCAATTAAAACAATTCAAATAGTTTGAAAGTCATTTTGTTAAAAAACACCCATCTGGATCCTTAATTTGAAAAACAAGCTTGACATCTAAAAAACGATCTTGTGATTTCAAACTCGTTTCGTGACAAAATTGTTCAGAAATCCTGTCCGGTTTCTAGAAAACCACTTTAAGGGCAGATCTTTTACTTCCCTGACACGGTTGTAAAATAAGAATAATTATGGCAGTATAACAATACAAACACTATTCGGGGAATTTCCTTGTCAATATTGCTTCTCAAATTTTTATTTATCTATTTTTAGATAATAAGAGTTTAAGGATTTGGTCTGTTAGTCCCTTAAAACTCTGTTTTCAGAAATAAGCACATGACTGTAATGCAAATTACAACAAACTGTAATTGAACAATTTTGCTTCGGTAACATACTATTACAGTAACTAGTCTTTGTTTATGTCAAATGGAAAATAAAATTGTAATTCTAAACACGTTTTGCTCAACAAATGTTAATCTTTATCAGTCCCTAGATAATTGCAAAAAGGGTAAGGGACCATTCCTTCATCTCCCTATCGGGTTCGTTTAACGATTTAAATACTAGATAAATATTATGAGCCCTTTCTCTTTCGGAAGCCAACATATTTTTACCTTTTATGAAATTGTTTCAATACAATTTACGTAACTGAAGACAACAAGCATAATACAGATAAAGTTAATAAGATTTATTATTCAAACGATTTTCCCGTTGTTCTGTAGGTGAGCGTTGCCACTGTACTTTGTAGGAGTACGTTATAGGAAGCAATTTAAAAGAAAAGGGAAAAAAATGCACGCGCCTTTAAAATTTCACACACAAGAAAGAGCTATCCTCATGGTTATTTTTCTTATTTTTTTAATGAATCCATTGCACTAATCTAAATTTTCAATGCTCCAAATATACAGCAAAATTTGGTACATTTTGATATTTTGAGATGACCCCAATTAAAAATTAGACGTAAGGATTTAGTATTTTTAACTTATAAGGAAGAAGATGATATCATAATTACAAAATACATATTATACTAGTAATTTGAGGAAAATCACTTTCGTAGTATTTTCTTAATCTGCTTCGAAATACTGAAAATGACAATTTCCTATATATTGCTAATGTAAATGTACCTGTACTTTGAGATAGCCCCTAAAGAAGACGAGATTGTATTTTTTTAAACTTCGCAAATTTATTAGAGTTGGCTTAAAGTGCATCTTGTTAAAAAAAATACTGTGATTTTTACACAAAAGCCCAAATCGGTCTCTTTAAATAATGTTTTTCAAAATAGTTCTCCATATTGAGACATCAGAAACCACAAATTTGGCATTTTGTCCCCTTAAATCCCATATAACGGAACATATGAGAAAGTTATTATACTACTTAAGTAAATAACTGCAAGATAAAAGTTTTAGCTTCGTAACACTTTACAACATTATTCAGTAAAGACTTTGAAATACTAAAGACTCCTCTATGATTTGAGAGGTCAACCTTTTTTCTTGGTGTTGAATTAAAAGCTCTTGGAAACAGAAAGTCCTTATGAAAAGAAACTCAAGAAAAACAAAAGAGTCTCCCGTTGAAAACAAAGACCCTACCATAATAAAAACACAAACTTTTTTTTAATACTAAAAACAAAACAAAAGAATAACAAAACGACGCTAATGTTAAGGAACAGTAACAGTTAAGTCTAATAAGGGAAACGGAAGACCTTAAAAAATAAGAAACAGAACAAATTCAGGCGTGCTACGATTTATCAAACAATTTTAAAGCATATCTTACAATACTTCATCTGTATAGTAACACATTGCATAAACTAGAAAAAGGTTCTGGGAATTAAATTGCAAATGATACGGGATTCGGTCGTGCCAAATTTGAACACATTTATATTTAAAGAGGGGGACTTAAAACGTTCAATTATTTCATTTTTGGGAGTTGATTTTAATCATCTCTCCTATGCAGCTACTCGGACAAACCGAAAGTGAAACAGTGTTTGAACCTCAGCACAAATCATCGCTGCTGACGAGACTAAGTTCTTGAAAATAATTGATAAATTTGATGTAATGTATGCTAAAGCATTGTTTTTCAAGGAAACCTATTTATAAATACCTTGAAAATAGTAAGATTTTAAATGGTACGAACAATTTTGATATTTTTTGTAGTCGTATGTATTCCTACGCTAGAGTTAAACTCGACGCTCGGCTGTCTCCGTAAATCTCCGACAAGCAGAGATCGAGTCTCTCTTGCTTGTAGGAGATTTACGGTGTCAGCCGAGCGTTTGGTTGAACGAAACTAGAGTTCAATATTGCTTGGATCCATACAATTTTCGAGAAATATTTCAATTACTGATACGTAGTTTGATTGAATTAATTTTATCTTTAAATATTATTAACATGATTCATATGGGGGTTTGTTGACATTTTTGTCGAAAAAGTCCAAAGATTCATATTATTAAAATGTGCATAATTCAAATATAAATCAGAAACTACATGTACTTGTCATGCAGAATAACATATCAATAGTTCTAAAATAAATAAACATCGACAAAATCAACTCCCTTCAGTTCTTCAGTACTTTGATTTACTAATGTCACATGCTATTTTTGGGAGTTGATTTTAATCAACTCTCCTATGCAGTTACTCTGGCAAACCGAAACTGAAACAGTGTTTGGACCTAAGCACAAATCATCACCGCTGACATGAGTTAGTTCTTGAAAATAATTGATAAATTCGATGTAATGTACGCTGATGCATTTTTTTTTAAAGGAAACGTATTAATTTTATAAATACCAAAGAAATAGTCAGATTTTAGATAGTACGAACAATTTAGAAGTGTTTTGCAGTCGTATGTATTCCTACGCCAGAGTTCAATATAGTCTCATTCAACAATCGGCTGTCTCCGTACATCTCCGACAATCAGAGAGTCAGTCTATAATTAGGGGTCGCATCATCAAGCTATCACGTGACATGGTATCTCTTACTTGTCGGAGATTAAAGGAGACTGCCGAGCATCTAGTTCAACAAGACTAGAGTTCATTTTTGGTTGGACCCATACACTTTTTGAAATATTTCGAATACCGATACATAGTTTGATGAAATAAATTCTATTTTTAACTATTACACAACATGATTCATACGAGGTTTTCTCGAAATTCTTGTCAGAAAAGTCCGAGAATCCATATAATAAAAATGAGCGTAATTCAAATAGAGATTATAAACTACTTGCCAAGCAAAATGACATATCGTTGATTTTAAGATAAATAATAATCGATAAAATCAACTCCCGTCAGTACTTCAGTACTTTCTTTAGATACGCAGCCCCAAACAGAAATGATAATTCTCCTGAAATAATTGCCAAAATTCGGCATTTAAATTGATTATTTGAAGAAACCAAACAATATTTATAGTTTGAGCTATCATTTAATTATTTTTTTCAAAACAGTATGAAGTTGAACAAAAGTAGTGACTATAAAAGTAATATTCAAGTCAATGTTTAAAAGACCTTACTTTACTGATGACTTCAAATGTCAGAAAATAATGAACACAAGAGCATATGTAAGATTGTTCAGAAGGTGGAGTAATCAAATTATAACGCATATAAAATAAAAATATGTTATTAATTCCTTATTTCAAATATATTACAAATAGACACAATTCTAATGTTTCATAGTAAAGTGAATTAAATAGGGGTCACATCTCAAAAATATGATATGGCATGAATTACGCTAATTTAAGGCCAAAACTGTAGTTAATTTTTTCTTGACTTTTTTGAAAAAACAAACAACATCAATCAATCAAACTTGTTTCAAATGTATTGGGTCGCATGCTGACTGGCGTTTTCATACTAATTGTTAATCACCTAAATGTCTACGAACTTTTCCGTTTTTCCCAATTACAACAAAGAAAGAAAGAAACGACCAGTCAGCAAAGGATGCTTACTCCTCCTAGGCACCTGGTCCTACCTCCAATGTAATGGAGGTCCGGGTTGGCTCCAGCTTTGTATTTTAACCATCACAAACAAAACAAATCATTAACGTTTCGTTTTTTCCCTATATTATGACATTTTCCCGATTTTGACATTTACTTCGATTATGACGTGCTCAATAAGACAAGGAACACATGGCAGGTGTGTCCGGTCAGTAGAGGATGCTCACTCCTTCTAGCACCTCATCCTTCCTCTATTTTTTAAAAGGTCCGCATTGCTTTGCTTTGAATTTGTTTTTAGTTTTATAAATTTTTGAGCTGGTTGACAGTTTGTTATTGTCATTTTTTCATTAAGACCTGACACTCTGGACCACATAATGAGTACACGTTTTACAATGATATTGTTATCATGGATGAATAGAGTGTTTCGGCGGCTTTTATTAGAGTTATAGAGAGTCATGATATTTAACTCTTAAGGCCCGCCTCATCAGGGGTCCACCTATTATACATGTAATATTTACGTTATTGCAGGCGTTGTTGAATTATAATTTCGCCGATATTCGTGTGTTTACCGTTGGCGAATATAGGTTCATTGGTTAATATAGTTACTTCGCATGCATATTGGATCATTTTTAAGGACATTCCAGTAAAACCCTAAAAATGTGGGTTGTACTTGGTTATCATGACACTTTGTTGCCGTTGTTTGCATTTTAGATCTGTTTTCACCAAGTACTTTTTCCTATTTGTGTTTTCCATTGAACGAATAATGGGATCTTTTTCCTCATCAGAGTAACCTCTCTTTGATAGTCCGTTAGAATTGTAGATAGAATACAAGGATCACTGATATTCCTAGTATGGCTGATGATGCATTCTCCTTTTATAAACCCTTTAATGAGAGAAGGGCTGTTGGTGCTTTTTCTGTATAGATATTGAAAATTGTTAGTTGGTTTTACATATGACTTAATATCAAGTATGTTATTTTCCTGAAACCTGACGCCTTTGTATATAGTAGTGTTCAGAAAATTGACGCTTTTTTTCTGAGATTTCATACGTGCACTTCAGGTGTTCGTGACATGTATTTCCGATGTCAAAAAATTCTAGAATTTCATTGTATGTGCCGTTTAAGGATATAAAAAACATCGTCTCTTAATCTTCTGTGGTAAAGAACTTGATTGGCGAATTTGAATTTTGACATTATATATAGTTTGTGATTTGATACATTCTTGTATCTGAAATTACTGGAGATGGTATAATTGCACTAATACTACATCCTATAATTTGTTTATAATATTTTCCATTGATCTCACAGTAATTGTTTCCTAAGACGCATTTCAATAAGAATATAAGATTTTCGGTCTCTAGATAGGGAATGTCAATTTGTGGTTTTTTTAGCGCTTCTGTATGGTTCACTGACTGCGCTGAGTAGTTCGCCAAATCCCATGTTGGTATATATATTAATTACATCATAAATAAATAGTAACACTTCTGCTGTAAGTTTGAGAGTCTCGATTTTATTGATAAAATTGGCGGTGTCCTTGATATGAGTTGATTGATTTTTGTACTATGGGAATGAGAAGGTAATCGTAATATGCGCAGATTTTTCGTGCTGGTGTATCAAACTGTAAAATACTTGGGCGGCCAAGCGGTAGTTTACTGATGCTGCGTAGGCAGTTTTGGAGGGCGTATTGGACTTAATTTTGTGTATTTTAGGGAGCAAGTAGAGGTGACCGCATTTGATAACAATACGTTTCGATCCTTATCTACTGAGCTATTTGAGTACATTTGCGTTACTCTACTTTGTATGATATGATGCAAGTTATGTATATCTGGTTTGTCAGCTTGCATGTAATGTTTTTGTATGGTTCACTGACGACGGCGCCGAGTAATTCGCCAAATTCCATGTTGGTATACATACTAATAACATCATTTGTAATTAGTAACACTTCTGCTGTAAGTTTGAGAATCTCTATTTTATTGATAAAATTAGCGGTGTCTTTGATATGAGTTGATTGATTTTTGTACTATGTGAATGAGAAAGTAATCGTAATATGCGCCATTATGGAATTGAGTACATAATTTGCGTTACTCTACGTTGTATGATATGCTGCAAGTTATATGTGTGTATATCTGGTTTATCAAGTTGCGTGTAATATTATAATTTAAGTTGGCGTATGGCCTCTGCGTAATATTGATCTTTGTCCATAATAACAATTGTATTGCGTTAGTCCGCTTTTTTTTTATAATACTGTTATTGTTTCCCAGAGACGTCAGTGCTTCTCTTTCAAGCTTAGACGTATAAATGTTAATTTTCTTGATTGGAATAAATGGCAATTCTAATTTAGTTTTGTCAATGTACTCCCAAAATCATAACGTGTGAATTGTGTGTGTGTGTGGGGGGGGGGGGGGGGGGGGGGGGTTGTAACCTGATGGTTTTTTCTGAGTTGGTGAATTGGTAGATTTTCTCCTTTGTCAAAATGATACGTGCATCGATGTTTCCTAGCAAACTTGTTAAAATCGTTAAATATGACTTTTTAATATAATTGCTGTTTTGTTGAGTTGGTATAAATTGTAAGCAAGGTGAAGTAGATCTTTGTTACTTAAACGCGGGTGTTTTTTTTTAGTTTCAATGAAAAAATAAGAGGACACAAGCATTTTATCAATTTCCACGAAAACGAAATCCGCATCATATGGTTTTGAATAGTGTTTTAGAAACATCAGATTTCACATATTCTAAGATACGTTTTTCCTGAAATCGGTGGACTTGGAAAGGTTTCAAATAAGACGTTTTCGTTTACATAATAGTAGTCCAATATTAAGACTTTTGTTGCATTTTATTTTATTTTTAGATAGTTCATCAGAAATCAATAAAAGTGAATCATGATATTAATAGTGATATTATTTTCGAACATTTTAAGCATAAATAACCCCCATAATAGTCACATATAAAATGTACATATTTTCACGAAATTGTTTACATTTCATCAAAATGAAAATTGGAAATCATGAACTTTGACCTTTTGTAGTTATAAAACGGGACGGGCAAAATTCATTTGAATTTCATGAGAAAAAAAGACTTTAGTATAGTGAACAAAATGGTATGTAACTTTGGTACAACCTCTAAAAAATGCAAGCCGCAAACCTTACCTTAACAGTATTTTTGACAAACCAGAGAAATAACGTCAAAACATATGACGTTATTTAATAATGTAATCCGAAATGTGGAAATCATAAAGCGTGTTACTTTCATGTATTTTTTATCTGATTTTTATAAATTTAACACATTATTTTTGACAAACGCATTTTTTATCTCCTTTTATTTTAGATTCAACGTTGTTTGCTAGTCCAAATATTGGCTATGTTTTAAAAATAACGAAATTCAATCCTCAGCGAATATATATGTTTCTAAAGTAATTGCTATGGGTATATATTGTTATTAATTTTGATGTAGATCAACAGCAGAGGCTAAATAATTCAGATAATCTGATATGATATAGTTTGATTTCTAAAAAGGGGAATCCAAACCTAACAAATTTTATCATTCTTTAGCAATGACTTTTAATGCTATTGTTTTACAATTTTCCAGGTATAAACTTAAAGGTATGTTGCACACACTACATGAGTTAAGTCACCTATTTTTCAAATCATTATTTGATGGATAGCTGAACAATATAAGAGACTTAAAAACACCTGGTTGAACGAGATCAATATAGCACCCAGTTTTCACTCATAATTCCCCTGTTTAATAAACTGGTGATTAAAACGCCGTAGCGTATTTGTAGAAATACAATTTTTTAAATGTGATTTCTTTTTGAAGTTAGGTACAACAACACCCTATATCGGTAGAGTGAATACACGGTGCAATAAATCTGAGCTTTAACATTTTTGGTACTTGAGTACTTATGATCATCGAAGCGGTCACATTCTTGTAGCTATAATCTTGAGGTTGATTCAGTAATCCGAAGGTTCAAAAGTTCGTGGGTTCATTAGTTTGAAGGCTTTTACAAGTATATATATTTAAAAGGTTCAGTAATCAGAAAAAAATCCAAATAGTATAAAGTCCTGAAGATTTGAACCACTCAAAAATATACTGACTAGAAAGTACCCTTATACGTAATTACAGAATACAGTAAAACTGCGTTATATCAAACTAGATTGGACTGTTGAAAAACTTTGAGATATCCAATTATTCGAGATATCGAGGGTAAAATTATTAACACCGAATGGTTGCTTTTAAAATCAATATTTTATAAAGGAAATATATTTTTCTTTTACTTTAAATTCAGATTATTTTTTCATTCAATTTTATTCAATAGTTACACGGAATGGCACATTAAAAATTATTATTTTAAAATCATGAAATGTCGATTTTGACAAACCAATAACATTCCCCTAATACATCGACCAGTTGTTTAGTAGAGGAAGGTTTGATTTTCATAAGTAACAAAGATCTACTTCACCTGGCTTATAATTTATACCAACTCCACAAAACAGCAATTATATTAAAAATTCATATTTAACGATTTTAACAAGTCTGCTAGGAAACATCGATGTGTTTTTCTGTATGAAATATTAATTTTATAATGCACTTTTCCCTATAAATCAATTAAGATTGATGCAGGCAATAGTAATAAAAGAATCCTCAACATTTTATGATTTTCAAAAAATAATTTTTAATGTGCCATTCCGTGTAACTATTGAATGAAATAGAATGAAAGAATAATCGACCGCTTCGATCACTTTAATACTATTTGCACTTTGGTTGAGAAAAACTCAAGGAAAAAAAAAACATTCCACTAAAACTGCAATAGGAATTTTGTTTACAAAATTGAGAACAGGTCTTTCGAGCAGCATTTTGAAAACTTTATTCAATATCAGTTGCTGTAAGTATGTATAGCGCATAGTGAAACGCGCAAGGGAAGCATAAATGCAATATTTCGTGCGAAAATACATCAGTTTTGACCACATTTCTAGAAACGATGTAATTTCAAAACACACGACAACATTTGCACGTGAAATATTAGCATGAAGAAATAACAATACTGCCACCGTCATCTAGTTAATTGATGGTACATTCATTTAATATTTATATATTTAGAAAAATTCCAAGTAAACGTTCCAAAGAAAATCATACCGTATCTATAAAAGCCGTCCTTTAGTGAAGCCTATGATGATTGTCACTTAAGATGGCGGTATATTGGACATTCCAGGTCCCTACGAAAGAGAGAATAGTTTAAAAAGATCAGCATTGACATGATACATGAACGTTCTATGTCAAAAAAAAATTCAATTCACATTGTTGCTTGTTTAAATAAAAAACTAGTTGTCGTTGGTTTTAGAATAAATCCTGGCATTCCGTAAAAAAAATCACGCACGGTAAAAACGCAAACTATTTTTTCTGATACACGAACGATCCCGCACGTTACACAAACGATCACCCACGTTACACAAACTATTTTACACGATAAGTTTCACCCCTGCAAATGTGTTCGGAATGTTTTCTTTATCGTTGATAAGTATATAATAAATCCAGAGGTGCTCGAATGAAATTTCACGAGACTTCACCGAGATTTGTTCAGTTCCTATGAAATTTCGAGCGGAAGTATAAGTGTTCGGATAATATTCTCAAAATACGTAAGTACTGGTCGATTTTCATATCATATCCTACTTTGATTTATGTTAAAACATCAACATCTTCTAAGATGTATGTCTTCTTTCACCATCTAGCGGTTTTTATTAAATTAAACGATGATATTCAGAACCGAGTTATCGTTCGTGTTCAACCACGTGTAAAGTGGTTGATAATATAAACATTGGGTTGCTTAATAAAATCATAGCCATGTTTGATGCTTGTGGTGTGCAATACCATGTTTAAAAAAAATATTGGGTGAATGTTTTGCATAAAAACTTAGTATATCGAGCCATTTTCAAGGAATATTTTGCATAAAATAGTACAGTCTTTTTCACTAAATGATGTTATTACTATGTAAGGCGCGGATCGAAAATTAATTCTTAGGGGGGATCTCTACTACGCATGTTAATTGTCGAAACAGCAGAAAAAAAACTATTTTTTTGTATTGTCACATTTATTTCTAGAAAACATTTTATCCACCAATTAATGAAGATAAAGTTTAAAATCAATAAACCTCTACAATTTGTATCTTACAACAAGTACCTAGATTCTCTAAATAAGAATATAAACACGAGGCACGATTTTTACTGCGAAACTGAAAGGGTCAAATAAAACCACGTGATCTAAGATTTAAATGACAATAACATTCGCAGGGTGAGTTTGTCAACAATAACGTTGTTACCACTGTAGCTGACGGAAAAAACAAAGACGCCACAACTTTAAACCAGCATTTGTGGGAAGGTGGAGGGTTGTTGAAATGGGCATAAGAAAAAGATATTTTAGTTTTAGACCGTGGGTCTCGGAACTCTTTAAATATAATCGAAACCGATTTGTTAAAATCAGAAAGTCCTGTTTTCTTCCCAAAGTGAAGTAAAAACAACATTCAGCAAAGAAAGCCAACTTGTCACATTTAGTCACAAACATAAGGTGGGGGGTGGGGGGGGGGGTGATTCTGCTAATGGTAGACGGCAAACGTAGTTACCAATACCCAAGTTCCCTTCATTGCGGACTACGTTAGAATTGTTGCTTCCATTATAAATTCTTTTAGACCACTGATATCTGAAAATTCCCAAATAGAGTCCACTGTGGCAAAGAGAATGTTGGAAAAATAAAATAAAATTGAAGTAACCCCATTAAAATGTTTATTCATTAAATATAATGAAGAAGAACTGCCGTAAAATTGTGTAAATTTGCTGATGCTAAAGCTTTGCAAGATTTCCCTGTTTTAATTGAAGAGTATCTACGTACGTTCACTAACTTTTGGTGTCTATCAGTTAAAACAGGCCCTTCCATATTCATCTGAAACTGTAAGTGAAGATGGTTGATATGCAAAATTTGTTAGGATCTAGTCTAGGCATGTCTCCTCAAATTCTAATTATCTCTGGATACAGTATGATTCCGCAGATACAGAATATCCAGTTAAATTATGGTATTGTCAGTGCAGATCGAGTGCGCGGTTGGTTGGATGTTGTGCGCATGTCGCTGCCGTGTTGTGGTGCATTTGTATTAAAACACACGAATCACCCTTAACAAACAAAATAAGTCCTAATAATGTTATTGATTGTGGTGAATCAACAGACTAAAAATTTTCAATGGAACAAAAAAAAATCGCGGAACAATGCCAAAGACAGGGGCGTATAAGGCATTACCTATCCCCTACTTCATGCAATTAAAAAGACGTTGACTGTTTGAATGTTAATAAAATATGTATTTTCGGCTTGTAAACATTGTTATTATATATATTTCACGAAGCATTTCAATCTGTTAACACAAGAGGTAAAGGTTTCCAAATGAAGTCACACGACTTTTTGTGCCTAAAGCTTAATCATTTACTGTGATACTTTGCAATTTTTGGTAGGAATAGTTCTAGACTCAATCCTAAACGTACTTTTATTAAAAGAATAATTCGTGGTTTTCAAAAAAACTTCAAAAGCTTATTAGTAATTGTCAAACAATAAAAGTTATTTACGACGATTGGTACAATGTACATGTATGTGTCAACTTAGCTCGGTGTGATAGGCGGAGAACTGTGTTCAATATCTCCCGACTGAGAGGGTGTTCGAAACATAGGGGGCCTTTTTTTTTTAAATTCGCTTTTGCTCCCTTTTAGGTTTAGAATTATTTTTCAAAATTTTTGTGTAAACGATCTAGAATTATTTTGGAAACATTTAAAACTTTTCAGATAACGACAAAAATACACAATGATCTTGCCCATTCATAATAATGTTTAATAAATAATAGCGCTAGCACAGTTAAAGATTGTTTGAGATTACGTTGTAATGTCAAGGAAATATTCATAGAAATGAAAATAAGAAGAAAAGTATAGAGTATATATGACTGTTTGTTAATGGTCAGATAATGCAGTTCTATATTATACATGCACTGGTGCACACCTTCAAATGTAAGATTCCTTTACATGAGATGTACATAAGTCGTTTAAATATCCCAGGTTCGGGGAATTCGACAGGCATTGTACGCCCTCCTCCTTTCCGTTGTGAAAACATAAATTCAATGAACTTGTACATGTACATGTACTTTCCCTATTGGTTACTCTGTGTTAAAGAGGGATAGATTTTTTATTTGGTTGTGGAAAAAAACCCGTGCACGTGCAAGAAATATGAAGAAATAAATTGGCCAGACATCCTTTAGACTTGAGAGTTACCCTTTTGATTTTTCGAGGGAGGGGGGATGTATCGAGTTATCAGTAAATACATTATTCAGGTGTTTTATGACAAAAATCCTTATAATTAAAGTGAAAATGTATGCATTTGATAACTGATAACTTTAGAAAACGTGTTATTGTGGGATAAAAAGCATATGTTAATCTTTATACAGTCACATAGTTTACTTTCTTTTATTTGTTCATCCTTTATGGTATACTTTTTTTCTTTCTCCATAGTTTGCAATGTCAAAGTGATAAATCAGGTGCCCTGTTTTCCATTCTTTTGATATTTTGTTTTTAAAATTATCAAAAAAGTTCATTAATATTTAACTCCCCCCACCCCAATACACAAAAAAAATACATTGAAGAAAGACGAAAAAAAAATTTAAAGACGGTATTTTTTTCAGTCATAATACTACGCAGTTAAAACTGCATACATGTATATTTGTTTGATTTGAAAATGCATTTACATATACATGTAATCATTAAAGCTCAAGCGCTTATTTTTATGCAATATTTTAAATGCATTCTCTGCCTCCAAAAATTTTTGTTCACTGACTTAAAAAGCAACCTCAAAGCTTTATTCGATTTTTTTTTCAAAACATAAAAAATGCATACAGTATAATTCAGCAAACCCGCCAGTCAAACTTGCAACAAAATAATGTCGATTTAAAAGTCTCCTCCCACTGATTTAAATAGACACAACTCAAATAGGTTCCGTATGATTTTTTTCCGGATATAGTCTATCTATACGCATTTAAGAATCCTCAATTCTTTAAAATGTATACTAATTTTTGTAATATTAGGCGTGCATTTGAATCAGAAGTATCCATCAGTGCTTTAATCTTACGGGAAAAAAGCATTTTGTTGATATGTTCTACATAAAACGGCACTGAAAAAGGGCTCATTCACTATAGCTCAAGTGCATTCATTCTTTGACAAACAATTTCAAAAACCTATATTGACCATTCCAGACATTAAAAAATGCAAAATAATTTGATTTTTAATGTCTGGAATGGTCAATATGGGTTTTTGAAATGAAAGTAATTCAAACTTAAATAGCATGCACGAGCATATTTGCAGCTGTTAGCTGATTTTCAGTATACTGTTAAATAAAACACGCCAATAGAGAAGGGAGCATTTATCGGTGTCAAATTTTACAGGTACCCAATTTTTAAAGACAATATTAATACCAAGCTACTAATCAAATTAGTAATTCATTAATATTTGAAGACTCTTTCTGATGCAGGCCCAGTCCCTGAAATATGTTTATTTATTGCGTTTTAATAGTTCCCATCAAAGTATTTTAAAAAAGCAAGTTTCAAAACTTTATTCATTTATTCAATAATTGGCTCGGAATCGATTGGAAATACATCGCGCGCATATCATATCAAATCTTGACAAGTGTATTCATATCTGTGAAATCTTTCAACATGAATGTTTGGCAAATTTTTCTCCTCTATTTTCTCAAGTTTGGTACTTTGGACGGTTCTTTATTTTATCAACAATTATACATGTTGGGAATGGAATGTGGAAATAGTATCACGAGTCACATTATTTCAGGGAGCACTAGAATTGTCAAATCTAGGGTAAGTCTCAAAATCACTGAGAAGGATAGTATTCAAGAGTAGATGAGATGGCGATTTCACAATAATATTAAGTAAGATAACTCACTATGGCGATTCTTAAAATCGGCGCAGTAATTAAACAAAATTGAGTAATCTTTAAATTTTCATTATGAACGAAAAAGTTTCTTTAATTTTCCTCTAATATTGGGGGCAAGTCCAGAAAACACTTTGCCGGATAATTTTGCCAGTGCCATGGTGGCATTTTTGCACCCGTCGAAGCTGCTTATATCGAAAAATTCAAATAAACCACATTATAGATCATTGCTTAAAGAGTTTACAACCACCTTTGTTAATATCGTAACTCACATGTTAGGTGAGATATTAACCTTTTAGAAATAAATTCTTACAGGAAAATAATTTTTCCCACAGGAAAAACAGTAAACCTACAGGAAATTTGAAATTTTCTATCGGAATACAAGAACTTCCTACAAGAATTTCAATTCCGACAGGATTTGATAAAATCCGATAGGAGATATTAGTTTTCTATAGGAAAGGCGTCTGTCTGAATCAAAGTTCCACAGGAAATACCATTCTCTTACGGGAAATATATATCCTCTAGGATTTTTAGAAAATCCTATAGGGTTTTCAATATTTCCTGTAGGAGAATCATTTCTTCTATGGGAATTATAATTTCCCTTTGGGTTATTTATTTTTAAAGGTCAATATCTCACCTGTCAGGTGAAACACACTAAACACAAAGTGGTTATATACTTTCTAGACAATTGTCTATCATATTGTATGTATGAATTTTTCCGAAATTTCCTCTAAAGCAGGTGCAAAAATGCCACCTTGGCACTGGCATAATTATCCGCCACTGTGTTAAAGGTAAAACTTGCGTTTATTATTTTATTATATGCACTTTGTAGATAGAATGTGCAGCTCATTGCTTGATAACAACAAGCTGTGGAACCATTTTGTTTGACAGTAAGATCGAGTACGGACAGAAGGGTTCATGCACTCTGGTCACCGAGGCGTCGACAGGAAATCCGTACGTATTAGAGAGCAACTCGTCCGTGTGCTTCATGAAGAAAGTGTCTGTAGAAACCACTCAATCAAGACCCACTGAAGCAGCAACCACACCGACAACACTTAATACATCGACAACAATGTTAACGACACCGACAACAACTTCACTGACAACAACTACGACTACAACAACGACACTGGCAACATCAACACCGGCAGCAACTACGACTACACTGTCACCAACGACACCGGCACCAACGACACAGGCACCAACGACACCGGCGCCACCACAATCAGCAACAACTACGACTACACCGGCACAAACGACAACTACAACAACGTCAACGTCTATGGGAGAGGTATTTTTTATGTTGGATTTTACACTGTAATTAGCTGATAGATATTTTACGGGATCTAAACGATTGCTTCTATAACAACATATTTTAAACATTTTTTTATCTCAATTTGACAAGTATTCGTCTAAGAGGGTTGTAAGGAAATTGTTGAGACAAACCGGATGTTGTCTTTTCTAAGTTACGGATATGAGTGAAAATCGCATTGACGTTAAACGAACAGCAATAATTAATTCAAGAAAGTAATATGTAGAATTATGTATTTTGCTTTTTACGGTACATATTCTTAAACTTAAAGTGAAAAGGGGTGTATATTTTAAAAGAAACAGTCAAATCCTTTTGTTATAACAAGATTTTGACATATTGTAAATCTCATCTTAACAAGTTACATGTACATGCATTTCTATTATGAGTAAAAACACATAACTATTTTGAGATACAAGTCACTATATAACAAAATGTTGCTTATTGGTGATAAAAGAGTAAACTCTATATTATTCATGAATTATACTTGCATTGACGTATATAATTTTCCCCTAATACTAACTTTTGGGTATACAAGTAAAGTATCCCGAATTAATGATGAAATCAAAATTAAAAGGCTTCCTTATTGTCAAGAATTATTTCTCGAACAATAAATATATCAAATCTTAAATTCAAAAATACGTTGCTTGAAGTCAACACATTTTTTTTCCGTTTCACTAAAAAAAAGAATACATAAAAATTCACATAAAATAAGTATTAATGTAAATAAAATCAGTTATTGTCAAAGTGAATTAACAATATTCTCTCAAACACGTGTTATGTTCATGAGAGTCCCAACCAGATCACCAACATTACCGTCAGTTTAGGCATGCCTTTTACAACATACACCATAGCATAGCATTGCATTCAAATCTCATACAATAACATTAGAATCTCAGACAATATAGCATACAATTTCATAGATTCTCATTTGTTTTGTTTACATGTATCATATCATATTATAGCATACTATAGCATAAACAGTCATGGTTTAACTCGATTTGAAATGCTTTTATTTTACAGAATAGATAATCACATTTCATATAGGTGGTAAATATTGCCTTATTTTCTGTTCACTTTGAAATATGTGGAAATATTCTGTATACCGTGGCGTTTTTTTTTTCTTTTTTAACAAATCTTAAAGCATACCATAGCATTAAGCTCTTTATTTTAATTTCTGGTAGCATACAAATATCATAGCATTGCATTAAATCTCATAGCATACCATTGAGATCGCATACCATACCATAGCATAAAATTATACAAGATTTGCATAAAATGTCTGTACATAAAAGCCAATATTAGTCTCTTCTCTGTTTTGTGCATCATATTTCCAAAACGATTCTTTGTTATTCCATCGAATAGAATATTTGTGTTTCGAGGAACCCTGAATCGAAATATTAAAAGGGCTCAATGGCTGTGGCCATTTTTAGACTCTTTAAATCTTCTTATGAAAAAGAGCGCTGTATAAAGATATAGGAAACTGATAAATTTTAAAGCTAAAATTTAAGATTTAGACAGATCTAGTGGTTCATTAACTGACACCTAACCTTCTTAAGAACTCTGTGTAAGGTTTTACACTATATTTCAGTCCCATCCTACACGGTTATTACAGATGCAGTTGTATTTAATTTTACATAAAATGTCTATTGAAACTTTTGCTTATGTAAAGAAAATCGTTAACAAGAACTACATGTGATTTCTTCTTTACCTTATCAACGATTTTAGAAATAAACTTTTTGATTATTATCTATTTCTGATATATTACTACAGGCAGGTACTCTTTACACAATTGCTCTGAAAAAATATAGTTTTACAGTATGCCTGATCAGCTTATACACATTACAACACAGTTTTAGGATATCGATGCGTATGTAATACGTAAAACAGAATAAACATAGTATTATTTTTTTAATAAACATAACTTTTATTCAGAAATGTGAATAAGATAAATTCATTTTCCGTAGCTACCTGACTCCTTAGTCTTTTTCACGAAAATATTTGTCATTCTTTAATTGACAATTTTTTCACCAATGAATATTGCTCATATTATTACAACAATTATATTACTTTCATGATTATTGTTCCTTAAGTATGACAAAATCTCCTCTGAGAGAGAATGTTCATTATTCATCGTGTATGAATGTGGTGTTCTTTTCTTTTCTTTTTAAAGTTACGAAATAGTTATGCAACACGTGCACGGCTTTCTGTTCGCACTAGCGAGACCTGTGCTATATGTTGCGAATGCAAATGTGAAGTTTCGATAAAATACGGTTTAGAAATGGTGCATAAATTTTGTAAATCAATTTTTTTTTTGAAAAATAGAACTATAGAAATTGCTCTAGAGTATTATTTATGTTAAAGTAACAAGTACAGTTTACAGATTTCTAACCCAGCGTCATTTTCCTTGCCTTATATAGACGAGAGAAGAGATGTACATGTAACTGTTTCCTTTTCGCGTCGGATGACAATAATTTTCTCGGGGTGCCAATTTTAGCTGTTACCTTCCCAAAAAGTCACTATTTATAAAGTGTCATTGTAAGCTAGTGTGCTTGCTAAGGATAAGAAAAACTACCAACTGCGATTTCCTAACAAGTTGGGTTTTTTAACTTCAAATGAAGCTGAGCAGAGTGAAAATTAAAGTAATTTCAAAGTCAGATACCTTGGATATGGCTAACACATTTGATTGATAGCGCCCATGAGAAAAGGGTTTTATGGCATTTTTGAAAACAATAGAGAAATAATATCACAAACATTGACGTTATTTCATGACGTCGTCCGAAAAAGTAGAAAGCATAAAGAGCATTATTTTCACAATGAGAAGTATTCTTTACCATTTTTTTTTTAATTCAACACGTTATTTGGCTTAACTCTTTTTTTTTTGGTTTAACTCTTTAAGATTTATTGACAAATTCATTTTGTTTTCAAAAATGTTCTCTCATTTTGTGCCAGATTTATCAAAATATGCTAGTTCAAATATCAGCTATATTTTGAAGAACTGTTGAAGAAATATTTTATTATTATATATTGGTGTACGTGCAAATGTGTACGTGTTTTTTTCTGCTACATCATATAGATATGCATGAAAAGAAAGGGCAAAGTTATTCGAATTATCGAATAGTGTATGATAATAAAAAAAGAAAATTCTGGGAATGAAAATTATTATATTTTTTTTAGCAATGATTGTTCATGTCATTGTTTTCAACAATATACAATGAATAGACTTTAGTGTACGTTGCGCACACTATTCTGTCCCTTAATACTTTAATCATTATATAATGTACTAGTATAACTGAACAATAAAATTAACATGAAAACTATATGGTTGATCTAGGTCAAAAGCACACCGTAATGAAAATGAAAAAAAAAATGGATACATTGTAAGTTTTGATTAAAACGCCGTATGTTTACATGTAAAAACACAATGTTCAAAATTGGCTTTCAATCTGAATTTAAGTACATGTACAACAATCCCTTTATTTTGGCAGTGTGTATAAACGGTGTAAAAAAAACTGAGCTTTAATATATTTGCTTATTTATGGTCATCGAAGCAGTGTGGCAACGCTTTTTGAAAAAAAAATACGCACTTTGAAATTTGTTTTCAAAGTACGTTAAATATGTGACCAAAACAACGCACTTTGAATATTTTTAAAAGTGTGTTAGATTTGCGACGAAGTTAATCCACTTTGAAAACAAAATTCAAAGTGCGTTATGAAGGTACATCAGTATTTTTTAGTATCGAGGCTGTTAACACATTTTGAAAAATATGTATTAATTACAAATTCTGTAATTGAATTTCTAATTTATTGATAGTATTACGTTTTGTTAACACTAGTGAATCTATTTTACCGTTTTTGAGAACGAGGATGGGGGTTAATCAAAGATGCAGGTCAATTTCCAGTGTATCATTTAATTGTTTATAGAAAGAAGGTCCCCTACCCCTAATTTTTCCTTCCAAAACATATGATATTTAGCAACGTGAAGTAAACGTTTGTTAACGTAAATATTGAAAAAAAAAATAATTTATCCAATATAGTGTATTAAAGAATCTATTAGTTTTTCAACATAAACTTTCTTTTCATATTCTAATCAAATAAATCACTTCAATATAAAATGTATATATTAACACTGTGCCGGATAATTATGCCAGTGTCAAGGTGGCATTTTTGCACCCGCTTAAGCTGCATATATCGAAAAATTCAAATATGCCATATGATAGACCATTGCTTAAAGAGTTAACAACCACCTTTGTTATCAGTGTATCTCACCTGTCAAGTAAGATATTTACCTTTCAAAAATAAATCCCTATAGGAAAATAATATTTCCCATAGGAAAATCAATATTCCTATAGGTAATTTGAAATTTCCTATCGGAATACAAGAACTTCCTATAGGAATTTTAATTCCGATAGGTTTTGATAAAATCCGATAGGAAAACTTAATATCCTATAGGAAAACTATATGTCTGTATCAAATTCCTACAGGAATTACCATTCTCCTATAGGAAATATAATTCCTACAGGACTTATAAAAAATCCTATAGGACTGTCAATATTTCCTGTAGGAGAGTCAATTCTCCTATGGGAATTATCATTTTCCGATGGGATATTAATTTTTAAAGGTAAATATCTCACCTGTCCGGTGAAACACACTAAAAACAAAAGTGGTTATACACTCTCTAGACAATGGTCTATCATTTGGTATACATGGGTTTTTCTGAAACTGCATCTTAAGCAGGTGCAAAAATGCCACCTTGGCACTGGCATAATTATCCGGCACAGTGTTTATTATATAATAATATTTTCCTAGAACAACTCTTTTAAATGATCATATTGTTTTTGATAAACATACACAGTTCAATATTTAGTTTTGTGTGGACAAACTGTGGATTTCTATTTTAAGCTTATGTCTAACCCCTGATATGAAAACTATGATTATTTTGCCCACATTCACTCAGAACATGTTTCAAAACTTCTAGGCTTAGCAATGCACTCAATGCTGATAGACCTTCTATGATTGTGTTATGCTGTAATATGTTATGAACCCATTCATTTTGGTAAAAAGAAAGAAGTTTTAAAGATAAAAAAGTACTAGTTTGTAACTGAAATATTATATCATATGAAAATGCATCGTAATTGGTACAATTTCAAGATTTTCAATCTTATACATGTATTTTATTTCTTTAGCAAATACTTTTTCATAAGTTGCCAGTGGTATTTTGTACATATAAAATTGACTTTATGAATTTGACTTCGTTCAAACTGTAGAGTCTAAGCTGTATTGAAATGCAACACTGCTTTTAAATTGCTTTAATATCAATATTTCATAATTATGAAGGAAATCACAAAATCCAAAGAAAACA
Organism: Magallana gigas; assembly: GCF_963853765.1. Lineage (NCBI taxonomy): Eukaryota > Metazoa > Mollusca > Bivalvia > Ostreida > Ostreidae > Magallana > Magallana gigas. The sequence goes on from NC_088861.1 coordinate 28,090,020, forward strand.
TGTAAAATTGTCAATGTCTTGAATTTTTTTTTCGCACACAGTCTTCCAATATACAAGAAAGTTTTTTTTTTAATTATTTAAAATTCTGAGAATTGTTTCATTACGGTCATTTGCATCATGTGATCATTTAATTGATTTACACGGACTAGTACAATTAAAATTATTTTTTTTAAAAGAAAACACATTTTTGTTTTACTTAGAATTAAGGGAATTTTTTATTGCAATTTCCAGCATCAATTTTGATTGATCAACTTAGAATGGTACATTATAAATAAATATTTTATACAGAAAAACATACTGCGTTTTCCTCAAAATTCAGAGAACTCTTTTATTGCAAATCCCTAGACCAATTTTGATTGATTTACACGGAGTTTTACATTATTAAATGAATATTTTATACAGAAAACACATTTCATTTTTACTTAAAATTCAGAGAACTCTTTAATTGTAACTCCCTGCAGCATTATAGATTGATTTACACGCAATGATACTTTATGAAATGAATATTTGATACAAAAAATATTGCGTTTCACTTTAACTTCTGGAATTTTTAATTGCAACCTCCTGCAACAACTTTTATGATTTCATGTAAAAGTACAAAGGTAAAAATTTAGAAAATATTTATTGCAATTATCTGCATTTTTTTTATACATGGAATAGACTTCGTTCGTTGAAATCATCATTTCTTAATCTTCCATCGATTGAGGTTCATTTTGATTAATTTTCACAAGCAAGCACAATTTTAAGTTGATATTATTTTATATATTAGATATTTACAAGCAATCAAACGAAGCTGTGCTAATTAGTCACCCCTATTATATGTACTTTTTCTAGTACGACATAAAGATACTCGAGGGCCATTTATCAGCTATATGAGTGAAACTGGCAATTAATCATATATGTATTTTTTTAAATCAATATTTTATGATTTACTTATGTACTTTACACAGTACCGTATGAGTCAGCTATATTGTTATATAATTGATCAAGTTACAAGGGCTCTGTACTGTATGTACTAATAAGACATCAGTGCGTAACTAATTTATAAAAACAATTTTTCTTCTGTAATTCTCATTGATTGCCAAAAATCACTTGACATTCTGTCCTTGGAAAATAAGTCTTTACCTCCAATTGACCTTGATCGTTTGTCCTTGATGGAAATCTGAATTTAGCTGATGTACTGCAATTACTATTTATTTCAAATATAATTGTCTAACTGGGTGCTTGATTATATAACTATTATGGACATCATTGTACAATAAATATCTGACTATTAGGACCCATGCCAAGTTATATCGACCGAAGACACAGAAAAGAGATATCGACTTCACAAGTTCAGTCTACATGTATATCGCTTCAAACAATATCACTTGATATGGGTCCTTTAAACCATATAGCAACCTAAATATGAGTCTATAATTTAACAATCTACATAGTGTTGTAGTTTACATTTATTGCAGTTCAAAATCACAGTCACTTTTGTATTAAATTGTTTTGACGTTGCATGTGATTATAATACTAGTAATCCCATTTTTTCCTCTTGAAATCTTCAACTAAAAACGGAGAAAACCTCAAGTTAGAACTGGTTTATAGCCATACAATTTCATATTTGACAACTTTGAAATGTGATTTATTTACTTCTGTAAAAATCTTAAAATGTGCACAAACACAATAACCGCCCTTTTCTCATGAACGCAATCATATCCATTCTTGTTTACAGCAGGGGTCATTTTTAACATGAAAAAAAAAATGACCCATCATTTATCTTCAAAAAAAATATTCTACAGATGGGGGGGGGGGGGGGGGAGGGGTCATTATTCTACGTCGAAAAATGACCCCGGTCATTATCATATGGGGGTCATTATTCGTTTTTACAACAGCCCAAATATACACTCGGTGATTGAAAACTGTAACTTCTGCTTATAAAGTGTCTGTTGACCTAAAGTTGTTTATAAAATAAATAATGAACACAATAAATGAGAAATTGAATATATTTTAGTATATTTTATGCTTACTGTTTCTTTGTAAGGTATTTTTAAGATATAGGAGCACTGGTACGCATTAATATGACGTTGCGATACGTTTGCATTTTCTCCCGATCATTTGATACAGGCAAGTTTTTCAACTTACTGAGTAATGGGAATTGGGTTACAAAATCGTCGCAATGCATATAGCCAACGCTTGTCTGCTTTTAAACGTCATGTTGTGCTAAAGATAGAATTGGGCAATTCCATATTGGACGTACTTCCTATCAAAATAAACAATAAAATCAAGCATAATTTTGTAAATGAACTTTCCCCAAAAAGATACTTTCCAGCGTAGTGCAATGGGTGAGAACATTAACTATTAATATGTAAGTCATCAGATTAAATTCCGAAGCGGTTCTCATTATTTTAACGTAAACTTTTCCAAAAAAAACAAAACATATTTTTGGTCAAATAGTTTAAAATTCTAAACCGGTGAAAGTATTTTGATTATGTATTTTTATCTACGTTTATATCGACATGTGTACTATACCAACTTAAAACGGCTTTAAAGTAAATCCAACCTCCTGTGACGTCATACATTTTACATAAACCATAAATTCATTAAAATTCTTGCAAGTAGATTTGTAATTTCTATGTTATGATAGGTGCACATCAAAAACTCAAATCATTGTTTACTTGGAGATATTTAATAAGCGTTTTTCATCCTTATATTCGACATAATTCAATAATGACAAAGGGAAATAACTCTTTTCTACTTTTCTCTAAGTTATATATCTAAATACTATAATTTTTCTAATGTAAACAAGTTTTTTCTTTTTTTTAATTAATTTTGGTTTTCTGGCAAAGTAAGCAATAAAATTTAATTAGACAAACAAGTCTCCAGCCACTTATATTTAGTTTTTAAACAAAAAAAAGTGTGATTTTCAGATGATAATCTCAGCCTTTGGTTTTTATTACCTTACATCTTAAATAGTATGGATACATATATATTGTATTTATTTTTTGATGAAATTCAAGTCCAATAAGTTAAAAAAAATTAAAGTTTTTAACTTTGAACCCATGATTTTATAGGTACGGAGTTACCTTAATAAATTAAAATTAATTTTTAATCATGTTTTAAACTGAAATGCATAATTAACGCATTTCTGCAGAATTGTATTCACATATTCTGAGCCTTAAATAAGACAAAGCATGCGACAGGGAACAATTATGAGATTTGAACACGCCACATATTTGTTTCTGACCGGAACCACTGATCCATATTGCCTAGTATCTACAAGGTTCTACGACATTTCCTTTCTGTTATTGTTATGGTTCATGTTAACACGAAGGATTCGCCTAAGATTTGAAGAGCCAATTTCAAGATTGCCGACTTTTTTTTATCTCGAATGTTTGTTGGTCATTCTCGTATACTGCCGTATATTTACATTATTAAGGAAGGAATCTTTTCTGGTTTTCGACTTGTCAAACGTAAAATTGATTAATTGTTCATTAAATCAAGATGAAAGGAAATTAAAATAGAACATTTTTCTTTCTTTTTTATCATCATACAACTTGGCATAGAAAAAGTAATCAAAGTTTACAATCTAACAGGGACTATATTTTTGGCGTAATATTGGCGTAGGAAAATATCACATGTTGCACAATTCAGAATTGCTGCAGATTAATGAGTCTGATTTAGCATTTTAAAAACAATAACATTAATGTTAGATTTTTTTCACTAATGTAAACTAATGATATGATACTTGGGTTTCAGAATATGTTTTTAAAATATGATTTGCCTATCAAACTACATTTTTATAGGCTTTTTAAAGCGCCCATTCTATACACTGATTTTTGTGAAAAAATCACTAAAATCAGTTTTTCTCTCTTATAAAATGGTCAATATATTAGTTTTTCTGTCAATTTATATCTTTTTATAAAGTCTTCATTTTACATAAAAATCATAAATATTTTATTATTTGAAGCATAAAAAAAAAAAAATTCTTCCAAATTTAAGAAAATTAGAGGAAATGCGGGCTAAGCAATATCAATTTTAGTGTAAATATTTATTCCGATTTAGTAGTATAAGCTGATAGACATTCTGATATTCTATCATTTCATTGAAGAATAGAATATTCAAATCTTAAACAAATGTCTACAGAACTACAAAGATCCACACTTATTTTTATCATCTTTTACGTTGAGGAAAAAGGTAGTGACCTTGACCTGACCTTTATGCAAAAACGAAAAGGTCAAATTTGATAAAACTGATAGAATCATTTGGTAATATGATCCGTTTGACTGTGTCAAAATTTCATGAATTTCTTATTATAAGAAATATGTTTGATAACGAGAAGACTCCTTCCTTAAGAAATTGTTTCTATGCCAAGCTGAATCTAATGATCAAATTATAGATAGGTGAATTTAGATTGTTCAAGAAAATTATATTTTTGAACTATGTTCTGGTATTCGGAAGGTGAGCGTTGCCATAACTATGCTCGGATGATCGACTGTATAATAAATGAACTTTTGTAGGAGTACGTAATTAGAATTTACAGAAAAGAAAAAGTAAAAATTGCCTCGAAGTGCCAACAATTGCAATTATCCTTTATATCCTTAGAGTAAATGTAAACTGAGCAGTATTTTGTAGGGAAAATAAAACTATCAGGGGGTGCATTATGACTTCTTCAAATAGATTTAAAATAAATCTTTTTACAATACTATTTACATGTATATATTGAAACTTCTGTCACAAGCAAATATTTCTAACTGGTATAGAGATATTTGGAGAAGCATTTGTTTGGTCACTGATCTGAGGTAAGGTTTAAAAACAATGAGGATTGTCGTAATGCCATTTTGAATTGTACGTCCATTAAATTTGAAATAAAGATTTATAATTATTCATTCTGTTACCCCTTTTCTCAACAATTAACATTAATGCATTGAATTCGATTTTTGCCATCGAGGAAATAATGTGAAGGACGCTACCTAATAAATAGAATATAATGAAAAGGAATTTAATATCGTTAATTTAATAATGCGATTTTGAATTGTGTTAAGGGCAATAGTATGTGATAGGATTGCATTTATGTATTACTTAACTTTCAGTCATATTATTAATACTTACTTTTATTGTCGATGATCAGATTTACGGGTAGATTTTTAGCAATGTTTTCCTCGATTATAGTCTCCCGCTTTCATGTCAGGCACTTGTACAAATGTACGTTTATAACATAAACAAAATGTAAAGACTACATGTATTCTGATTGGTTGTAATCATTTATTTTACATTCGGAAAGTTTCGTAGTTTTACATAATCATTTTTGGAAAACGCCAGTCCGAGCTATATTTACATTCAGTCATTTTGATTGGTTAAGAGAAACACACCCCCAGAGCGGTGTATTTAAAGTCAGGTGTTGCCTTAGTCCGGCAGTTGACGTGGAATCTTCTCTAAGGTTCGAGTCAACTCACTTTCCTGGGTAGATAGATGGGCCCCAGTCTCCGTTTCCTGTCTCGTTCATCGTTTTGTTCATAGTCTCGTTTATAGCTCGATTCTCCCTTCCGTTTCTTTTGTTCTAAATATAACTTGGGAAACCTGCCAGGTTAGTTGTGTATTTCATTCAGTCCGTGCGGGGTGGTATTTTAATTGGTTCGGTTACTTGGATTTAATATTAACTATAAGGTAGGGTTAATAATTTATCTATTTGGTTAGGACGGTGAATTTAATGTTAGTATTCCTAGATATTTTTCATTGTGAATATCATTTTCTGTGTGTCTCATTTCATGCTCATTATTAAATATATTGAAAACCTTTACACATTTTCCGTTTACATTGGAATTGGAATAAAGGTACTTGTTAATTTGAAGGAAACGTAAATATTTGACAGAGTGATTGAGCGTTGATATAAATTTCTAGAATCTTAACATTATTATGGAGTTTTGGATTTAGATTTAGAAAACAGACGGATTTGAGACTGACTTAACTTAAGCGACTAGATGGAACTCCTGGTATAAATTAAAGTTAAAACCACTATACGATTACAATTTAATAATGCGATTTTTAATTTTGTTAATCGTATAAAACAGGATAAAATACAAAAGAGCACAATATCACGCATGGTAAAACACACTGTCATGCTAACAAAAACTCATATATATATATATATATATATATATATATATATATATATATATATATATATATATATATATATATATATATATATATATATATATATATATATATATATATATATATATATATATATATATACGAAAAACATGCTTACTGTCTTGAAATATAAGCGATATTTCGGGGCGGGTAAGAATATGTAACAGAGGGCGAGCTGGATATACAATACACTTACATGTAATTCCTTAAAGCATTATTAAATGGAATACTAAACAATAAAAGGGTACCTGAAAAATATGAGGTGAAACGAGCTCAAAATATAATAATTAATAAATCAATATTTTAAACAGAAACATATTGTGTTTTTCTTCGAATTCAGAGAATTCTTTAAATTCAATCCTCTGCACCAATTTTGATTGATTTTCATGGAAAGTACATTATGAAATGAATATTTAATATTAAAGACAGAAACATACTTTTTGATTAATTAATCTTAAACTAGAGACTGTGTAATCACTTCATAGTGGTGGACGATTTCCGAATATTAAGATAAATTTAAGGTATCCCACTTCTCAATGTTGTTGTATCAAGAATTTCTTGAGAAGTATATCATTGAAATCTGTAGACAAAACATACTTGAAAAATACAAAGATAATGGGAGGTCAGTGTTCATACCTCTGAGCTATGGCCAATTTAATTTGACCTTTTTGCACATAAAATGCGATTTCAACCGGATTAGGATTTGTGTCAGTATTTTGGAGCAAGCAGACTATTTCCTTGAAATATCGTTTTTAATCATGCACAATAGTCACACTGAATAGAGGGATTACGAAAAATGCATAAATTTTTGTGTGACCTTTTTGCACTTAAAATCGACAATAAATTTTTTCTACTAGACAGACATATTTTTGTTAATAGCCGCTTACAAAATTTAGACGCTATCTGACGCTTTGCCGACATTAAAAGCATGAGAGAGAGAGAAAGAGAGAGAGAGAGAAATTGTTAGTCTTTACTACACAATATGCATAAAGACACACCAAAAGAGCCCAGCTTTCAGTATTTCAGTACTTTGATTATAATTGTTACAATTTAATTTGATTTGGAATAAAAATATATTGAATATCAAGAACTTTAAATGATCCAGTTTGCCTAGATATGTATTCAGTATCATTTTGACATAATAAAACATGGGGGTCAGTGATGTCAAATTTTAGATATATGGCTTTAAAGGTAATATTTTCGCAAAGTTTAACTTAAAAAAATTCAGACATTTTCTATATATTTGCATGAAATTATGCTAAACGTCTAACATTCTCTCAAAATTTAGTTTTCTACAAGTCACACAGGGCCTATAATTATATAAATTCATAATTAAATATAAAATTGCTTGTTTCTGTCATTTTCGTCTAAACCTTCCGCACAAGAAAATAGTTCCTTAAAAACTTGTTTGTTTCTTTAATTCAGATGGATTTTTTTTATGAATGTTGTACAATTATAAAATGATGATCTTTCTGTGAGGGCTGAATTGATAAAATCGTATTTATTTGAAATACATGTATAATGAACATCCGCGCAATGAAATCAAAACGTACGGAGAAAGATACCTTTAAAGTATCATAATTAATAAAATACACTTTTGAATTGCGGTTCGCGATTTGTTTCCAACAAAAGGTTTGCCGTGTTTTGTGATTCAATCTTTCATCTTTTGACTTGACTATATCGGACTGATATCTACAATGTACATGTATATAACTGCATGTCTGTCCGCCAATGTTCGTCTCTATATCTAAAAACGACATATATCCATGTATATATCATTTTGTCTATTTATTCAAAGATTTCCCGGCATCTATCAATCACAATTCTTGAAGTTTGAACATAATCTTTGATTAGGCATGCTATTTGGTGGGCTCTGTTTTAGTACCAAGAAGAAGTTACCTGTCTGTTAAATATCGACTTTGTTTATTTTATTAGTATATTCACATCAGAGCGGGGATATTTATACTGAGCATCGGCTCACAGATATATTGTATTATGTAAAATGTACTATAGTGGTACCCTTCGAAAGCCCAGTAGGCTCATTCAAAATACGAGATTCAAAATTCGAAATTCAAGATTCAATTTCTAAATTAACCAATCAAATCATGGATCTGAAACCTGTTACCTATCGACATCAAACTGTTCTTAATAAAGATCATTACTAACAAATAAATGTCCTAATAGCTCTTATATCATTAAGTGGCGTTGTATCATTAACAATGCACAACTGAGATTTTGCAAATTGCCCATCAAATATGCTATAATTAATATTATATAACAAATGGAATACAGAAATCCATAGTCAATTTAAAAAATGCCAGAGGAATGAAAATACAAAGTATCTTATTTTTTAACGTGATAATGTATTTGAAATATGGAATGCTTTAAATGTTTACCTTAAGTTGATATTAAATGATTACCGTTTTATGTTGTCTTTTATACACCGAAAGTCATTTCAGCAATCCGTGTAGTTTATAATTAATGATGCCCTCTACTGGATCAATTGGAAGATATGACGATGTGAAAATCAATTTTACCCCAAAAAGACCAATGATTAATAAATATTGGAGAAAGTCTTCACCTTTTATTTGACTGCATAATGATAAACGGATTCTAGCTTAAAAAAAAAAGGGAATTTGATTTTGCTTTCAAATAATAATTAAGAAGAAGGGTTTTGAAAAAGTATACATATTACGCTATGTGAAAATACATCTATTGTTTTTAATTAAAAATAACCTTCTTTTTTAATTAAACTCAGACCATCATTGATATAATAGACAACCTTTACAACATGTGCACCACGAACTCTCAAAACGATATAGCCATAGTTACTACCAATGGGGTTCATCTCTATGACGACGCCGCATCACTGACCACGGGGGCATGTAGGAATATGACTAATGCAGAGTTGTTCCAAGGATTCGTCTCCCTCCCTGATAAGAGCACGTGGAAAGCTCTGCTTACCTACTTCAATTATTATGACCTAATTACAGGTATGTTGTTTTGTTTAACTGCAGCAGCTGGCTAAAGGTTGAATAGTTTTCACATGCAACTGAAGCAATGCTTTCACAAATCAAATAAGTTTAAATGTATTTTAGAATCTATCTATCTATCTATCTATCTATCTATCTATCTATCTATCTATCTATCTATCTATCTATCTATCTATCTATCTATCTATCTATCTCATAATAGTTCTACATCTTTCAGATGCTGATCAAGTGTACCGATGGCTTAAAATCAATGGAAGTATTGTCCCAGTACCAGGGTACCCCAAAACCAAAAAGGCTTACATCGCAGATGCCGTTTTATATGTATACACAAACATCTTTAATGGTACTCAGTGGGTGGTTTACACACATTTAACCGGCGCCATGACCTTTTACTTCTTTGACGCGTCCACAATCTATTACTACCGCAACCAGCTGCCTCACGAAGGCAGTTTCTCTATTAGTGACACGACAAACATGGATAGATATGGGAAGCCATTAAACCTGTGGTACAATCTACCCAGCAATGTGGTTGGCGTCACCGGACAAGAAAACACCAATAACTTTACCGTCGTCGATGTTAACCTTAATGTGTATTCCTACCATTTACCCGACCCCTACAACGTCAACACTTCTCCGCCGGTGTGTGTCCTACAAGGACAGTTACGGTTGTGATCGGGTTGAAAGTAACTGTTGTTGAAATGTACTTTATTAAGGTTTTCCTACAGCTTAAATTTCATCCTAAACAAATAATAATTAGTTCTATGTATAATCTGCATTCTTTTATTATCATTTTATCACTTTAGGTGTGAGTGCTCGGCCTTCTGAAATTTTGATTCTATTTATCACCATCAATCAAAACAAATTTTGTTACTGTATTCTAAAAAGAGCATTCACATTACTGAAACAGACATCATTTAAATCAGTTGATGTTTGCAAAAATAGTTTGACAAGAAAATGAAAGGATGAAAATCATTATAGAAGACTAAGAGGTAAATGTGATATTATTACTGCAATATGGCGTTTTGAAAAAGTTAACAGCTCATAAAAAAGTATGCTGGTACACTGATTCATTGTGCTCGCTTATTTAAAAAAAGTGGGAGTTTCCGCATGCATAGCCTGCTTGTATGTCAATCATTGTTTGCTTTTTTATATAACGTAAAAATCGCTTTAATCGTGTCTGTGAATATTTTTATAGTGAGTGTAATAGAAATTATATGGAACATCGTTCTTTTCACTAAAGATGAACCAAAATTTTAATGAAAATCTATAGCACCATTTGTAAAGTGTTGAGCAATTATCCTCATGCATATCCTGAGTGAATTGATGGTTTACTATTTTATAAAGCTAATAAAAATCTCTTTTAAAGCGCTAAGCATAGCTACTTCCGCTGCATTAAATAACTGCCCCCTATGAGCAGAAATATCCATCTATAACTGGTTAGGGAACCAGTTTCGGGGGTTTACACAGCCGCATAGTTGCATGGGCTATTGTGAATATAAAGTTCGGGTTCCTTTAGAACCAAGCTAGGTTAGCGCTTTTCAGTACTATAAGTACTTTGATTTTATTACATTTTTCTGTGAATTCCTTGTAGCGAATGCGATAATAATTATATATGGAAAAAATTTATTGAATAATATAGCACTATTTATAATATTTTGAGCAAGAATCCGCATGGATAGCCTGATTGACATGCTTGTTTGCTATTTTATATCCTGTCAAAATCGCTTTTTCGTGTCTGTGAATTCTTTATAATGAGTGTAATAATAACTATATAGGAAACGTTGTAATTTTATTCATGGAAGATGATAGATTCACCAAAAATTCAGTTGAAAATCTACAGCAGAATTTGTAATATTTTGAACACTTGGTCATTTCGTTTACAGAACGGGCGACGCGGATCCATTATCCCGCACCCCCCCCCCCCCCCCCCCCCCCGCGGTCCATATTGCAACATGGTTTAAGACAAGTTTCTCAGGTTAACCCAAAAACCGCGAACACCGCAGTAGGGTCGTCAAGCAAGTTAACATCGCCGCGGTTTTAACCATCGATTGCAGGTGTTGAAAAGTATCAAACTGAAACGCGAGTTATCTCCGTCGACTAAATAAAATTGACTGCTACATGTGTACATGTAACTATGTATATCGTATAATAAATTAATGGAACCATCTGTAATAATTTGAACATTTGATATTTTTAATCTATGCACACTGCATAATTCAAATTAATGAAAAGTTCTTGCCGATCCAAGTCTAGCTGTGTGATCGACTTTCAACAAACATTAAGCCAGTTTGCTATCATATAAAAAACAGAAAGCGGCATTTGCATGTATTATATCGATTATATTTGTATTTTGTGTGTATTTTATGTTCTTAATATGCGTGTCCATGCACAAAGTTTTCTGTACACTACAAGTAGTATATTATCATACATGAAACAGCGCGCTAAACGCTAATCATGTTTGGATTTATGGCAATTTGCGGTCGCAATGACATTTTTCAGTTAGACATTAGAGTAAAGTTGATAATCCAGTTAAAAATCTAATGCATCCGTTTTTAATATTTTGAATACTTGATCGTGCAGTTTACATGTATTTCAGTAAATTCATAAACTCACAAATACTACTGAATTGTGTTTGTCTTGGCTTGATGAAGAAGGATATTCGTTGTTGAATATGAGATGACTTCCTCCCAAGGTAGTTACATGGAGCAATACTTTTGGAACACTGAGGAAACTTCACCATTAATTTTATAGTGTGGGAGGGGGGGGGGCTCCAAAAAAAAAGTATGTTTGGTCCCCATACATACACTATATATTAAGCACTCCACCCCTTAACGAAATACTGGCATCAATGCAAGTTTATTTGATTTCATATAATCGGTCTTCTGGGGAGATCCTACAACCGTATTTCTGTTAATTTTCGCGATGATATAATTTTTGCTTTTTTGCAATCCCTTTACTTTGCAAAATATTCAATACGCAGAAATTTTATCCGATATTGTTTGTTATTAGAAACTTTTTAAATTGCAAAAATGACTGACGTAAATAAATAAAAAAAATTACATTTTTCCATATAGTCGTACATTTTGTGACACGCGAAAAAAAACCCGGATATACGGTACAACATGTACATGTGTATACATATACAGTCCAACTTCTGTTATAAGTTTCACAAGCCAATTTTCTACTTAGTCTAATTTATTATCAAGGTTCTCCCTTTTACATTTATTTTACTTACAGGACGTTTGTTTACGAAAACGAAAATTATTTCTTATGTACAATGTAATGTCAACTTTCTCTGAGTTTAATTAATCTTTCTCTTCGCCAGAAATACTAGTAATCCGAGCAAAAGGTCAACTAACATTAATCATTACTTTGCATAACATTTACAAACGTTCTTTGAATAAATAAATTTGCATTAATTTATGCTTTTTGTCATTTTAAGACTGTTGTAATTATAAATATTCATGTTTGTAAATTTCATTGTAATTTATATTAATATCTATTGTAAAAATATTATGTTTTAAAAATGTTTTGAATAAAGAATAGTCAACAGGAAGCTGTACTTTTGTCTCTTCTGTTTATACAGAATGGGACACGGGCTACTCCGAATGTTGAGGAGATTTTGAAGTGTAACACTTCCCGCCAGGTGTGGGCATGGTGAAAAATGTAACATCCCGCGGATGAATAAAATAAATATCATAAAAATATTAAGTACGCGTTTTCTGAAGTCAAACAATACGCGTTGGTATTAAATACGCGCATGTGTGATCTGTCTTACACAAGTTTTGATTTTTTTACCATACGCGCGGGGGTATTTTACGCGGTTTTTAAGTTTGCCGTGCAGTTAGTGTAACCCCCCCCCCTCCTCTGCGCGTAAACAACCTCTTTACAGTATTACTCTGCATTAGTAGATTCGGTATTGAATCAACAATAAATGTGAACTAGTCAGAAATATAGTATTTATAATTTTAAAAATTAAAACAAAAACATGAACAAATACAAAAAACAACAACGACGTATCATCTTAATCGAATTCCACGGAGCAAGATCAAGCTTTGAATTGCTATTTGAATTCCCATTGGTAAAAGTTCGTGTGATACTAGTTACACCTAAAACATGTAACCAATTTCAAAAGTTTAAAAGTGATGAAATACCATGTTTCAATCTAAATGTAAAGGTTGTTGAAATAACATGATTCCGCTATAGATTTTAAATCACGTCTATTCTACTCTAGACTATTGCAATGTATTTCATCGTATAGGGTACACTTTTCTTTACAGAAATGTTTACTAAAACAATAACCATATATTTTTAATCACGTTGTCAACCACATGGACCACACTAATTAATTTCTTAGATTTTTTTTTTTGCTTCTCAATGATTCGAATTGCACGTGTTTTTAAAAGCATCACGTCTTGGAAAAGTGAAGGTAACTCTGAATGATGATTATTTTCCGCACGGAATATTCATGGACAGTTTTGAAAAAAGTGTATGGGTTACATGACTATTTATATATAAGCATCTGAAGAAACACCAAGAATATGTTAACATTTTTTTAAAAATGATAGCTTCGTCGAGCAAACCACCCTCCGATGTTATGGGACTCTTTATACAACATTATGATATTAATCTGGATAAAAGCATATTTTGTTTAAATATTATCACCCTATTTGCTTCAAAAAATCCGATTGAGGCAATAAAGTTGGTTTAAAGAGTTTCGAATGTGATTACAAAGAGTGAAACATTGGGATTTTTATTTGAATTCTAATATTCTTTTAAGGAATTGTATTGATGTAATAAATATAATTATTTGTTGTATTAAAAATAAAACTTTGCAACCAAAAACATTTACTCATACCTTCATTGGTAATGAAAAAATAAATAATCTGTCAATAATATTTACGTTTGGAGAGCTATTAGTATCAAACATTGCATATATCTTAAATGCTAATGATAGATTCGACTGTAATCGACATATGATATGTACATGTAAGACAGCTCAGATAAATTATGATACTCTCTCTCTCTTTCTCTCTCTCTCTCTCTCTCTCTCTCTCTCTCTGTGTGTGTGTTCATCCTCAATGCAACTATGTGAGAGAGAGAGAGAGAGAGTGAGAGAGAGAGAGAGAAATTTGCACCACTTTCACTATGCTATGTCGTTAGAGAATTTGCAGTTCATAATGCCATAACTATTTAACGATGTTGTCATACTTGTATTTGCATTATATCTCGAACTTGTTTCTATTTATTTATCAATGCAATTACAATTAAGAGGAAATCCATTCATTTAACCGAAAGGTGGTTATACATAACTGAAATGTAATCCGATGTGTCCTTTATAATTACAAAAATTTAGATAATTGGAAATCAAATTTTGTACATGACAAAATTGTCATCTACAAGTTTTTCCCAATAATCTAAACTTTTGTAAATGACACATGTCATAGCTCTGCCACCCACTTACCTTTCCATGCAGTTTATTGAACATTTCGTTGACTTATTGGCAGAGTTTCATCTTCTTACTTGTGTAATAGTAAAGTTTAGGGTGAGGGTAATAAACGCAACTAATGGTTATGAGAAAAATAAAGCGAGAATGAGATACAAATACAAACATGCAGATAAGTTCATCAAGTACTTGTATTTAACTCCTTTATTTCATAATCCACTTAATAAAGAAAACGTATCTAAATCCTAATTAGAATCCTTAAGTCATTACTACAGTTCTCAAAATCTATGATGTGAGTTTACGTCTGCATATCAAAAGTGATCGTAGGTACGTTAAGTTAGTGTCTATACACAAGCTACTAGTATATTGACGTTATTCTTCACACAGGACATGACATGGGCTTCTTTATACCAGTAATGAAAATAACTAGATGTTGTCTTTAGACAGCAAAATCAGGACCAAGTGTTTGCCCATAAATAATAATCTCTTGTTTCAGTTTTAGTCAAAAAGAAGGCCACGTGCAACTCTGGTACTTTCTAAAAATTATATTGTTTTACGAAGGATGAGATCCCATCCAGTATTAAACATGAGCGGCACTGTATATACAATTTGTTAAAATATTTGCATGTGAGTTTAAGATTTATCAAAATCGTAACATTTCATGTCATAAAAAGTATGTTCTATATAATTATTACAAACAAAATTAAACGATGTCCCCCCTTTCGGTAGTTTTCGGCACTAGATTTGTTTTCGTGTGCTGGATTCAGAGAAGGGGTGGAGGTGGGGGTTCTTGCCAATAGCTAGTATCAGGCAATATTACCATAACGCTTCAAAATTTTTTTTTATTCAAGTACAAGGACAACGGCATTGTTGGAAGAAACTCTTACTTCGTTTGTTTGCGTTTATCTTGATTTGATAATGTCATGCTATTGCAAAGTATTTAGTTGATTTCCTGATTTATATATATATTATTTTCTTTTGATGATTTTCAAAACTATGAAAAAGTTATTATCAGAAACTGTAGAAACTTATAGATGAGGAAACAGCAAAGTATATACATTGTAGTTGGATATTTTTTTCATTGTAATTTTTTTTGCTCAAATAGACGTTTTGTCGGATCACTTACATGTACTTTCTTGAAAGTTCTCTGTATCGTAAAACTAAGAAAACCCAGAAGGCTCAATTGAGATTCGAAATACAAAAATGTAAATTCGAGATTCAATACCTAAATTACCAATCAAATGATGGATCTGAAAATCTGTATAACAAGACTTATTATATGTAAGACTGAGTGATTTATACATATGAATGTACGGATAAAACTTGACACGGGATGTTCGCATTATATTATATCCCACCTACTAACCTAGACTATTTAATTGGGAATGTTGTTTCAGTACATCTTTAAGAAGAGAAAAAAATATTAATGAATCCTCATAAAAGGTACATCTATATAATAAATGAAATATGATCTCTTAATTATGTCCAGTCAATTAATTTTAGGTGTTTTTACCTTAATTTTCATACGAATATGCAATCATTGTTAAGATAAATTTTCAAAGTAGTTTTATCAGTTGATGAAAATAAAATATACAGCGTTTTAGCCCTAGCCATAACGCTTGTAATTTAAAAGTATTTTTTTTTTGGCATGCTGTGCAAATATTTGAGCAATAGGATCTCTCTCTCTCTCTCTCTCTCTCTCTCTCTCTCTCTCTCTCTCTCTCTCTCTCTCTCTCTCCCTCTCTCTCTCTCTCTCTCTCTCTCTCTCTCTCTCTCTCTCTCTCTCTCTCTCTCTCTCTCTCTCTCAATGTACTATTCAACTTCAATTCTCTGGCAAAACTAATTATCTAGATGAGCGAAATTTTTTACTATGAATTAAATTTTTAGCCTTGCAGCGTTTTAAATAGTGAAATGATATTAGCTGCCGATAGCTAATTAACTAGAACATTTTGATTTATTTTTATATCTACCGTCCCTTTTGTTTGCCTACAGTTCATGACCAAAACGTCCTTCCCTCAGGAGGTTAATTTTGCTGTGCTGCTTATTTAAAGTCTGTAATGATGTACGCTTGGAATTTCATGTCTGTCATTCAATCATGTTGCCTTTGATTAAATTGTAATGAGGTTATTAAAATAGATATTTTATGCAATGATTATAATTAAACGGATAGTGCCTACGATTTTACAAAAAAAATTTGCTCATGTTTTTGCATGAAAAACTCTAAAAATGTAACAACAGTGGACTTGAAAATAAGTATGATTTCAACGTATTACTAGACATCGTTGAATTCTTGTCTGGAAGACAAAATAACAAACATACCTCGCATAATATTATAATTGTCCTGCAGTAAATTATTAGATTTAACGTTATACAGTACATGCAAGTTCTAAACAGGTAAAGGTATTATGTAGTCATAACGTTATATTGGTAATTTAATGAACATTCTTATAATTATGTAAACCATTAAAGAAATAACAAGATGAAAAGGCGAAAAAAAAATTAAAATATTATGAGATAAAATCGAAGTTTTTGTTTGTTTCCCCAATTCACGAAAAACCACATTGGAACCCCTTTCCGATATATTTTGTTCAAATCATGGAAAGCCCACGTTTGTGACTGTGTGTTTGTCTAAAAACTACACAAGATCAATTTCATAGTAAAAGGTGTATCTTTATTATAGAAAATGCATTTAAAATAGTATAACAGACTGATGAGAAATGTTTTATAACTGTCATGTGCTATTACCTCGTCGTCCATTGCGATGCAATCCGGGACTCCAGAATAGCGCTCGGCAATCATCGGAAATGCTCACGAAGCATAATTAATGAGATCGATGTATAGTCTGAACGGCAAGTTTACGGACAAAATATGTATTTAGAGTGTGTATTGAACACATTTTGAATTGTTTTTCATGTGTTGATACATGCTTCTGAGTTTTTCTTGCAATTTCACTCTTGAAAAAAAATACCACAACCGTAGACACTATAACTTTAAGGAAATGTGAGCATCATTTTCAGTACATCGGTATTTAACATTTGTTTTTCGAAAAATTGACCAGTTGAGAAATTTCATTAGATATAAAAACATGACAACTCTATTGTACCATCTCGTATTTTATTGTTCCGTTAAAATGTGTGCAGCTCCCAGCGTTGGAGACTCAGTACGACCGTGAAATTTCTCAGATTTTCCTTGTTAAATTTCATTATTTAGTTTCCTTGTTTTGCGTTTTTCATTATAAATATCTGTTCATTCTTTTTTTGCGGAATTAGTTAGATTTAGAGTTTTCTGCAGGATGAGTTAAATCTTCAATAATTAACATACCAATAGCACATTATGTCTGAATTTCTTTCAGTAATTCTAATGTAGTACATGTACTAGTATTAAAGATAGCTTTAGTTATAAAGACGTAATGCTTTAGTCATGTATTGAAAGAAGCCAGATTTATTCAAAGTCCTATAGCAATATTATATTAGACTAGGGGTATGATAGAATATGATTTTCGAAGGATTTGTGTATTGTTTAGGGAGTACTGTGGTCCAGGCTATTTTGCATTTTTTTTCTTGTGCCGATATTTATCCATTTCCGCACTACGGAAAATATTGTAAAATCCTTTGACATCCTTCAAAACTCATATTTTATCATACCCTTAGGCTAATAACATGTTGCCAAAGGACATAGAACAAATATACAGTATGGTATTTTAAAAAAATTGTATTGTTTAGGGAGTACTTTGTCAAGACTTTTTTGGATATTTTTGTGCTGACATTTGTCCATATCCTTACTACGGAAAATACTGCGATTACACGTGTTCTTGCCGTAAAAATATATTGCAGTCATGTGAATGAATGCATACCGGGTAAATATAATATTACATTATCTTAATATTTTGATATAATAGTAATACAATTATATTACGAGAGTTTACATTTGCAATCTCGTTTACTTGTCTTCAGCGTCAAAGTGTTACTTTCGACCCAAAAAGACACAAATTTTCCAACTTAAGTGTCTGGAATGGTTGATTTTACCATTTTTTTTTTATATAGTTCAAAAATCTAAAAGTCAAAAATCGAGATCCATAGTTAACGGGACGTAGACACTGGCTAATAAAAAGGAAACTGTAATGTACTCTTTTAAATGCATCTTTATTTTGGAGGGTGACAAAACACACGATTGATGACCAATAAATATATGGTATATAGATATGACAATATGCTGATAGACTCTAGATGATACATGTAGATGTAAGACGATAGACGATTTACTACAAAAGGTAGAGAAAAAAAATATTGCAAATAAACTTATCCAAAACACAGACTTATTCATCGTAGCAAATATATGTGAACAATGATGAAATGTATGACTTTCAGATATATCAGTATCATAATAACCTAATTCAATTAAGCATTGTCAGATGTACATCAAGTAATATAAATCTAAAATGCCCTAACAAAGTTTGGCGACCGAAAAATGTAAACAAAGATGCATACATGTAACTCTAAATAACTGCAATGCTATTATACAAGTGCGTGTACATGTTACAAACGGAGTTACCTTCCGTAATATATCAATAATCCAGCGAAGTTGCCAGTGAAGTTGCACACATGCCTCATAGTTAATGACACATAACTACCTCCAAATATGTATTATTGTCAAAGAAATCGTAATTCCTTACTTTACATTATTTGTTAATAAATATAAGACTAGAGCTTTGTTAACATAACAATGAATTCCTACCTCTGTATCTTTATTTGAACATGACTTCCAACATTAAAATTTTGGTAAATCTTTCAAAATGTGCAAGTAAACCATTTTATACAAAAAATAACACATTTGGATCTTAAGTCGTGTCTAGGTTCATTTAAGATTTATTTACTTTGTAAACAAAGCTAGAGTTTATTATTCATAAGATAAAAATGTATAATTGAAGTATCATTAACATTTTCTTTTTCTCATTTGTTAATGAAGTCACTTATCATAGATGAGAAATTGAAAGAGAAAAACAAAATGGGGAATCGCACGATAAAATGACCTCACGCGTTTTTATCTTAAAGTTTCATTTAACGTTGATTGGCCATGGTTGCTTATAAATGTGAAAGTCTTGCATCTGTTCGTCCCATAGAGGACATCTCTGGCAAACAAGCGAAAAGCTTGAATCCAGTGAGTACGTACCAATATATATAAAGTTACATACGCACAACATCTACTGGTTAGCAAGAATGTCGCACTTTTATGAGTGTACGTGAAAATATTGTCAGAAATCATGACGGTTAGGCAAAAAAAAAAGTAGCAACAGAGATAAGTAAATAAAATTATTAATTGCAGTAGTAATACAGCTCACAAGTAACGTTGGTTAGGTACAATACCTTTAATGGATATATGAGGTAGGGTGAATTTCTCTAAAAGTGACTAATTTAGGAGTGTGCAATGATGCAATGGGTTTGGCTAATAGCATAAAAATCAAGAGCAATGGTAGCACTTAACACCAGAAAGTACCCAGAAATATAATTAAATGAGTGATCAAATATATATACTTTGACTTACGAGTACTCTCCTATAACAAATGTATCATATGAAGAACAAAAATGATTGAATCCCTTTTAAATATGAATCTAACTCTCATTAGCTCATATTTAAGTCATGAATTATTTTGTTAATTAAAAGAAATAGTAATTTCTGTACAGCTCATTATACTCTTACCACGGTATCTGACTCGATACTTCTTGACTTTTAACATTTAAAAATTGACGTGGACCATTTTAGGCATTAAAAATAGTTGTTTTGATATTGAGCTCAAAACATGCCTTTACCTCGTTATCAAAAACTTTTAAAGCAATGAATGAATTGCTTGTTTTATGGTGGTGGAGGGGACATTAACAAATAAATTTGTATCAAACTTTTCCCTATATAGAACAGTAATTTTTTTGTTGTTGATTTTCATGACGTTTTTATACGAAATTCTATATTTTTTGCTGCGAAAAGGTAAAATTTTTAATAATATTGAAATTCCACTATATTTATAGGTTGAAAAAATGATTCATCAATGTCTAATTATTACACAAAACTAACAAAACAAAAACTATAATTGTTTGATAGTCCTACATCAACTCAATTTGCTAAGAAAATGTGTATACTTTAAACATCTTTTTATCTCCTTTATTACTATAAGTAGAAGGTCAAAAATTTGTGTGATGTGCATGCCAATATTGGAAAAAAATTGATTTTATTTGTAATCTAAATATTTGGTAAAATTTTCGATTTGTTTTATTAAAATTTCCAATTTCTAGTTTTCCGACTGAATTTATTTTTTATTTATAATGTTTAAGTTAAAAAAATATGAGTGAATGTATTATGTACATGTATAAAAAGGCATTTTGTACTGTAAACGAAAACATGTGTTCTGTACAAAAAAAAATTTGTCATGTCAATGTAAATAAAACACGTTTAACATAATAATACTTCATTTTTTTTGGCCCGGTTGACACTGTCGAATTCTATGAGTTACTAGTGTTTTGTTTGCGTTTGTGTATGTTAACATTTGAGGCAAAAAGAAGCACTGTTTTGAATAAACAATGTCCTAAAATCAATTGCATCTTTGTTTTATGATTTCGCTTTGTTACAGAGGGACGCTTTTAGTTGTCCATAAAGATAGCTTTTTAAACATTTTGACAATAAGTATAAATATCAAATCGAAGATAAACCTATAACAAATTCAAATTAAGATTTGAAAATTATTAATCAGCTCAAAGAAATGTATATTAATTGATAAATCCGAAATTAGGTTTTTTTCAAAACATTTTATATGAAGTTTGAATATTAAAGAGTTGATGTCCTGATCCCTTCCTTAAAAGTCCTTATTTTGTAACAACCAATCAAAGCTTGTCATTAAAAGCACAACAAAATTGAAATAAATATTTTTTTTTTCTACTGTGTAACAAAATGTTGATTTTTTTATGAGATATGAATTAAAGAGGTCACACATCTTCGGGCTCCTAAGCAGGGACAGCCTGGTTCTTTTGATATTCATTAAAATCTTTTATACTTTAAAAGCCATTTTGTTTAAAAATTGATTTTCAAATATTTACTCGGTAAAGACTAAAGACACATCTGGGATCTCAGTTTGAAGAGCCCTTATTTTTCTTGGCGTCTAGTAAACAATCTTGTGATTTTAGACACATTTTGTGAAAAAAAAGTGTTCGTACTAAATGCTTTCCTGTACTCTAGTTATCTGGAAAAAAAACGTTAAAGTGCCGATTTTTTTATCTCCTCGATAAATGCTGTTTTATGACATTTTTATGATGTCATATCGGTACAAACACCATTTTGAGGCTCTCAATTGCTTATCATGATAATTCTTCTTTTTGAGATATTAAAAGATAAAGAATTCGGTCTTTTAGTCCCCTAAAACTCTATTTACGTAAGTCGTTAGTTTCTTCGATTTTAAACAAATAACTGTTATATGAACACTTTGCTTCTGTAACATATGACAATATATTCCTCAGTAAAGAGTTATAGATGATGAACTTTAAACTGTAATCTGAAGGTCCCAGTCCGTTCTTAATGTATATCCAAAAGATTTTGTAATTTGAAACACATTTTACTCAATAAGTGTTAAGAAATTATTAATCGTTCCCTAGATATTTGCAAACGAACGTTTTAGAGGTCTTTCCTGTATTTCCTTTTTAGGGCAGTTAACCGACTCGGCTAATCGGGTATCTCGTTACGACTATTATTCTCTTCAATTTCTCTTCAATTTTGGTTTTCAAAATATTTTACTTTCCTGAGATGTTAAAGAGAACAAATTAGGTATTTTGGCCCCTTGAAATTTCTTATTACGTACCATATGAGAAAATACTATGCTGCTTACATAAATATCTGTAAGATGAATACATGTATGTTAGCTTCGAACACGTAACCAAAGAGTATTCAGTAAAAAGCTAAAAATAAAATACGGAAGATCACTCCGTGCCCTTTATTTGAGGAGCTACTTTTTTTCTTTATATTAAATGAAAGTGCTTGTAAAGAAAAACTTTGTTTGTTTTAGTGTTTTATTAAAATATAAAAGACCAAAAAAGATATTTGAGATCAAATGTCCAATTTCATTTTAAAATATGGGAAAAAAATTCTTTCAAGATTTTTATTAAAAGGAAGATTATTTATGAATGAAGGGAAATATTCATAATAGAAATGGGTTAAGAAACATGCACAAACGACATCAACCCTGAAAAAAATCATCATAATCCATTTAGAAATAACCGAGAAATTGAAGTGACAATCTAATACAATAATAGGGAGAATCAGAAGAAAACAGTATTTTTTTTCTGATGAAGACCTTAAAAGGAAACTGTAGAATAACAAGAGAGTCTTTCGTTGAAAACGGAAATCCCTAATTATAAAAGAAACTAAAGAATATTGACCTTCAATCTTGACCTTGACATTTTTTCTTGAGATGTAAAAAAAAATATATTTACATGTATTTTTTTTGCTTAAAATTTACCAGGTTTAGGGAAATAATCTCAGCAATTATAAACAATTCTCCGTTACAATTATACCAACAGCGGATCTGAGTAAGTATTCCAAAAGTGAAGCTTAGTAAGGATACCAAGAGTTAAGCTTAGTAAGGATACCAACCGTAAATCTCAGTGAGTATGCAAACAGTAATGTTCAGTAAGTATACCAACAGTAAATCTCAGAAAGTATACCAACAGTAAAGCTCAGTAAGTATACCAACAGTAAAGCTCAGTAAGTATACCAACAGTAACGCTTAGTAAGTATACAAACAGTAAAGCTCAATTAGTATACCAACAATAACGCTTAGTAAGTATACCAGCAGTAAAGCTCAGTAAATATCAGAAATTATCAGAACCTTCTAAAAAGTCAGTAAATATCAGTAATTATCAGTACCAAAAGCAATTAGCAGTAACAACAGTAAAATTATCAGTAAATATCAGCATTGAATGTTCAACATCACTAAAGATCGTCCAATCGCTGGTCAAAACGCTAAAGAACATGTATATATAAAACTATAGGTATCAAAATTGGTTGGCGTTATTTCAGCTAGTTTAATGTGAAACATAAGTTTTTTCAGGTGTTGATCATGCATCGGGCAATTATAAAATTGATAAATCTAGCTCAACGCCAACTGTAGTTTATACTTTCAGTAATCTTAAAATTGATATATGCTCTACATATCACACTAAAAAGAATTTTATCAGTAATAATCGCTTGTTGCAACGTGATCTAGAGATACTAGCACTAATGTTTTGGACTTTTTCTTTTAACCACGTCTATAAGTTTCGAAATTGTTCTTGTGTAGTCTTTGATATAATATTCAGCTCTGCTTTAATTCTGACATTCAGTCTGAAAATACGGGAGTGTGGTTTATGGGCTAAGGTGCTCCTACTTAATCTGAGTTATGCCATAATGATTATATAATTAGAAGGTGATGTTTGAACTTTGAAAACATTTTCATCAATTCTCACAACCCTCAGCAAAATCATCAGTAAATATCAGAAAAACATATTCTAAAACTCAGCTTGGCCAGACCTTAATGGCCTGGACAGGCCACAAAATTATAGATTAGTCTTGCCTCACTTTTGGCCTCAAATTGGACAAATTTAAAGCTTCATTACGAACGAAAAAAGTTTCTTTAATGTTCCTGTAATATTGGGCGAACATGCAAATGTAAAACTTTCGTTTATTAATTTATGAAATGCACTTTGTAGATAGAGTGTGCAGCTCACTGCTTGACAACAACAAGCTGTGGAACCATTTTGTTTGACAATAAGATCGAGTACGGACAGGGTGGTTTTTGCACGCTTGTCACCGAGGCGTCGACAGTAAATCCGTACGTACTGGAGAGCAACTCGTCTGTGTGCTTCATGAAGAAACTGTCTGTGGAAACAGCTCAATCAACACCCACTAAAGCAACAATCACACCAACAACAACAAATACAACAGTTTCTTTAACTACATTGTCTAAAATGACCCCGTCGACAATGACACCAAAAACAACGTTGATGAATACAACGACAACAATAATACCAACAACAATGAATACAACCCTAACAACATCACCTAAATTAATGACACCCACAACAACTTAGACTTCACTGCAAACAACAACAACAACAAATACGACTTCAACGACAGCAACAACAACTTCACCGAAAATAACGACATCAAGAATAGCTACAGCGACGACAATGACACCGACAAGAATGACACCATTAACAACTACGACTAAACTGCAAACAACAACAGCAACAACAACTTCGACTTCACCGACAACAACTACTACTACACTGAGAGGTATTACATCAACAACAACAACACCATCAACAACGCCATCGGCAACAACGACACTGATAACAACGACACCGGTAACAACTACGACTAAACCCACGAAATATACGACAACACCGACAATAACAACACCAACAATGACGACACCAAAAACAACTACGTCTATACCGACAACAACTACGACTAAACTGACAGTAACGACACTTACAACAACTATGACTACATCGACAACATCTACGACTACACCAGCAATGACTATATCGACAACAACGATACTGACATCAACTACGACTACACCGATAAGAACGACACCGTCAACAACTACGACTACACCGAAAAGAACGACACCGTCAACAACTACGACTTCATTGACACCTACGACAACTACAACGACACCAACAACAACTATAACTACACCGTCAACAACTTCGACTACACCGACAACAACTACGACTACACCGACAACAACGATACCGACAACAACTACGACTTCACTGACACCAACGACAACTACAACGACAACTACCATGACAACACCAACGACACCAACACAAACTACAACAACTATGACTACACCGTCAACAACTTCGACTACATCGACAACAACTACGACTACACCGACAACAACGATACCCGCAACAACTACGACTTCACTGACAACAACTACACCGACAACAACTACTCAGTCAAAATCTAAGAAAAATAATCAAAAGTCTATATCTGACGCTGGATATGGCACCGGACTTTTAACCTTCGGTTAGACGTCGGAACCGTGGGGGGATACAGGGGCTTAGCAATGTTTGACATAACTATAAGGATACCTTTTTTGTTTGCCAAGATTTCTTATAAGTCTAGCCCCTCCCCCCCCCCCCCCCCTTTTCAATTTGCTTCCTAGGCTACTGTTTATTGACACATTTGATCGTACTTTGATAATGCATGTATTAAAAGTTCATTACTTGTTTTAAATTTATCGTATGATAATAAACTATAGACATTAAAAGAAACAATCTTCAGGAAAACAGTAGCGATTAAAAAATATAAAAGTGAGCTAAAAATTAAATTATATTTAAATTTAAGTGACATTTTAACGCTTCAGACTGAATGCGCATTGTTGGACAATCACGGCTGTTAAAACATGAAAACAACATATTTTTGTTAATGTTAAGAAAACAAGGCATGTACCACTTTTATAACATCTGTTGATCTTATTTGATACATGTTTCGAGTGATATTTTAGATGAATAAATTTAGAAACAGGCTTATCACATGTATCATGTTTTGTTTTTATAACCACGCCTCATAAGATATTGCGTTACATAAACATGTATATATATATAAATTAAAATGGACCAAGCTAGAAATTGCTTATAATTATTGCGATAGTATAAATTTTGTTTACAATTTCATATATATTCCTTTATCTAAAAGCATGTCATTTTCTGATATCAAAACAAGTTGTATTTATCTTTCTATCCATTACTATGCTTCATTGTAAACATTGAACAAGTGCAGAATTTCCGAATCTGACAGAGTAGAAATGGAGAACAGTTAATCGAATGACTATAGTGTTGCCCTGCATGGGGGTTAATTAGGATCTATATCTATTTATTGAACATGAATTTTCATCGGACACAGACAGTGACGATGATACACAGCAAACAGTTACATGTATCAATGGAGCCAGACAGCCAACAAACAGAGGCGAATAGTGACGACATATGGTCTTATGATCTCCATCCATTAGACATAGCACCATTTACGGAGCAATAGGGCGAGATCATACTTTACTGCCTGACGATGACTTGCTACAGTACTTTTATCTGATGATAAATGAAGATGTCTATGAAACCGCGGCTCGGAAACATGAAATGACCCGTAAAGGTTCACGCAATTCAATTTGGTACCCCTCAACTAGCCTAGAAGTACAGCACGATTAACAGAACTACTATGGCGTAGCCAGAACACAGCAATACAGATCCAAGAGTACAGTTGGCTGTCCATCCAAAATGTTTTGGAAGTATCTGGTCAACTTTGTTTTTGACATTTCTCTTATAAAAACATTCCTGCTTTGGTTTGAAACCTCAGAGACAAGAAAACCTACAAAAATTTCTCTGATTGACTGCAACTTGTCTATCCCGGAGATACTTATTATTGATTTCTCCAGCAGAAAGCGGACACCTTCGTGTGGACGGGGATTTGCAGGCATTAGCACAAAGTTGACAAGACTGCTAGGAAAATGCAAACATTGTAAGACCAATAGCAGAAGAGGTGGCACATATTTTGGTCGTAGCATTTGTAATGTATATCTGTGTAGAGAAGCTTGTTTCCGGCTCTATTATAACTTTCTAATGAGATAGGTTTTTGTATATTGACGAAATGTCTGTTTATAATTCAATATATCATTCAAATAATTTGCGTCCTTTTTATTGGTGACTCTATGTATTTATCTAAACCACTATCAAAAGGTTTGCATTTTTAGAATCTGTTTTTGTCTTTTGTGTTCTTCTTTTCCGTTTTTTTACAATCTTCTAAATGTGTTATCGAATAGAAATAAAATATCCGTCACTGTGTGTCGCATGACTACTGTTGCAATAACAACTATTCGTGTCATATTTATTTATTAGTTCTGTTGCATACCAATGATGCATTCTTCATTTTTTTTTATTATTGACATCCCTTTTTAGTTGTTATTTCCATTTGTTGTATTATAATAAGTTCAATTTTGTGAGATTTCATTTGTAGCTTGTAGTCTTGATGCCATGGTAACTATTGTTTCTGCGTGTTTAAGGATGTAAATTTATTTTCTTTTAAATGTATCGTTGGTAACATTATATGTTACTATACTATTATACTATTATTAACTGGACTGTTTTTATACGTTGTATGTAACAATAGACATGCTTTGAAACTTAAATTACAATTGTTTGTTGTTTTTTTTTTTTTATCAGAAATTGCCAGTTGCCAAATGTCGTCACATGGAAAAACAT
This sequence comes from Magallana gigas, assembly GCF_963853765.1. Classification (NCBI taxonomy): domain Eukaryota; kingdom Metazoa; phylum Mollusca; class Bivalvia; order Ostreida; family Ostreidae; genus Magallana; species Magallana gigas. The sequence goes on from NC_088861.1 coordinate 28,117,889, forward strand.
GGTTCAAATTAATTTGTATAGAACTCCAACTGTTCAATAATACATAACAATGCATTTTTCAGTAAAATATATTCGTATATTACTTTATTCGTTCAGTATAGCATACCAGTAACCTAGAATTTAATCTCCTAAAACGTTGCCATGGCAACCCCATGTTTGGCTTTTTTAATCAAATTCAAAAATCTGCAACAAAATAGCTTACATTCCATATCAGTTTTATATGTGTAAATCATAAATCCTTTAAATTTCACGTTCAAATGCTTAAACTTTCTAACCCAAATTTTGATACCTGCACCTGTAAACATACGTGTAGCTCCACAAGTATCCGTAGAGATGCATGATCAGACGCTTTCCCTCTCTAGTAACACATATTTTCAACTTGTATAGAGATATAAGGAGAACCAACCTGTATGGTCACTAATCTAAGGTGTGGTAACGGTGAGGATTGCCGAAAACCTTTTTTTTTTTGCAACCAATTTTAAACAATTTAATAAACAATTAAACCTAATCATCCATTCGTTTACCCATTTTCGACCATAAATATTAATGCGTTCGATTTTTGCCCTTGAGGAAATGATGTGAAAGATACAGTCTTACAAATGAAATGTACGCAACTGATATTTAATATCGTTAATTTAATAATGCAATTAATAATTGTGTTACGTGTAGAAGCGGTCGTATCCATGACACTTCGGTAGTCAACAGAGCTAGGAAGTGGGATACTTTTAATGAGGCCTAGTCTAATTAATTCTAGCTTAGATATTTTGATGAAATGTTTTGGATATAGTTTTACTTACTACTATATTAATCATTTTAAGATAAAAAAAATGTATTTATTTACCATTCCAATTTTATAGGTGGTCGTCTCAAAAGTTAACACTTTTACTATAGGGCCCTGTGTGAATTCGTTAAAAATGCGATATTTTTTTCATGTTTTTCCCTTTGTTATTTTTGTATTTTTGCCTTAGATTTGCCTTTCAAATCTATGAAAACTATTGTCAAAGGTCACCAAATAATGAAATATTAAAAACATGTTTACCTCGTGGTTTGGTTCAAGAATGAATTAATAACAAAATTGATTTCTAAAAAAAAAAAATGTTGTGGTATATATTGGCTTATAAAAATTCATTCAAAACGAATTTACCCTTTTAGAATGCTAATATGTTTCCCTTTAAGATCTGTCTATAACTTCTAATTTTTAAATTCGATCGCCGCCTCGAATAATTGACCTAAACATACTTTTTTTTCTTTGTCTTTATGCATAGTTTTAATTCCGGGAAACGATGACGCCAGTAATCCAAAGGTTCAACAGTTTGTCGGTTCATTAGTTTTGAATGTTTATGCATGTACGTTGAAAAGGTTTAGTAGTCCAGAAATCCCAAAATTAAAAGTTTTGAATCACACCAAAGTATACTGACAAGAGCGTATATACTATCATTATACGTAACTACACAGTACTATATTTAGTCTCTTCAACAAAGGAGGGGGGGGGTTAAGATTTGAAGCATAGGTTTCAACAATGATATTTGTTGATAAGACTAATTTCCGTGGATTGCTATTCTTTAAGTTACGTTTAAACTCTTTTATTGTAACTCTGATCATTTTGCCCATATTCAGTGAGAAAAGTTTAACCCCAAGGTCTAGCAATGTGCTCGAACAAAATAACCACATTCATCCAGCCCACTAATACCAAGTTATTATTTAATGTAGGAAACCACAAAATCCAAAGAACACGTGTTAATTGTCGACTCCTGAAAATCTTTTTATTCTAAATTGCAGATTTTAATTCTACAGGAAGCATGGCTTTTTTTAAATTCAAAATTCCAAGAATCTTTAAATTGCAGTCATCTGTATTGTTTATGACTTATTTTGATCTATTTTACACGGAATAGTACAACATGCAATGAATATTTTATAAAGAAAAAAACATTTTTGATTTACCTTAAATTCAAAGAATAGCGATCCTCTCCACCAATTTAGATTGATTTACACGGAATGGTTCATTATGATATGAATTTTTTATAAAGAAAACAAATTTGATTTTAAATTACTTTAAATTCAGAGAATTTTTTTATTGCAATCCCAGCGGTAATTTGGACCAATTAACACGGAATGGGACATTATGAAATGAATATTTTAAAATCATAAACATACCTTTTTTATTTAAAAAATCTCAAACTAGAGACTGGGCAATCAGCGCAAAGTAATTGACTACGGAGTATTTCAACTTTCGAACATTAATAATACATTTAAAAGTGCAATTGATACTGATAATTCATTTTTGAATCTGTGTTCCCAAAAACGTTTGACGTTTTCTGTGATTAAATCTTGCATCTTTTGATGTATTAATAACGATATCGTTCTTATATCTATCTAATTACATGCCTGTCTGTATGTCTGTCTGCATGTTTGTTTGTCTGTTTAACTGCATGTTGAAAGTTTAATTAATGATAATAGAAATACAAAAACAAAACAAAAACATGATCTTTCAGCGAATATAGAGATATGAGCTAGTTTTATTTCACAGAAGTCCTGCATTCAATTTTACATTTGTTTTTATCATGCAACGTTTAATAATAAAACGTTTTAAAGTATCATTAACGGTTAAGAGTGTAGTGTAGTGTTAATTGTTTGTTTCATTATGCGTTGAGGCTGCTGTGCGTCTGTGCCACTTAATGATATACATATCACTAAACGCTTAATGATATTTGTATCATTAACAGTTGTTACGACACACAGCTGAGATTTTGTAAATGGTCCAAAAAATACGACATTAATCTCGTCCTATGTTGACTTTTATACATCGGAAGGCATTTCTGCAATCCGTGTAGTTTATAATTAATGATGCCCTCTACTGGATCTCATATTTATCCCAAAAAGACATGTGATAAACGTATATTTGAGCAAGTCTTCACCTTCTATTTGACTGCATAATGATAAACGGATACTGGCTAAATAAAAGGGAATTTGATTTTGACTTAAAATAATAAGGCAGGGTTTTTTTCAAAAATATACACACATGTACTACGCTAAATGAACATACATGTATTGTTTATCCATAAAGAATAACTTTCTTTTTTATAATATTCAGACCATCGTTTAAAACTTGTGTACCAGGACCTCACAATAGGATGTAGCCATTGTTACTACAAATGGGGTTCATCTCTATGATGACGCCGCATTCCTGACCATTGGGGCATGTAGGGTTATAACTAATGCAGAAATGTTCAGAGGATACGCCTCCCTTCCTGATAGGAGCACGTGGAAAGCTCTGCTTAGTTACGACAAAACTTATTTCGACCTATTTACAGGTACTATATGCTATTTCTTGCAACTGCAGCAGCTGGCGAAACGTAAAATACAAGTGACTAAAGCAATGCTTTCACAAATCATATATCAATAAATGTGTTTTAGATTCTTTTGCATCCATCTGTCTATCTGGTTTTTTATCTATCTATCTATCTAGATAACCTTCCATCATGGAAATTAAAAGAAAATCGTATGTTTGTATTTTTTTACACATGAAATTGAAAATGAAAAAAACCCTTTTTCCTATATAATCCTATATAAAATATCGGGGATGATTCGGACATACGACCAAAATTTGAGCGCGGTATACAGATAAACTATCCGGTCACTTTACTTTATATTTTGCACATAGTTTACTCATAAGTTGACCTTTCACTGGGAAAAATTAAAGGAAATCGTATGTTTGAAACATTCTCCCCCGAGACTCCTTAACGCCAACTGTAGTTTACACTTTCAGTAATCTTAAAATTGATATATGCTCTACATTTCACACTAAAAAGAATTGTATCAGTAACTAGACACGATCTCGTTGCGAGCAACGAGTGGGTCTTCCGTCCGATTTTTGAATAGATTATATTAAACTTATCACTTCAAAGATAAAATCGTAGATCTAAGCGAAAAATAGTAAAAAAACCATTTGCGGCAATCGCAGCTTGAACCCGGGTCACCTGGGCCATGTCCACGACTCTATCGACTGAGCTACTCAGACTCTCGCTTCAGAACTTTGACGCTTAATTTCTCGAGAATGCCTGAATTACCTGAAAGCACCTTGTTGCGAGCAACAAGTGGGTCTTTCGTTTGATTTTGAATTGATAGGGTTCATTTAAACTGTTGACATTTGGTACGATTTACTATCATATTAACTTCCTTATAAACTAATTTTTCAACCTACACTGCAAAATGCAGATTTCCGGAAAACGTCATTTTTAAACTTCAATATCTCTGCAATGCGTTGTCTGATTTTAAAAGGGTTTTTAGTTTTGTATTCAGTACAAAATTGTCAACAAAACGCATATGCTTTCAAATTCCAAAAATCGAAATATTAGAATCACTTCCGGTGACGACCGGAAGTGACGAACGACCTGCTCATATTAAAATTTGATAAGTTTTAAACATATTCTGATGGAAAAGAAATTGTAGATTATTTGATTTAAAAAAAATTTAAAACAGAATTTTCCAAAAATGCTGTTTGAGTGGACCGGAAGTGACGGACGATCGTAGTTTTACAAGATCGGCCCTAGAAATTCAAAAATCTATCATTCCTGAAACTTTCAATTTTCTATCTTTAATCGTTTTTGTGAAAAAGGGAGGACAAGATCACTTTTTGCAAAAAGAAAAACGAATAAAACGGCCGACCGGAAGTGACGTCATCAACAAAAATGTACATGATAAAAGACCTTGATATTTTGTATTATTCGTGAAATTTTCATAAAAATCCATTGTAGCATATTTGAGATATTTGAGTTTTAAGAAAAATGTTAAGAAAAAAAAGAATAATAATAGTGAAAAATAGAGAAAAAGAAACCTAACAAAAACAATAGGGTCTTCCGTTGGAAACGGAAGACCCTAATAATTGCTTGTTTAAACGTGATCTAGAGATACTAGCATTAATGTTTTGGACTTTTTCTGTAAACCATGTCTTTAAGTTTCAAAATTGTTCTTGTGTATTCTTTGATATAATATTCAGCTCTGCTTTAATTCTGGCATTCAGTCTGGAAATGCGGGAGTGTGGTCTATAGGCCAAGGTGCTCCTACTTAATCTGAATTATGCCATAATAATTATATAATTAAAAGGTAATGTTTGAACTTTGAAAACATTTTCATCAATTCTCACAACCCTCAGCAAAATCATCAGTAAATATCAGAAAAACATATTTTAAAACCCAGCTTGGCCAGACCTTAATGGCCTGGACAGGCCACAAAATTATAAATTAGTCTTGCCTCACTTTTGGCCTCAAATTGGACATGGCTTTAGAATTTGGCCTGAATCCAAATTTTGTCTAGACCAAAATTTAGCCTTTCCAAAAATGTTTGGCCTCAAACTTTTTCTTTTTCAGTTTACCTTAGTTTTTGTTTCAATTTTATTACATTTTTACATGTTTATGCACATAATAAATAGATATGAAATGCATGTAGAACCCTGCGCTTAAGCTTACTATTGCCAAGGAATGAAATCGAATCATGTCCAATACTATAGCAACCAGCGTTAAAATTCTGTTAAGATTTGGTTACATCAGTATTTTTCAATTCTTAAAGTAATTTAAATTAAATACATTGAAAAAAATAAATCATGATTTTAAAAAATGATACAATAACAAGGCAGTATCGCATTCTTAAGTATCTAAGAATTTAAAACAAAATGGATCAAAAGTATAAGAGTCAATCAATGATAAATGCAGTCATGTATCTGTTTCAAGAAAACAATCACTGTAATGCACTTAATGCCATCTATTTTTCTATGTTTTGTATGAATTGAACATACATAAATAAAATTTTAAATAAATATCTCAAGAAAATATTGAATTAAAATTGATGCCAAACATTTTTGGTGAGGCCACATTTGAGGTCAGGCTTAAAGTGATGTAAAAAGTAAGGCCATGCCAATTTTCAAACCAGGCCAATGGGGCCAGGTCAGGTTTTGGAGTATGCCTATCAGTATCAACAGCACTTATTAGTATTAGTAACAACAGAAATGTTATCAGTAAACATCAGAACCGAGAGTAGAAAATTCAGTAAATATCATAAATTGTCAGTGATATTTCAATACACTTTGTGATGCAGGCCCAGTCACTGAGATATATATATATATATATATATATATATATATATATATATATATATATATATATATATATATATATATATATATATATATATATATATATATATATATATATATATATATATATATATATATATATATGTCCCATTTGTCACTACTTACCACCCTGTCCTTAGGGGCCTAAATGCAGTCTTAAAGAAGAACCTACCAATCCTTTACAGCAATGATAAAATGGTTGAGGTTTTCAAAAACCCCCTGATGGCAGCTTTCAAGCGCCCTAGAAACCTTAAGGACATGGTGGTAAGAACCAAACTAAAGAACCCTCTGCCTAATGGTGGCTTTAGAACTTGTTCTGACACCAGATGTCTGTTGTGCAAACACAGCTCTGATGCGGACGACTTCTCTAGCCCCATTACTGGCCGTACTTACAAAATTTTCGCAAATACTTCTTGTCGTACGGACAATTGTGTATATCTCATCAATTGTAAATTTTGTCAGAAACAATACGTAGGGGAAACAGGAGACCTCCGCAGGCGCATCAATAATCATCGTTCCACCATCAAAACTAAGAAAATTAAAGAACCCGTCGGGGAACATTTTAATTTAGATGATCACAAATGGGAGGACATGATGGTTTTGGTCATTGATCACAACCCTAACTGGACAGATGCGGAGAGAAAAAACAAAGAAAAATTTTGGATGCATAGACTGAAGTCATTCCGCCCTGACGGCATTAACAAATTAAGTGACTTCACCAAAATGAACATCAACTAAGTACTGATTTGTTTTCGTAGCAATATCACCATCTTCATCTTTTTCGGTCCATGTACAAACTATTAATCATGTTATTTATTCAAATTATTAGCTATTTCCTTAATCGGTTTTGTTCTTTTGCTTTATTTCACTTCCATTAGTTTTTACATTCATGATTATTTATGTGGTCTTTTACAGGGCCAATCTTCCCTACAAACTTTCACTACGAATTATCTTACTAGTACAACTTAATTAACAGCAACCTCCAATTAGCAAGTTAATTCGTTCGCGTTATCTTTCAGCACTTCTTCACAGACCGTCCGCTGCGTCGGACGGGATTTTTCTTTCTCGGGCTCGAATTCTTAAATATAAAGATGTAGCTGCCACGTTTTGATCCGGTGTTTAAACATTATCTAGTTTTTATATATCATTTAGTTTAGTTTAGTGCTAGTTTTGTAGATGTTTTTCTTCTTTCTTATGTAGTTTTTATTTTGTTGTCCTGAAGAAGGGACGGGTTGTCCCGAAAATTTTGACAATATTTTACTTTATTGTTCGTGTCGTTGGTTATTTTTAGTGCTTTTTTATATCTCATCTTATAACCTTGTATCTTTTGATCCGACACTTTAGATAACGAGTGTTGTTGGTTTGCTAGTGCTTCTTATATATATATATATATATATATATATATATATATATATATATATATATATATATATATATATATATATATATATACAAAATTATTTTTAATCCACAGCTATTAAAGTTTAAAGATATTTTTTGAAGCCAATCCATCACATGAAATTTCGTAGAAACAGTGGATACGTCACATTCTGTGTAAAGACATATTAATAATGTTCTACAGAATATCAATAGTTGGCTCGGAATCAATTTAAATTATATCGCGCTCATATCATATCCCTTTCTTTCCATGTATATACATAACTGTGAAATATTTCAACATGGATGTTTGGCAAATTTTTCTCCTCTATTTTCTAAAGTTTGGTACCTTGGATTGTTCTTCATTATATCAACAATTATACATGTTGGGAATGGAATGTGGGAATAGTATCACGAGTCACATTATTTCAGGGAGCACTAGAATTGTTAAATCTAGGGTAAGTCTCATTATCACCGTGGGAGGATTGTGCCACAGAGTAGATGAAATGTCTAATAATACTTATCAAGATAATTCAGTATGATGAATTTTGAAATCGGCGCAGTGTTTGAACAAAAAGTAGTCAAATTTAAAGCTTCATCACGAACGAAAAAAGTTTCTTTAATGTTCCTGTAATATTGGGCGAACATGCAAATGTAAAACTTTCGTTTATTAATTTATGAAATGCACTTTGTAGATAGAGTGTGCAGCTCACTGCTTGACAACAACAAGCTGTGGAACCATTTTGTTTGACAATAAGATCGAGTACGGACAGGGTGGTTTTTGCACGCTTGTCACCGAGGCGTCGACAGTAAATCCGTACGTACTGGAGAGCAACTCGTCTGTGTGCTTCATGAAGAAAGTGTCTGTGGAAACAGCTCAATCAACACCCATTAAAGCAACTATAACACCGACAACAATAAATACAACTGTATCTTTAACTACATTGTCTAAAATGACTCCGTCGACAATGACACCAACAACAACGATGATGAATACAACGACAACAATAATACCGACAACAATGAATACAACCACAACAACGACGTCTACACCGAAAAAAATGACAACCACAACAACGTTTACTACGACCACACCAACAAAAATTAAACCGTCGACAACTACGTTTATACTGACAACATCTACAGCTCCATTGACAACAACATCAATGAATACAACGACAACAACGGCACCTGAATCAATGACACCCACAACAACTACGACTTCACTGCAAACAACAACAACAACAAATACGACTTCAACGACAGCAACAACAACTTCACCGAAAATAACGACATCAAGAATAGCTACAGCGACGACAATGACACCGACAATAACGACACAATTAACAAGTACGACTAAACTGCAAACAACAACAGCAACATCAACTTCGACTTCACCGAACACAGCTACTACTACACTGAGAGCTATTACATTAACAACAAAAACACCGGGAACAACGCCATCGGCAACAACGACACCAATAACAACGACACCGGTAACAACTACGACTAAACCCACGAAATATTCGACAACACCGACAATAACTATACCGACAATATCGACACCGACAACAACTACGACTAAACCGACAGTAACGACACTAACAACAACTATGACTACATCGACAACATCTACGACTACACCAGCAATGACTACATCGACAACAACGATACCGACAACAACTACGACTACACCGATTAGAACGACACCGTCAACAACTACGACTTCACTGACACCAACGACAAATTCAACTACAATGACAACAACCACGAAAACACCAACGACACCAACAAAAACTACAACAACTATGACAACACCGAAAACAACTTCGACTACACCGACAACAACTACGACTACACCGACAACAACTACGACCACACCGACAACAACGATACCGACAACAACCACGACTACAACGAAACCGACAACAACGACAACAACTACGACTTCACTGACAACAACTACACCGACAACAACTACTCTGTCAAAATCTAAGACAAATAATCAAAAGTCTATATCTGACGCTAAATATGGCACTGGACTTTTAACATTAGGTTAGACGTCGGAACTGTGGGGGGATACAGGGGCTTAGCAATGTTTGACATAACTATAAGGATACCTTTTTTGTTTGCCAAGATTTCTTTTAAGTCTACCCCCCCCCCCTTTTTCAATTTCCTTCCTAGGCTACTGCTTATTGACACATTTGATCGTACTTTGATAATGCATGTATTAAAAGTTCATTACTTGTTTTAAATTTATTGTATGATAATAAACTCTAGAGATTAAAAGAAACAAACTTCAGGAAAACAGTAGCGATTAAAAAATATAAAAGTGAGCTAAGAATTAAATTATATTTAAATTTAAGTGAACTTTTAACGCTTCAGATTGAATGCGCATTGTTGGACAAGCACAGCTGTTAAAACATGAAAACAGCAAATTTTTCAAAAGTTCCTTGTTAATGTTAAGAAAACAAGGCAATTACCACTTTTATAACATCTGTTGATCTTATTTGATACATGTTTCGAGTGATATTTTAGATGAATAAATTTAGAAACAGGCTTATCACATGTATCATATTTAGTTTTTATAACCACGCCTCATAAGATATTGCGTTACATATATGTATATAATATAAAAACTAAAATGGACCAAGCTAGAAATTGCTTATAATTATTGCGCTAGTATATAATTTGTTTACATTTTCATATATATTCCTTTATCTAAAATCATGTCATTTTCTGATATCACAACAAGCTGTATTTATTTTTCTATCCATTACTACATGTATGCTACATTGTAAACATTGAACAAGCGCAGGATTTCCGAATCTGAGTAGAAATGGAGAACAGTTAATCGAATGACTATAGTGTTGCCCTGCATGAGGGTTAATTAGGATCTATATCTATTTATTGAACATGAATTTTCATCGGACACAGACAGTGACGATGATGCACAGCAAACAGTTATCAATGGAGCCAGACAGCCAACAAACAGAGGCGAATAGTGACGACATATGGTCTTATGATCTCCATCCATTAGACATAGCACCATTTACGGAGCAATAGGGCGAGATCATACTTTACTGCCTGACGATGACTTGCTACAGTACTTTTATCTGATAATAAATGAAGATGTCTATGAAACCGCGGCTCGGAAGCATGAAATGACCCGTAAAGGTTCATGCAATTCAATTTGGTACCCCTCAAGTAGCCTAGAAGTACAGCACTATTAACAGGACTACTATGGCGTAGCCAGAACACAGCAATACAGATCCAAGTGTACAGTTGGCTGTCCATCCAAAACGTTTTGGAAGTATCTGGTCAACTTTGTTTTTGAAATTTCTCTTATAAAAACATTCCTGCTTTGGTTTAAAACCTCAGAGACAAGAAAACCTACAAAAAATTTCTCTGATTGACTGCAACTTGTCTATCGCGGAGATACGTATTATTGATTTCTCCAGCAGAAAGCGGACACCTTCGTGTGGACGGGGATTTGCAGGCATTAGCACAAAGTTGACAAGACTGCTAGGAAAATGCAAACATTGTAAGACGAATAGCTGAAGAAGTGGCACATATTTTGGTCGTAGCATTTGTAATGTATATCTGTGTAGAGAAGCTTGTTTTCGGCTCTATTATAACTTTCTAATGAGATAGGTTATTGTATATTGACAAAATGTCTGTTTATAAATCAATATTTCATTATTAAATAATTTGCGTCTTTTTTATTGGTGACTCTATGCATTTATCTAAACCACTATCAAAAGGTTTGCATTTTTAAAATCTGTTTTTGTCTTTTGTGTTCTTCTTGTTCGTGTATTTTTACAATCTTCTAAATGTGTTATCGAATAGAAATAAAATATCCGTCACTGTGTGTCGCATGACTACTGTTGCAATAACAACTATTCTTGTCATATTTATTTATTAGTTCTATTGCATACCAACGATGCATTCTTCATTTTTTTTTTATTATTGACATCCCTTTTTAGTTGTTATTTCCATTTGTTGTATTATAATAAGATCAATTTTGTGAGATGTCGCTTGTAGCTTGTAGTCTTGATGCCATGGTAACTATTGTTTCTGCGTGTTTAAGGATGTAAATTTATACTTTGTATGTAACAATAGACATGCTTTGAAACTAAATTACAATTGTTTGTTGTTGTTTTTTTTTTATCAGAAATTGCCAGTTGCCAAATGTCGTCACTTGGAAAAACATGTTTCAAATTAATTTGTATAGAACTCCAGCTGTTCAATTATACATATAACAATGCATTTTTAGTGAAATATATTCGTATATTACTTTCTTCGTTCAGTATAGCATAACAATAACCTAGAATTTAATCGCATTAAACGTTGCCATGGCAACCTCATGTTTGGCTTTTTTAATCAAATTCAAAATCTGCAACAAAATATCTTACATTCCATATCAGTTTTATATGTGTAAATCCTAAATCCTTTAAATTTCACGTTCAAATGCTTAAACTTTCTAACCCAAATTTCGATACCTGCACCTGTAAACATACGTGTAGCTCCACAAGTATCCGTAGACGTGCATGATCAGACGCTTTCCCTCTCTAGTAACATATATTTTCAACTTGCATAGAGATATAAGGAGAACCAACCTGTATGGTCACTTATCTAAGGTGTGGTAACGGTGAGGATTGCCGAAAAGCTTCTTTTTTTGCAACCAATTTTAAACAATTTAATAAACAATTTAACCTAATCATTCATTCGTTTACCCATTTTCGACCATAAATATTAATGCGTTCGATTTTTGCCCTAGAGGAAATGATGTGAAAGATACAGTCTTACAAATGGAATGTACGCAACTGATATTTAATACCGTTATTTTAATAGCGAGCGCAGCGAGGCGGCGCGAAGCGCCGCTCGCGTAGCGAGCTCCATAGACAACGTGTACGAACGGAGGAAATTCGAGTTGAAATCTGCACATTGTTCAAAGAAAATTTTATGAGGCCACGTGAAAACGTTCTACTATCCCAGTGATCCTTTGCGGTGCATAGCAACTTGGCGGAACAGGAAGCGTTTCTAAGGAAAATTCTTACCTGTAAATCGCATACATCATTTTCATTTAACAATAAAAAATCCTTTTAAAAACATTTAAAGTAAACAACACATGTGCTTACGTAAAAACTGTACCTATGACGTCATTTCCTTCCCCGAATTTGTCCGACAATTTACGAAAACTGTCGAGCGCAAAAAGTTAAGTATGACGTCACATTGATCTCGTGTTTTATATTCCCGCGATTCATTTAGAGGTGGATCAAGCATCTGTACTGAATGTAACGTGTAGGAAGTACAGAGTAGGGAGTCACCGTTAATACTGATACTGCGCTCACTATTAACGGGGACTCTTTGGCTGATTATTTTTGTTTTGATGATTTTTTTTGCTCAGTAAGTACACATGCAAGTTCCATGCTAAATTTATTGTCACATTGATCCAATCATTGTATACGTTAGGTAGGTGACAAAAAATTATTATAAAAGAAAAGTCTAATCATTATTAGATCTACGTGTAGCCACGTCATTTTGTAATGAATAAATAAAAGAAAAAAATGAAACTGTTAAAATATCTACATGTATTTGTTATAGTTGCATATGTGGTCAAACCTTTCAATAATATTGGATATCACACACTAAAAAGGGGGGAGGGTACATGTCTACAACGCTTATATAGCGTACAAAAATTAAAAAGATTAAAAACAAAATTGATGTCACAGAGGAAAATTAAAACACCGGTAACAACAAGGAACAAAATGAGAAATAACACAGACACACAATTTATTGATTTTAATGATCATTATTAAAAGGTAAAGAAGAGATACAAAAATAAAAAAAAAACTGGCTTTGTGTTTATCAAAATATTCTAATAAGTCTGTTTAACATTTTATTAATGCTCAGTGGTAGTTTTTTGTTTAAGTGTATAAACCTAGTAAGGGACCATTGGAATAAAAGTTTGATATCTTCCGGTTCCTTGCGGTGGTAAAAGTTTTCGAGACAAAGCCAAAGTTTTTTGGTTTGGTTAAGTCCACGGGTTGCATTTAACAATGATGACAGATCTATGTGTGACTCCTTCTGCGCTCGCCCCAACGGTCACACCGTAAAACATATTAATGCGATTAATAATTGTGTTACGTGTAGAAGCGGTCGTATCCATGACACTTTGGTATTCAACAGAGCTAGGAAGTGGGATATTTTTAATAAGGCCTAGTCCAATTAATTCTAGCTTAGATATTTTGATGAGATGTTTTGGATATAGTTTTACTTACTACTATATTAATTATTTTAAGATAAAAAGAAATGTATTTATTTACCATCCCAATTTTATAGGTGGTCGTCTCAAAAGTTAACACTTTTACTATAGGGCCCTGTGTGAATTTGTTAAAAATGCGATATTTTTTTCATGTTTTTCCCTTGTTTTTGTATTTTTGCCCTAGAGATTTCTTTTTCTTTCAAATCTATGAAAACTATTGTCAAAGGTCACCAAATAATGAAATATTAAAAACATGTTTACCTCGTGGTTTGGTTCAAGAATGAATTAATAACAAAATTGATTTATAAAAAAAAAACTGTTGTGGTATATATTGGCTTATAAAAATTCATTAAAAACGAATTTACCCTTTTAAAATGCTTACATGTTTCCCTTTAAGATCTGTCTATAACTTCGAATTTTTAAATTCGATCGCCGCCTCGAATAATTAACCTAAACATACTTTTTTTCTTTGTCTTTATGCATAGTTTTAATACCGGGAAACGATGACGCCAGTACCCCAGTGGTTCAACAGTTTGTCGGTTCATTAGTTTTGAATTATTATGCATGTACGTTGAAAAGGTTTAGTAGTCCAGAAATCTCAAAATTAAAAGTTTTGAACCACACCAAAGTATACTGACAAGAAAGTATATACTATAATTATACGTAACTACACAGTAGTATATTTAGTCTCTTCAACATAGGGGTGGGGGGGGGGGTAGATTTGAAGCATAGGTTTCAACAATGATGTTTATTGATTAGGCCAATTTCCGTGGATTTCTATTCTTTTAGCTACGTTTAAACTCTTACTGTAACTCTGATCATTTTGCCCATATTCAGTGAGAAAAGTTTAACCCCAAGGTCTAGCAATGTGCTCGAACAAAATGACCACATTCATCCAGCCCACTTAATACCAAGTTATTATTTAATGTAGGAAACCACAAAATCCAAAGAACACATGTTAATTGTCAACTCCTGAAAATCTTTTTATTCTAAATTGCAGATTTCAATTCTACAGGAAGCATGGGTTTTTTTGTCAATTCAAAATTCCAAGAATCTTTAAATTGCAGTCATCTGTATTGTTTATGATTTATTTTGATCTATTTACACGGAATAGTACAACATGCAATGAATATTTTATAAAGAAAAAAACATTTTTGATTTACCTTAAATTCAAAGAATAGCGATCCTCTCCACCAATTTGGATTGATTTACACGGAATGGTTCATTATGATATGAATTTTTTATAAAGAAAACAAATTTGATTTTTAATTACTTTAAATTCAGAGAATTTTTTTATTGCAATCCCAGCGGTATTTTGGACCAATTAACACGGAATGGGACATTTTGAAATGAATATTTTAAAATCATAAACATACTTTTTTATTTAAAAGATCTCAAACTAGAGACTGTGCAATCAGCGCAAAGTAATTGACTACGGAGTATTTCAACTTTCGAACATTAATAATACATTTAAAAGTGCAATTGACAATGTCAACTCATTTTCGAATCTGTGTTCCCAAAAACGTTTGCCGTTTTCGGTGCTGAAATCTTGCATCTTTTGATTTATTAATAACGATATCGTTTTTATATCTATCTAACTACATGCCTGTATGTATGTCTGTCTGCATGTTTCTTTGTCTGTTTAACTGCATGTTGAAAGTTTAATTAATGATAATAGAAATACAAAGGCAAAACAAAAACATGATTATTCAGCGAATATAGAGATATGAGCTAGTTTTATTTCACAAAAGTCCTGCATTCAAGTTTACATTTGTTTTTATCATGCAACGTTTAATAATAAAACGTTTCAAAGTATCATTAACGGTTAAGAGTGTAGTGTTATTTGCTTGTTTCATTATGCGTTGAGGCTGCTGTGCGTCTGTGCCACTTAATGATATACATATCACTAAGCGTCGATTTAATTTTAGCGGTTGGAGGTGCCAACTGTTAATTTGATAATTTAAAGCATTTTGCAATTGCAACGCTTAATGATATTTGTATCATTAACAGTTGTTACGACTCACAGCTGAGATTTTGTAAATGGTCCAAAAAATACGACATTAATCTCGTCCTATGTTGTCTTTTATACACCGGAAGTCATTTCTGCAATCCGTGTAGTTTATAATTATTGATGCCCTCTACTGGATCAATTGGAAGATATGACGATGAAAAAATCATTTTTACCCCCAAAAGACCTGTGATAAACGGATATTTGAGCACGTCTTCACCTTCTATTTGACTGCATAATGATAAACGGATACTGTCTAAATAAAAGGGAATTTGATTTTGACTTGAAATAATAAGTCAGGTTTTTTTTTTTCAAAAATATACACACATGTACTACGCTAAATGAACATACATGTATTGTTTATCCATAAAGAATAACTTTCTTTTTATAATATATTCAGACCATCGTTTAAAACATGTGTACCAGGACCTCTCAATAGGATATAGCCATTGTTACTACTAATGGGGTTCATCTCAATGATGACGCCGCATTCCTGACCATTGGGGCATGGAAGGTAACTAATGCAGAAATGTTCCAAGGATACGCCCCCCCCCCCTTCCTGATAGGAGCACGTGGAAAGCTCTGCTTAGTTACGACAAAACTAATTTCGACCTATTTACAGGTACTGTATGCTATTTTCTTGCAACTGCAGCAGCTGGCGAAACGTAAAATACAAGTGACTAAATCAATGCTTTCACAAATCATATTTCAATAAATGTATTTTAGAATCTTTTGCATCCATCTGTCTATCTGTTTTCCTATCTATCTTTTTATCTATCTATCTATCTATCTATCTATCTATCTATCTATCTATCTATCTATCTATCTATCTATCTATCTATCTATCTATCTATCTATCTGTCATGTTATTCCACATCTTTCAGATGCTTCTCAAGTGTACCGATGGCAGAAAAACAGAGGAAGTATTGTCACAGTTCAGAATATCCCAAACCAAAACAGGAATACATTGTAAACGCCATTTTTACACTCCTACAAACATCTTCAGTGGTTCTCAGTGAGCGGTTTACATACAATTAACCGGCGTCACGACCTTGTACTTCATTGTCGCGTCCAAAATATATTACCACCGCAGCCAGCCGCCTCACGAAGGCAGTTTCTGTATTAGCGACAAATACGACAAACATCGATAGTAATGGGCGGCCAATTAACCTGGCGACCGTTTCACTAACGTATCGTAGATCGTAAACATATACGTAAACGTGAACGTAGCACGTAAGTGCGTTTCACTAAGAGTTACGAGTTGCGAGTTACGATGGAAGTTGCTCTTAAGTCTACGAGCAGTCAGGGGCACTCTTAAATTGATTTACGTGCACGTAAACAAATAAAAACGACCGACGTGTTTTATTAGCAGACGACGAGCAGAGAAAACTAACAAGAAGAGAACGTGTTTTTCGAGATAGAACAAACCCCTTAGACTTTCTGAATGATACGGAGGTGATCGAGCGGTATCGTCTAGCAAGGGAATTTCTTTTCCGCCTCATAGATATTGTCAGAGAGGACTTTGAGCCGGACACCCACAGGAGCCATTCACTGTCAGCTTGCACACAGGTGAATAATTTTACCGAAGACCGAGTCCGACTTGAACTATGTTTATTTAGAGTTATCTGCCGTTATATATTTCATTTAATGAATGGTACATGTACACACGGAGGGAAAATACAACATGCAGTCACAGAAATGTGTTAGTGTCAACTACTATACTCACCAAAAAATCTATATACTTTTAATTTTTTTCACCCCTTTTTATTAATATAAATTACACATTGACAATGTTAGCTCTAGGATTAGGTATGCAGTAGAGAGAGAGAGAGAGAGATAGAGAGAGAGAGAGAGAGAGAGAGAGAGAGAGAGAGAGAGAGAGAGAGAGAGAGAGAGAGAGTTTGAGAGTTTAAGTAGGCCTAAATACGATTTTGCAAACGATATAACATCTTTTTAAGGATAAGAACATTTTAATTTTATGCAAAATTTCGTAAATATATATCACGTAAAATGCAAATAACACCGGTAACACTAATAAGTAACTTGCTTTTAAAAAAAAATAGTATAAAACGACAGCAATAACTCGGCATCTTCATGTGTTTAAAAAGGCATATGGAAAATTGATGAGAATACAATAGAAAGATACATACGCATATATATAAGAATATTTGAACCATTAGAAACCATAATCCCATGAAAAATTACTGTATACTATATGTTATAAAGGTATCGTAGTGCACAATAAAATTGAATTCATTCATTTAGGTTGAACGCCGTCTTAGTACTAAAAATAATGTAAATACCGGGCGTATTATTATATATAAAAGACTTTGTGAATATTTGCTGTAAGTGAATTTATGTTTGAATAGTAATTACAACGAAACCGATGTCTTGATTTTCTTCCAACACCCCACCCCTATCTACATCTACATGTAATTGTGTGGCAAGTTATCTCTCTCTCTCTTTCTCTTTCTCTCTCTCTCTCTCTGTCTCTCTCTCTCTCTCTATCTCTCTCTATCTCTCAGACACACGTATGAAATAGAGGTTCAATTATTTATGGTACGTACACTTTTTTCAGGTTCTAGTGACAGTAAGATACTTGTCGAAGGCAGCTTTTTTCTCAGAGTGTGGCGACCTACACGGGATTTCTAGAGCTATAATGTTTCTAGAGCAGTTGATAACGTGACCAAAAGCATTTGCAATATGCTCCATAACATCAATTTTCAAACTGGTGTGTACAAGTTAAAATTTCTAGTACATGTACCACTATACCTGTATAGATATCATTGATTTTAAATGTATTAAATATAGTTATTACTGTACATCTTTTGAATTTTAGTACATCTTTGTATATATAAATCTACATGAATGGGACGCTCTTTAAAATCAGCATGTTAACTGTTGTAGGCAATGATGCAATTCGTACAAAACCCGAATTTTATCAGATTGCAGGATTTCCAAACGTCTTCGGCGCCGTTGATGGAACTTTAATTCCTATCATAGCACCCAAAGACAATTAACCAGAGTACGTCTGTCGGAAGGGCTTCCACGCTGATGCTTCTTTAAGGTGATCATTCTTCTTGAGCGTGGGGCCGAACTTCCCTCTAATCACCGACCAACGCTCCTCATCTGTCACGAAATCGACAAGAAGCTCTACTTGGCCCTCTGTCCAATTAGCTTTTCTCTTCATCTTCGCGTTGAATCCTATGTAAACAACTCGTCTGCTATACAAACCGAAAATACCTCCGTTGACTGAAGAGTTCCGCTAAGTTGGACGTAACTGCCACGTTTACGATATGTTTAGTGAACGCTCGGATACGTGAACGCCCGGAAATCGTAAGTGTACTTGTACGTTTACGATCTACGAATTGTTAGTGAAACGGTCGCCTGTGGTACAATCTGCCTATACTAGCAACGTTGTGGGTGTTGTCGTTGTCGGCGTTAATCTTAAAGGGGCATGGTCACGATTTTGGTCAAAAATATTTTTTTTTCGAATTTGATGTTTACAATGCTTCAGTAAGGCATTTTAAATAGTTAGGCAACCAAAATTTGAGTGTCATTTGATGAGTTATCAGCGAGTTACAGAGCTTACAATTCTTCGCTATGTAAACAAAGTGTTTGATTACATTTAGAATGTTAAAGTGAAAATTCCAGTTTTAGACCTAAAATAAATGTGTTAATCATTAAGAACTGTTTATGTATGCTTTAAATTAATAATAAGATAGACAAACCAGCTATAAAAAGAATTTTTTACTGGTATATTGAACCTATGTAAACAAAAACAAGGCACGGGACTTGTTTATATGACGAAGAATTGTGAGCCCTGTATCTTGCTTAAAACTCAACGACTGACACCCAAATTTCATTTGATCATTATGTCTTTGTGAGAGCAAAAGGTATTTTTTTAAAAGGCCATTCTTTGTTGACTCTGAATTGACTTCCTCCTGAGGTAGTTTCATTGACCACGGCTTTGGAACACTGATAAAACTTTACTTTATTTAAAGTGTGACTAAAAGACTGTCTGGTTTCCTTGCTATCTACACTATACACTAAGCACCCCCCCCCCCCACTCATTTATTTTACCTACTAGTCGTTTGTTGATGAAAACAAAAATTATTAGTAGACCGTAATGTCAACTATCGTTAACTTTTTTTGCCAGAAATACTAGTAATCTCGGGAAAAAGGTCAACAAACGTTAATTATAAATTTGCATAATTTTACAAACGTTCGTTGGTTAAATAAAATTACATCAAGTTATAATGTATTTAAAATAAATATATTTCACTTTGATATTTAACAACAAGCCTTAGGATACGTTGATCAAAGTGACCTTTATGATGTGCGACTTTAGAACATCAAACTACGTATTAATCCATCTCTAATGAATGTCATTGAACGCTTATATTTACGAGCGCGAGTCAGTGGATGACATTTTTTATTCTGACATATTTTATTTCTAAAAAGGTAAATTATCGTTTTCGAGAAATTCCCTTCTGATATACTTTCTTCCAATAAAGATGCATCAGTGATGGTAAAAGGATAGTGCGCAGATAGGTCATTGCTTGCAAGTTTTCGCCGACGCAAATGATTTCAAATTTGATAATTATTACTTTTTGAGTAAACTGAACATATAAAAAAAATCTCGTCTTCGAACTTTCTATTCTATGAATGGTTTCAATACAGCTCAAAGTGATATTGGTTGTATTTTTTCAAGTCGTGGAATATAAAGTAAAGTTATACTTGGATTTTAACCTATTGTAAGTCTTGATGAAATCTTCACATTTGGTTTAACTTTAATAGACCAACATAATATTCATTTATTAATAGGTACATGAAGATCATCACTAATTGCGTTTGTTAAGAACTTAGAAATTTCCTAAACTTGGTCCTATTTAAACCTTTAAATATTTATTTAAAAATGAACATTCTCCAAATAACAAAATCCGAATATGATTAACGGATTGATGATCTGCTTTATTTTATTATTTTCATGTTATGGGTACGATACCACCAAAATTTAAGACAATGTTTTTTTTTTCTTATCGTATGTTTAATATATTAAAAACTAAATAAATTTAGAAATTGTGCTTTTGCAAATTTGTATTACAATATATTGAAATTAATTGAAAAAAAAAATTCAAAATTGTGTTTCACAGCTATTTAACATTTAAAATAGAAAATAACAAGTAACATCCATTTCAAACAAAAATGTGACATAAAGTGCAAAAAATTATAGTTGGCCAAAGGTGCGATCTAGAATTGCTCATTTCAAAACATTTTATATTATTTAATGTTAATTAATTTTAAAAACGTGTCTTTACCATATTGTCAAAGAATTAGAAAGCAACGAATGAATTACATATTTTAGGTAGTGGAAGGGTGGCTTTAAAATTTGATCGAATTCTGCTATTTTTACCGGCACACAGATAACAAGTTTCCAAAGCAAAAACTAAACTTCATAACATGTGCAGTGAAGAAATATAATTGATATTAATTTAAGCTTTTGAAAAAAAAAAACCTCCTTAAATCAGTCATATTATTATCCTGTTAACATTATGATTAAATGAAGGAAATTTGTTGAAAAATTGTATTTTAGGGAAGTAAACATCTGTTTATCATTTTTCATCCTAATTTTTATATACTCTTTAGATTAGAGATCTTAAGATTTTTTTACAAATGTGGTCATGTACTTATGAATACATAAGACAAACATATCATCCTTGATAATTATAAGTAGTTCATACATAATTATGTATAAAATTGAAGTTTTGTTTCCTGATTCTGCAGTTGCAAAAAGTCAATTACCTGTATCCTACCTGAAAATTTTACCCATCACCAAAGGAACTACAAATGAAATATTATTGACATCGGAGTCTAAAACAACGATTTGGACTCAAACACAAAGTGAAGGTTTATTGTTTATTGCTTATTTTATCTGAAGGGGAATGTGCGGCAATTTTGTACATCTGGGGTTAAGAATATTAACATTTCTAGAACTGGTATGTTTCTGCCCAAAACTGGCCAAAAATATTGCCAAAAGATATAAAAGCAATAAATATATAGTCCTACATGCCATTTTGTTTGAAAAGCATGCACACAGGAAGAGGACAATGCATTTTTAATCACTCAAAACAGTTGTCAAACTGCACAGCTAGAGACTTATTTTGAAGATTTATAAATCTGAAAAATTTGAAGGTTCATTGGTGTTCTCTCTACAGCCATTTGTTGAGAAAAAGTTTCTGTATCATATGGAAAATTAAAATTCATTGTTGAATGAATCATCGCACAGAGCTCATTTCAAGTTTATTGTGGTTCGTGAGGGTGTCAACAAAATTTGGTTGGGATACCAATGGGTTAACTGGGTAATCAATCGGTGGAAAAAAGCCGCGTAGTTGAAATTTCATTCATTTGTGTAACATATTCGTACATAAAATTCATTAAGTGTATCAATTATGAACATACTTAGTATAATTGGGGTATTTCAAAGTTCAAAGTTAATATGGGTATCATTTGGGGTTCATTGGGGGTATCATTGGGGTGTTTTGGGGGTTTATTTGGGGTAAAAAGACGCACCTTATATAGAGACATGTTTAAAAATGTTCGTCGCATGAACTACGATGCAACAGTTGGTGATATTACTATGTATACATCCTTGGCTATTGTAGATTCTAAATTATTAAAATCGTCGCATCCAGTCCAACACTTAGGCCCAAGAAGGGGATCAAATTTTAACATAGAAGTAACATAGAAGTATATACATGTAAGGAAAGTGTTTAAACATCTTCTCAAGAACAGACAAATATACAATACTAAAGTTTTTTAGATTATGATTCCATAACTCTAAATTTATGAAGATTCTAAATTGTGGAAGCCGTGACCTCCAGACTAATACTGGGGCCCAGGCGGGGTTCAAAGTTTACATAGAAATATAACGGGAACATTTTTGAAAATCTTCTTCTCAAGAACTACAGTGCAACAGTTTGTGGGATTACTATGCAAGCATCCGTGGCTATTACAGATTCTAAATTGGTAAAATTGCAACCCCAAGACTAATACATGTACTGTGGTCCCAAGAGGGGTTCAAAGTTTAACATAGATTAAGCATAATTTTTACAGTTTTATAATTCTAAAATTTGACCATGACTCAATTTTATATTATCGTTTCGTCTCAATTAATTTATCATTTTCGTTGCGTCTCCAAATTATCGTAAAACGGTTTGTGTTAATTATAGATTAGGTATCGGTATGGTCAATCATTAAACATTTATCACCTTGCAGGACAAGTGTCGCCTAAATAAACAACCCATGACACCGGTCCCGGGTCTAACGCCTGGAGAAATTAAATGACCAAGTAGGTGTTAATTAGGTATAGCGCTTGGAGATACACAGCGACCTCGAGGTATCGAGCGTAAAAAACTATGGATTATGAATAACGGGACTGCAGTTTGACTTCGAGGGATCAAGGGTTTCGAGAGATCAAGAGGTCGAGAAATCAAGAGTAAATTTGCTTACTTATATAGGGGGAAAAATCGGGACCCTAGACTCACTTCGAGATAATAAGAA
This sequence comes from Magallana gigas, assembly GCF_963853765.1. Classification (NCBI taxonomy): domain Eukaryota; kingdom Metazoa; phylum Mollusca; class Bivalvia; order Ostreida; family Ostreidae; genus Magallana; species Magallana gigas. The sequence goes on from NC_088861.1 coordinate 28,141,232, forward strand.
CTTCGAGCGATTTAAGTTCGAGCCATCGAGAGTTACCTGTACCCCATTTTTTTAAATTGTTATATATTAAGGATTTTTTCTGCATTATTATTTTATAATGTAAATGCAATTCTATGTATATCAATTTATATTTTTTCCAGTTTATATGATTTTTTTTGAATTTACAGCAGCATTTTGCGAAAACGGGCTTTTGAAGTTATCAACGTGGTCAGAACTAGAGAATTAATTTGGAACTGAACTAAAGATAGTAACCAAACGCATTTATTGTGATTCGTTATTCATCTGATTGGGAAAGGGATGAAAAAAGGAGTAAAGAAAACAAATTAAGAAGATTGAAGGAATTTGGAAGTTTATAGATCGACTATAAAAAAAAAAATTGAAAATTTGAATATTGATTATATTTCTTTGAGAAATAAATAAAGATTAGACTTACTGTTAATATTGTTTTATAAGAACAAAGTTTGGTGAATATTGGTTGGATTAAATCGTTGCCCTAACATTGGGCCAACATTAAAACTGTCAATCTACTGACAATGGGCCAACGTCACGCCAGCGTGTTGGTGCAATGTTGCGCCGATGAGCAAAATTACATTGGGCCCATGTTATTTTCCGATATCGGGCCTACATAAATGATAACATCGGGCCAACGCTGGGCCAATTTAAGCTTGCTATCTGGGAAACTGTTTTAGTTACTTATTGAAAAGTAACACGATTTGGTCTATGTCTTATAGCTATATACTATTAGTCTAAATGTTTGATACAGTACAATTTTCAAAGAGTGTGTATAATGTTAAGGGAGTACTGTGGACCAGGCTATTTTGGATTTTTATGTGCCGATATCTGTCCATACCCTTACTACGGAAAATACTGCGATTACACGTGTTCATGTGGTAAAAAGTATTGCAGTCATGTAAATGGATGCATACCAGGTAAATATAATCATTACATTCACTTTTGTTTTGATGTATTAGTAATAAATGTATATGCAAATGTGAACAGTTACTATCTCATTTACTTTAACTTTAAAGTGTTACTTTACATATGAAGAGACACGTACAAATTTTCCATTTTAAGTGTCTATAATGGTGGAGTTTGCTATTTTTTATGCCTCAAATATCTAAAGAAAAAAAATCAAGATTGAGTGCTACCAATACTTAAACACGATTTAAGCTCAACATTTTCAAATTTTATTATTTTTTTAATTTTTAATTTTTGGGAGTTGATTTTAATCAACTCTCCTATGCACTTACTCGGGCAAAGCGAAAGTGAAACAGTGTTTGGACCTAAGCACAAGCACAAATCAATTATACCGATGACAACACTTAGTTCTTGAAAATAATATATAAATTTGATGCTATGTATTCTGAGGTATTGTTTTTCAGGAAACCATATTTATAAATACGATGAAAATAGTAAGATTTTAAATTGTACAAACAGTTTAAATATTTTTTAAAGTCGTATGCATTCCTACGCTAGAGTTCAATGTAGTCTCGTTCAACCAGACGCTTTGCTGTCTCCGTTAATATCCGACAAAACAGAGTCTCTCTTGCTTATCGGAGATAAACGGAGACAGTCGAGAGTTTGGTTGAAGAGACAAGACTTCAATCTTGCCTGGATCCATACAATTTCTCAGAAATACTTCGAAGTATTCCTACTTGCCATGCAAAAGAACATATCGTTTATTTTGAATAAATGATAATCAATAAAATCAACTCCCGTCAGTACTTCAGTACTTTGATTACAATGGTTACTATCGGTATTCTTAATGCGTTGTCAAATTTAGTTAAAGTTATGTTAAAAAAATTAAGAGAATGATATTTTTTTATGACGATACCACTGAAATGGATTATGTGTATGCGTTTTACATTTGCAAAAAGACAATACAATGTACTATGATCACATATTGAGTTATTAGCAGAATACAGAATTCTTGGTGTTGTAAACAAGGCTCGAGCTTTGTTATTGTTTGCATATGTATTTTGTTGGTATGTTTCAATCAAATGTTGCCGACTTCTGATGGTAATATTATAAATAAACAAAATGCATCGGTATATCTTGTTTGCCACTGGTCTTTTTTTAATGATAATTTTATACTTTACATGATTTGTAAGCAAATAAAAAAACTCGAGCTTTGTTTACATAACCTTTTGTATTTTTAATATAGCTTGACTTCTAACATTAACATTTTGGTCAACCATTCAAAATTTGCAAGTAAACCATTCCATACCAAAAAAATATTTTAAAAAATGTGTCATTTCAAATGTTTTCTAGGTCCCTTTAAGATTTTTTTAGGTAGTGAACAAAGTTCGAACGTATGTTTACCAAATATAAAATTTCAAAAGCATTACGGGTAAAAATATTTTCAGAAGTCATGAAAAAAAGTAGCAACAGAAATAAGAAACTACCATTTATAATTGCAATAACAATACAGTTCACAAGAAACATGCATGGTTAGGTACATGTACAAGCACTAAAGGGACATATTATGAAGGATATTTTTTTAGAGTGACTAATGAGAGGGTAATATGCTGTCTAGGTTTTGGCTAATAACAAAAACATTCGCGAATATAGGCTCTTCTTTTACGGAGCATTATTGAAAGGCTAGGGGAACCGGATATACATGTGAAAACCATTAGCAAAGGTAGCATTAAACATCATCAGGTACCTAGAAATGTGATTTAGGGAGTTATGGGTTTTGACTCTACGGCAGGGCCAAAATTAAAAATATAGGTGTTAATCAATGTAATGTTAAAACGTTATCTACTTTACTCCCACACACCTGAAAGGAAAGCTGAATTCATGATTTTGTAGACTAGATCTTTAAGGTTTTATACATTTCATTATAGGCTTCACAGTTCTTTTTGAAAGATTTCAGGCAGGAGGGTAGTCCTTACAAATTTATAATTGTTCTACTCCAGAATGAAACCTAATTAAATGCATATTTGAGACTCCTCGACACGTTTGTTTAAGGGCCATATGCTACTCAGGTGACCGTTAAGGCCAATTGGCTTTTTGTTTTATATCAAATTCAATTTTTTTTTTTTTTGCTGCAAAAAGGTAACATTTTAAAAATTGATTTTCCATTATATTCTTAAGTTTAAAAAATTAATTTATCCATGTCTAATTATAGCACAGAACTAGTAAAACGAAAACTATAACTGTTTGATTGTCCTAAATCAATTCAACCCGGTAAAAAAATGTGTATACTTCAAACATCTTTTTATCAACTTTATTATTATAAATTGCAGGAGAAAATTTTGTATGATACGCCAATATTGTGCAAAAATTGCTTTTATTCGTAATTTAAACATATTGAAAATGTCAGATTTTTTTTAAACTTCAAGTTTCCAGTTGTCCGGCTGGATTCATTGGTAGCTTCTGTGAATCAAAGTGTTCCTTTCCATTTTTTTGGGCACGGTTGCAATCAAATATGCCTATGCGCAGCGGAAATATGTCTCTATTCAACTGGATGTCAAAGGAAACGTAAATATTACGTATTACACATTTAAGGATGAATAAATAAAAGATACTTACGAACATTCATTCATTTTTTGAATTGAGTTGTCTTTATTTTTTTCTTAATACTGTAGTTGTATACAGTAAACATTTAACAACGCTTAAAATTTTACCCATCAACGAAGTAACTACAAATGACAAATCCTCTACCCCAATGCCAGTAACGTCGTTTTCGATTCGAGCTCAAAGTACAGGTAATGTGTTCAATGAAAGTTTCATCCACACCTATATTCTAACCCTAAATGCTTAATAGAGGTTTTTATTTCTTTAGACACCGTTAGCGACGTCTCATACAAAATTATACTAATGACAACAACAAAACATTTGATCTCCTACTTGAAAATGTTTCTCCTTTACCACCAAACGACACGAATGTAATCTTATACTACTATATTAAAATAATAGACTCGAATTTTGGGGCTTTAATACCGATAAATCGGAAGAGTAATGCCTTTTGTTTGATATATTTTAAACATCGTTGGTACTTGAAGATTACCAATTTGTTTGTTTTTTTTCTCAATTAAGCTTCGCTAATTAATAATAAGTGAAAATTACTCAAAAAATCCCGGAAATTATCTGGATTTTTTTGGATTTTAAAATCTAGCGCATACGCAATACATTCACGCGAAGGGGATCTGTAGTAAGTTTATGTTTCCACAATATCATATTTGCATTAATAAACTCAGAAACGATAATACAAATACCTGTAAATTTTCATTTGAAATTTGAGTGCTATATATTCTGTTCATACATATTTATGACTTTTTATGAGAGAAATTATAAAGTAACAAATATACATATCTACTAAGAACTTACTTTTGTCTTCGTGATGGCAAAAAAAAAATTAATTTCATGCATAAAATTCACAATATATTTCTTAAGAGAGTAACGATGTAATATATAGAATGTTTTATCGTTAAAATGAAATATACACGTAAAAATATATATTTTTATGCCCTACGGATCCGGTTTTACGATAGAATGCGTTCCGTGTATTGTCTCTGTAGCAAAGAAAATACGTGTACGTTGTTGAAAAAGTGTTGAATTTTAACATTATATGGATTAAATTTTTAGATGAAAGGTATTTACAGTTAGACTCAAAATAGAATGATTGATTTGACTGTTATTTTCAATGCAACTTCATTAATTTTCTCCAAAATCGTATCCGGCGATTCTGCAATTTTCTGTTACATTACGGGAATATGGGAGGTGCTCGAACTATTTCGTAAATGCCCGATATCCAATGCCAACCCTTGCACGCACGGGTCAAAGTCAAGTATTGATTTACATGTAGATTTAATGTATCGTTTGGAATTATTGAAAGCAAATTCGAAATTTATCGTTCGTTTCATATTAAAACTACAAGCGAAGACTCGTTGAAATACAAAACAATGCCTCTCAGAACGGGAAAATCAACTGATATCTTTTCTTTTATCCGTAATTGAGGAATAAAAGCAAGCATAGTGGTCCTTTCCATTCTGTTTATTTTGCTTGGGATTTCACACATCCTTCTTTACGATGTCCAGCGCATCAAAGTGAAAAACAACGCAACATTTACTTGGGTAAAAAAAACGTTCAATGTTCATTTTGAAAACTTTGCTACAAGCAATTATGATAGTATACTAAAACTCTTAATTGTGTGTACTACTCTACCTACTTTTTAAATTTTTTTAGGACTTGTTTTCTTTTTTTTTCTTTTTTTTTGCAAATATGATTTTTTTTTTAAATTTAGCTGCTGATCTTGTTCCCTTATTTTACATTTTACACAATTTGTGTAAATATTTGTCTCAAGAAATTCTACTACATCATGTTTTGTCTGTAATAAATTTGAAGTAAGCAAGTAGAATATTAAAATATGTTTTTAAGGCACAAACATGAAGGATAATCTATACTACTATATTAAAATCATAGACTCGATTTTTGTGATCGGCTTCGGCCGATCACTGTTGTGTCCATATGAGGCATCCGGCAAATGCTTCCACGTGCGCACACATTCCGCTTGCATAAGTAGGTCTTATAAAAACTTGAAGTTTGGTTTAGTATATATATAACATTTTACTCAGTTTTATTTCAAATCATTTACCTTAAGAGATGCAAACATACATAAAATACAGGTCGACCTGTTAATTCAAGAATGCACATTTTGTCTCACGCGTAAGAATTTTGATCGAAAAATTCATTCAGTAAATGCTGTTGACCTCGATGAACTGACTTCAATCATAAGAAGATGCTCCATGAACTGACCTCGATCTATTGATGTTGCATAATAGTAGCTAGGAAGACAGCTTGATTTATAAACAAGGTTACGTTATAATGCGACCTCAATAGCAAGTTATGATGGCATTCAATGTTTTTCAGTCGCATTAAATCATTTTAATACAACTCATTCTTTGTATAGGAGTTAATGCTCTTTGAAGAGCCCTACTCAGTATTCTGAATAAGAAAAAGATACATTAACATTTAATAATTACATTAAAAATATAAAACTAGACAAGGAGTTTATGTACGGCTTTCCCCAAATTTATTTCAAAATTAAATTTGTTGACGGTTTATAATGATGAAATAATGGTGTACAGATTCAAAATAGTCTATATTTTGTAAAAATACAGTACTTTTTAAAATTATTTTACATCAAACTGATCATGTTGATTGCTTCTAGCTATCAATATATCAGTATTGCCGATCATTTAAAAGGAATCCTTGTTTTGACTTTAATACCAATAAATCAGAAAAGTACTGTCTTTTGTTTTATAGATTTTAAACATATTGGTACTTGAAGATACCCAAATTGTTTTTATCTTTTTCTCAATTAAGCTGTACTAATTAGCAATCAACGAAAATTCCTTTAAAAAAATCGGAAATCTTCTGGATATTTTGGATTTTACAATCTTGGGTGTGTGCATTACATTCACACTAAATCACTGGAGGCTCATCACAATCATAAATATATATGAACAGAATATATAGTAAATTTCGAAAATAAAAATATTCATATTTCCGGTATTGTTTCTGAGTTTATCCATGCAAATGTGATATTGTGGAAACATAAACATAGGCAAAGAAATAGTTGATTCCATGCAAAAAATTCACATCATATTTCTAAGGAGATAGATATAATGCTATATTGTTAAAATGATAAATGCCCTACGAACCGGGTTTCACGATAGAATGCGTTCCGTGTATTGTCTCTGTATGATTAATTTAACCAATTCTGTGCTACGCAATTACGCAAAAACTTTTCATATAAAAAAACAGAAACAAGATAAAAACAAATACAAGAATTGTATTCACATTCATTGTTTATTTCAACAGTACCTTACAATATGAATGTGTCGATGTTTCTATTTCGTAAATGTCTGATATGCAATGTCAACCCGTGTACGCACGGGTCAAAGTCTAGTTGTATTTTTAAAAAAAACTTGTTCACTATAGATGAAAACCATGATGTTATGTTAAAAAAGCAATTGTTCTTGTCATTATGAATTAAACACATTTGATATAATGATGCTTATTTTCATTTGCCTGGCGCTGTACTATGTCGAATTAGATAGATTAATAGTGTGTTGTCTGCGTTTGTGTATGATGACGTTTAAGGCGAAGTAACTGTTTGAAATAAACAATGTTACAAAATCGATTATGTTTTTGTTTATTGATTTCGCTTTGTTACAAAACTGCACCTTAAAACCCTATTGATGAAATATATAAGGGAATATCTTTAAATTTCAGCAAGTAACTGTAATATGAACAATTTTGCTTTTGTTAAATATAACAATATATAACTCAGCAAATAGCTATGGGTAAAAGTCTTTATACCCATACAGGCATTAATATAAAGGACCGAGTTCTTTTTTATGTGTCAATAAAACATGTACATGCGGTTATTTTAAACACATTTTGCTTTATAAAGTGTTCAGAAATCGTTAACCATTCTCTTGATATCTGGAAAAGAAGGTTTTAGGGGTCGGTGTCAGTATACCTTTATGCGCGCTACGATTTTTCAAAGTGTATTTGCACAACCAGGAAAAACGTCTTGGGAATAAATTGGGCAAAAATAAGGGATTCGGGGGAGCAAGTAAAAGAGCCTCTCATCTGTAACTTTTTATTTTTCCTCCAAGTAAAAATAATGCCCCAGTATGTTACTTTTTAACTCCTTTTAGGGGGTTTTACAGGCATGCAATGATTATTCATTTCTTTAAAACTATGTTTACTCTTGAAAAGTTATCACTTTTTGAAGAATAATCGTTCCAATTTTAAAAGGTTTTTATCACGGATACGAAAATCAATTTAGCGATATTTTTTGATACATGTACATGCATATTTTACATGTTGTTGACATTATTGCAATTGTAGCCGATTTAACAAATTTAGAACCTACAATAGCCATGGATGCTTGCATGGTAATCCCACAAACTGATGTACTTTAGTTATTGAGATGACGATTCTCAAACATGTTCCCTATGTATTTCTAATTTAACTTTGAACCCCTTCTGAGGACTGAGTTTTTGTCCGAGGGTCAATTTTTACAATTTAAAATTGTAACCACACATACAAGCTTTTGTGTAAATGTTGACATTACTTGAGAAGACGATTATCCAACCTTTTTCCTACGTATTTCGTTTTTAAACTTTAAACCCTGCTTCAAAAGAAGCACTTAATTCGACTTAACTTGGTACGAATCATCCTTATAAAAAAGAGATTCTAAATTGTTAAGATAACGGACTTAACCTTTTTAAAAGGGTGGTTATTGCGAAACAAAGAGTATAGGGTGTGTGTCTTTAAAAATCTTCTTCTCAAGAACCACTGATTCAGAAATGCCAATATTTTCACAAAGACTTGAATATATAGTGAAGATTCTAAATTGTAAAAATCGTGATCCCCTGACCTAAACTTGGGCCCCAGGAGGGGTTCAAAGTTAGGAATAAAAATAAGTAGAAACATTTTAAAAAAAAAAGGGGGGGGGCATGCGGGGTTCAACGTTTAACATATATAGGAAAATATTTTAAAACTCTAATTCTCCAGAACTACAATGCAGCAGTTTGGAATATTACTATGCATACATCATTGGCTATTGTAGATTCTAAATTATTCAAATCGTGACCCCCGGACTAATACTGGAGCACCCAGAGGGGCTCAAAGTTTAACAAAGAAATATATATGAATCATGTTTAAAAATCTTCTTGTCGAGAACTACAATGTTACAGTTTGTGCGATTACTATGCAAGGATACTCCAAAAGTAAAAATTCTAAATTCTAAACGCCGTGACCCCCAGACTAATACTGGGGCCTCAGGCGAGGTTCAAAGTAAACAAAGAAATATATAGAGAACATGTTTGAAAATCTTCTTATCAAGAACTACAGTGCAACAGTTTATGGGATTCTATACAATTGTCCTTAGCTATTGTAGATTCTAAATTCGTAAAATCGTGACCTCCGAACTCATACTGGGGCCTTAAGAGGGGTTCAAAATTTAAAAGACATTTCACGACTGCTTCGCTGCAAGAAATTTTCGCGCTGGCATCGCTCTCTCAAAACTCGCCAATTTTCTGTCATGCAAAAAAGGTTTACTTTTTTTAATTGATTGAACAGTACGTGTGTTTAAAAAAAAACGGACAAACATTTCACCACATTGTACATCTAATTTATACATTGAAATTATTTGGGAATAATTTTTCAATACTATAAGACTGCTTACTGTAAAATTTAAAAAAAGGAAGACACAAACCATAATAATAAACTAGTAAAATTTGAAGGAAAAAAACATTTTCGTATCTTTAATGTAATGTTAGTTCTGGCAATTAAGGTAACCGATATAAATAAATGTCCGTTTGTCTGTCTGTAAAGTTTTTACATTTTCGACTTATGGATTTCGTCCAAATTTGTCTTTTGGGGTGCATGTAGGTAGGACAACAATCCACACTTAGAAGTAAATATAGAATAAAATCTTTAAAAATCGTCTTCTCAAAAACAATTTGGCCAGAAAAGATGTCACTTGTGTTTAAGCAGCCTCAGACCGTGTAGATTCAAAATCTTCATTCCCGGTTATTGAGTTGTGTCACATTGGGAGTCTTTTTTTTTTTACTTTGGATTGTATTGAGAAAAATAGAGACGAGCTCGTTGGGAGCAACGATTAGGTCTTCCGTCGTAGCTGCGTCATAAATAATTGTGACAAAATTGATACAGTGCTGCTATCGTGAAAGTTGACAAAACTATCCTATCCTATCCTATATCCTGTATCCTGCATCCTATCCTGCAAATAAGCTCTATCCTATCCTATCCTATCCCATACCTTCAAAATATAGGAATGCAAGTTAAATGAAACGAAAAATAAGAATAAAATGATTTTATCAATTAATGAAGTACTCAAAATGAATAATTAAATGTTTAAACTGAATAATCTTCGAGCGGAATAACTTACTTACCTGTGCTACGGAAAAATTAAATCGTACGCGGGATGGCAACAATAACGTAAACAAACAGGTAAGCGATTCGAATTTCGATTTTATTATATTTATGCATAAAAAAACAGATAAATAATTTCGATGAACTTATTGAGGAACTGTTTAGTCACATATTTTTATTTAATAATTTTCTTATCACATATAACTGAGCGTAATTATCATTATTCGAGCGATTTGTTCGGCGATAAATGTAAACACGATCTGGAAATAAATGACTCTATCGTTTATAGTTAAACCACTCGGAGTTATTTTTAAAGTATGAATTCTTAAGCATGTATAGCTAGCTAACATTTATCAATTCGATATGTTCAGTTTATATCGTACAGAAATATGTGTCCCTGTTATTGGGCATCGAAGAAATTATATGATAGGCAATGTCTGTTTCTTGTATACGTGTTTATCTTTTAAAATGCCGATTGGTCGTTTATAAAGTCAAGCTTTTATTACTTTGCAGACTTTAAATGAAGTAAATACAGAAATCTATTTCTGACGTTGTCAAATGTTGCATCGAATTCTCGCAGTAACTCCGTACTTGCGTACGGATTGACAACGATGTTGCGCCGATATTTTAGCGCGGATCAGTGTTATGCACCGCGTTCTTGATATAATAATTATTCTTAAATGGCTTAACTTGTAAAACGTATTTAAATGACATTGAAAATACATTGTTAAGCCAATTTTCGTTTCGCAAAATAACTCTGAAATTTATACTCGAATCTGATTGGCTACAGGATGCAGGATAGGATAGGATAGGATAGGATAGAACTTAACTTTTATATTTCTATCCTGTATCGTGCATCCTGCATCCTATCCTATCCTATCCTTGTCAACTTTCAGGATAGCAGCACTGTACTGACCATGGTACAATAATATGTTTTACGGTGCTACCGTTCTGGCGAGCGCATAAAAAAGTACCCATACCATGCATACCTTGCATCATTATCAACATAGTGTTTTTTAGGTATCAACGAACGTCAATGAATTTTTGAGAGAGTATTGGTCTACAATAAGTATGCCAAAGGTACTAATTTTAATGGTTATGATACACAGTGCGCAATACTCTACCCCCAGAGAGAGAGAGAGAGAGAGAGAGAGAGAGAGAGAGAGAGAGAAAGAGAGAGAGAGAGAGAGACAGAGAGAGAGAGAGACAGAGAGAGAGAGAGACAGAGAGAGACACAGAGAGAGACAGAGAGAGAGAGAGAGAGGTCCCTGTTTGTAGGTGTGTAATTTCCCACTTTTAAAAATGGTCTGACTATATGCAATATCTACATAAATTGTTTAACTGTTTATTTTTTTCATTTTATTCCTTTTTATTTAGTTCAAAATGTCCTATTGTTTATTTCCTCCCTACTCATATATTTACCTGCCTTCTGTACATGCATGCACAATTAGCTTTAAAATGGATCGATAAGACAGTAAAGTATGGCTCTTGTTAGTATATACATGTATTTATATAATCTTTATATTAAAAAAATTTAAAACATATCATATGTCAATGAGGCAGGTATCGCAGTCTATACTGAAATAGCTAGTACACTCATTACAGATGTTTGATCCACCTCTAAATTTATCGCGGGAAATATAGTGCGAGAGCTCTGTGACGTCATCCATGACTTTGTTTGTCTTTGTTTACGTATCTCGACTCAATACGAAGGTATGGAAGCAAGTAACACATCTCTTGAGTGTCGCCAAAACCTATGCGGTACTCTAAACGTGTCTTCAAACCTTAAGACACCGTAAATTACGAGTTAAATGTCTGCCATATTTGGCATAGCACCACGGGTGAAACCATTAGAGAGCATTATGGGACGTAGACAACAAATTTTGTTTGATGAACTGTAGGCTAAGATCGTTCTTTTTCCCGCGCACACTGGTTCTGAGAGCTCGCTTCGCTCGCTGGAGCTGGAGCTGCGCGCCGGCGAACTGCGCTCGCTATTACATTTTTGTATAATAAGATGTGAATACACTGAGTAAAACCTCAAATGCTTTCGATATACGTAAGAGTTTGTTTTATGATGATTTCTTTAATTGTGAAATGCAATTGCCTTCGAACCATATACATGCAACTTTATTGATATACTTTCAAACTAAACAGAAAATGGGCAACAATTACTTTTACACAGTGGGACATATACGACATATAACGACATATACATGTACATGTGTATTACTACTTGAATCTGCGCCTCTCTATAATGAATTTATAAATAGCGGCAAATTCTAAAAGGTTCTTTAAGGAAATGTTAGCTTCAAGTCTGTAGACCCCTGTAAGGAAAATTTAGGATGGTGGTCAATTTGATTTTTTTCAGACCGAGAGCTACGTATATATATGCAGCTAAGGTTACTAATAATGCTTCCGATGAAATACTTTAAAGAAAGCTATACTTACTTGTTTTAAAAAATAACACACCTATACTTCGTCTCACATTCGCTATTTGTAGAACAAGCAGAACCAGTGTCAATCCGGCCCTCACCGTATTCATTGTTCACATTTAATAGCCCTAGCATTGCAAATCACAAATTGTTTTGAATTCAACACTTAAAGTGATTATTTATATGGCTATTTATATGTACACATATCGTTAGTCTACATGCGTGATTCAAAATACCCAAAACGGAAGATGGTAAAGAATTCAGTAATTGAGTCTACATTTTAAAGAATTTGGATAAAACGCATTGCAGGTCTAAATGTTTGTTAATATGTCAATTTATCAATCAATTTATCAACTATTTTTCGATTTCTAAGGTTACAGCGTATTTGATAAACTTTGAGCAACATTTTTTTCCATGCAAATTTGTTTTTCCACGGAAGATAGCTAGTACATTCATAAACAACAATTTATTTTATTACTTCTTTAATATTGTGAAGGTACTGAATAATTTATTAATTACTGATGAAGGCTCTTTGATATTTTCTTTGTAGATGTTATGCAAATAGTTAAAAAAAACAAGTAAAGCGGTCGATTCATAATTAATATCCCTAATAACCATTACTTTAAATTAGTGGCTTTGGATTCAAATAATATTATAGTCGAATAGTTAGTTCACTATCTTTATCGGAAATCAGTATTTTGTTATGCTTTAAAAGAAAGTGTTCTAACGGAATCAATCCCGTGTTAGTCTAAATTCCCGCGTACATTTGTCATGTCAGTAATACAAAATACGCTTTATATGAGGGCCGTGTATTGTAGAAACGTTGAGTTTAATTACCATGCACTGGAACACATCATATTTACTCATCCCCCAGTACTGAAATAGTTACAGTAAAACAGTGGGGCGTAAAACATGCATTGTGTAAGTCCAGCTCTAGAAGCACATGCACTGTTGTCTGGGCGACGGCTCTGTTATCGATTAGTTACCTGGGCTGCGTTCAAGATCGTAGCTGCTAGCCTAGCCGCTAGCTCGTAGATATCTAGGTCTATTGAACGGACCGCTAGGTTAGCCGCTAGGTCTCAAATTTGAAGTTGGAAATATTCAACTATAGACTTATTACAATGACACAATTTGTTAATTTCAAGCGGAAATATACATATTAAAATTCATTTCCACTTAAAGGATGAATAAAATAACACTAAATAATTAAATTTCATTTTTGTTACAAAGTGGTAACTAAGGTGACCATTTTGAATTCGATGCTAAGCATGAAATATTTAGGGCTACGAAAATCTACCTAGCGGCTAGGCTAGCTTACCGTTCAACTACGTAGCCCTACGTAGCAGCTACGATCTTGAACGCAGCCCCGAGTCTCGTAATGCATCTAAATATAAAGAGGGGCAGATATTTGAAACAAACATCAGAAATAAGGTCAAAGAGGTTTATCTTTATGAAATGAAAATGTACATATGAACAAAACATTTGGGAATTTAATGTGGAATAATCTTAACGCGCTGAGTGTACCTCAGGGAATAATTCAAAACCGGATGGGGATTCTCATCAAGTAAAATATGAAACGACATCATCGTGCGTTATGTTATAAGACCTGAAAATTTCAAAACAATCGGTGAACAAACAATCGAGATATAAAGGATCAAAGTTGGTGTCTAGAAGAAGTTTAAAATATTAAGCAGATTTCTGAAAAATTTTCAAAATAGTAGTAAGGTCTTTAACTTGGAATCGGAAGACCTTAAAAAGAAAATCAAAATTTCTTCTTAAAACGCATTTCGCCAGAAAAGCTGTTCCTTGTAGGGAAGCATCCTCAGATAGTTAAAATTTAAATTTGGTACCTTTTCTTTGACAAGAAATAGCGGCTGGTTCATTGCTGATATTAGGGATTTAGAGGAGTCTAAAGTCTATTATCCATGACTCTTTACTGATAAACATTTTGTATTATGTTACAGATGCAAAAAACATCATACTATTTTTTTAATGTTACGTAAACAGGGAATGGAAAGGTCAAAATACAAAATCTTTGATCTTTTATGTCTCAAAAGATCTCTTGGATCAACTAAGCGTTATAAATCGTGCATCCATTTGATCAAATAATTTAAACAATTCACAGTGGAATAAGAAGCGCCCCAATTAGGTCAATGGGTCAAATGTAAAGCAACATGTACAGGCCTAGGTTTTGCTGGTATTTTGCTATATCCGTGATTTTTTATGAATGATCCATCGTTAAAAACTATGTGTATATATTTTATTTGTATTTCATTTTTAGAATGCAGGAGATATTTTGACATGTGGTTGCAAAGTTTCTCCAGGTTACTATCCAAAGGACCATTACTATCCATTACTGCCTTGATTACATGCGAGTGCAAATCTAAATCTAAGATCAAAAATTTGTACAATCACTCATGTACACACATACAACAAATGATGTAACACTTTAATTATGCCAGCATTTCAATTCAAAAAACTATTGTTGTTTTTTTTTTTGGCTTATACATAATGAAATTGGTTTGTTTTCTGGTACATACTTTAAGCCCTTAAACAAATTTAAAATCTTGAACAGCATGCAACATCGACCAGAATGGAGACTATTTCTATTCTTGAATGAATAAAGTTTACTTTGCTCAGTCTGAAACAAATATGTCTATAATGGTGACATGTGGTGATAATGAACAGTGTTTAATTTAAATTTAATTTGGTTATTGAGAATATTGAAAACATTTCAAACTGACATAGGATCGTATAACTGTTGACATTAAGTTTTGGGGGAGGAACCATCCAATTATCGACCTCCGTCCAGCTTGCATTAAAAGCATCTGTGCATTCAGTATCAGGACACCAATACTTTTAATTGTTACTGACACAATTCTTTTTATATTGTGTTGCAAATCTGTTTACTGTATAAATTTCCCAAACTTTTTAATAATATTTGTAAATTTCATCGTCGACTGACCAATCATCCATATCTATCAAAGACACTAACTGTCAGCTTTTATTCATTTTCTGCCCTTGGCTTCTAGACGGGATTGATTTAAAAATTGATATCTAAAGACGTCTTTAAAATGTCATCAGCAATGTGTTTCATATAAGATTTTTTTTCTACTATTTTTTTGTAAAATTTAGGAAACGTTTTGTTTATCCGAAATAACTCATTTTTTCATTGGTTAAGTTTTATCACTTTTTTATAACCCTGTTTACTGTCTCAAACTCTATCTTGATCTTTCCTGAATTTTCGAAATTATTAAATTGATTACAGCTAAAAAAAAATTCAATGTAATTATAATTACATTTTTATTACTTTCAGTTACTCTTTACGTCAATATTTTGTTATGCACACGTTGTATAAAAAAAATACTTTCCTAGTTGTTTTTTTTTTCAAAACCATCCATGGACTAACACCGTGTTGTTTATTTTCATTTATAATGATTGTATGTTTTCACTTTAAACATAAATATTGGATCACATGAGTTTATTATCAGCAAATCAGTTCACTCAAACTCCCTTGTAGATAGTTCAATAATTAAACCTAAATTAATGACAATCGTGTCTTAGAAAGATCAATAGGAGAGACTGAGAGAGAGAGAGAGAGAGAGAGAGAGAGAGAGAGAGAGAGAGAGAGAGAGAGAGAGAGAGAGATTTATGTTTTGTGTCTATGTTGCCAAACAAAGAGTGTCACTGAAATTGATGTGTTCGTCCTTGTCAGTTGAGTAATCCACAATGTAGTTTATGTAGCTTATGTTTAGATAACGGTAATTTTAGTCACAACAAGGAACAATTACAAAAGCAATTTATTAAAATTTAGAAGCAATGTTCCCTAAAAGCTCTTTGCACATTGCCAACGTTATTTTAATTTGCAAATTTTAATCAAATTTTGATTTTCAGGAAATCAGTTTCAACAAAACAGTTATAAAGCTCGAAGTGGAAGGTCAAAATTTCACGTTAATCGTGAACTTTCGAGAAAGAAAAACTTCGCTTACATAATCTATATTGCTTATAATTTGATGCATGAATTTGAATAAAATGTTAAACTCATCAAATGTTATCTTATTAAGATTGAGTTGTAAAGTCATAATTGTTCATGCATGTATCATATATCAGAAAAATTAGAAAAATTACCCATTAGCTCTAAAACCAAATAAATTAGAAGATGTTCAACAATATGTTCAAAAAAGATACAGTACTGGTCAGACTCTACGTAACAGAAAGTAAGCCCTTGGTTTACTATCGAAGTTTACTCGGGGTCTACTCCGGGTTTACAAGAGCAGATACAGAGTTAACTCCGAGTAAACCCAAAGTAAACCCAGGGTGGACACAGAGTGTAAATCCCTATCAGATGTAAACCTTGGAAAGGAGACGTTACATGATTGTGTATTTGGAATATACAAGTGGTGGGAATTACAGGCGGTAAGATGGTAAGATAATAGTCTGCTTCACACTTCAGTGTATAAAATGGATCCAAAGAGCAAACCCTTAATAAACCCAAAGAAAAACCCGAGTAGAGTTTTTCATTGCAAATTCCATGCATCAGTTTAAATTGATTTACACGGAATGGAACATTATACAGCAAAACTCGTTTATAACGAATTTCAAGGGACCATAGAAAAAACTTCGTTATAGCCGTAATTCGCTGTACGTTTATAAAGAATTCGTAAAAAAAATTATAGCGAATTCGTTATAAAAAAAAATTAAGGGTTTTTCCGGCTAACAGTTTTCTAAACTATCGTTTGTTATAAAATTAGTATTACCTTCATTTACAAAAGATGTCAATATAACCATTTCATTTTTTTTTTTAAATTTCCGTATACTATTTGAATTTCAGTATTTTATATATGCATCTTAAAATTGCATGTTTCTTCAATGAAATTTGAAATGGAAAAAATTCGTTATAGAAATGATAAAATACGTTAAAATTTTGCCAGCGGGGGTCTTAAAATTACTTCGTTATAGCCGTAAATTCGTTATAGCCGTGTTCGTTATATACATCAATTTTCTATAGGTTTATATAAGAAATTTGCCGGGACATGAATAATAATTTGTTATAGCCGTAAATTCGCTATATCCGTGTTCGTTATATTCGAGTTTTGCTGTAAATGAATATTTTATACAGAAAAACATACTGTGTCTCACTTAAATAGGCCTGGTCACGATTTGGGTCAAAAAAAAATTCCACTTTTAAGGTGGCTCTAAACACTACTTTTTGATGACGCAGTACGCAAAAAAGTAAATTTGGAAGCATGCAATTCCGGTACTGGCTGATTTAAACTGAGGCGAATTGTATGGGGACCGCTCTTTTGAAAAATTCTTAAATGAATAGATTTAATTGAAAATTCATTACTTACAAGTAATGTGGTATGTGACAGCTTCACGTTGTGTGGTATTATTTATCGAAATAAACAATAAAATCAAGTATAATTTTTTGAATAGTTTCTTTACCATCACCGACATCTTATACCCTAGCGCAGTGGGTTAGTGGGTTCACTACAAACCTGTAGGTCATGAGTTCGATTTCCGTTGAGCACAATAAATTTTTTAACGTTCCAGAATTTTCTAAAACGTATTTTCTGGTTGAATACTGTGAAAGAAAATTCTAAACCGGTGAAAATATTTCAATTTTAATATACTCTAATGCACATTAATATCAACACCTTAAGGGGATGGGAAGGTTGGTTTGAATTTTTCTCAGGTTGGGATACATTAATCCTATTAGCCTAGTCATTTTCCCCCTTTATTTATTTGACTTAGTGTTGCATCAAAGCGAATATATTCACTTATACAGGTCTATAATGAAATATGTATGTATTTATCATTCCAGCATTATATTTAGGAAATTGTTCTTCAACTCAGAAATGAAAAGTCCCCAAGGTGTTTGGGCCTTGGGACTTAGGAACAATAACCCTTACCTGAGGAACTTTCATACCAAAAAAAATTTAAAATATTTGTTTGTGTTTATTTGCAATGATTTCCGTTCAATTTTTTATGTCACATTTATTAAAATACATTTTTTATAACATCAAACAACTTTTTCATTTTATTTGTCAAAAGAGTAAGAAAATATGAAATATTATGTTTTGGGGAAATACTAAAAAAAATTTCAATAATAACATTTTTGAATGTTAAGAAATGTTTATATTTTTTATGTGTCCGAAGGAAATATCCATCACACGACAAAATAATTCCTCTCAATTTGTTAATAGCTATCTTTTTAAAAAATATTTTACAAAAACACGAAAAAATATTCTTTAAAAATACATATAGTATCCCTATCATCATTTTAATATTTGATAGGTATATGTTTTGTGATCTTCTATTGGAAATTGGAATAAACTGTGGGTGTATAAGGCCACCTTAATTTTCACAATGCTTCAGTTCGGTAAATCTAATAATTAATTAACATTTTTTTTTATTGATTTACATACATTGCTACAATAAAAATGAACATTTTAGCAGAAAAACAATTTCTTTTACTTTGAATTCAGACCATAATTTTATTGCAATTCATTGCACTACTTTTTCATTGATTAAAAATACCTAATGAGGATTTGCGATGAAAAGATAATTTTAAATTGTTTTATGTTTAGATGGTTTACTTGTGTTTGTTTAATGACACATCAACATTTGATTCTTAGACGTAATTAAAAGCAAGATACAAAGGGAAGAAGTCGTTGCTATGCAAACAAAGCTCGAGTCTTATATTTGTTCACAAATAATGTAAAATAAATGAATTGCCACTCTTTGAATTTTCGGCAAACAAGATAACCCTGTTTAATGTGTTCATAAATGATAAATTACATGTACAAAAAGCAACATTTGATTGAAATCTCATAACAAACATATTTAAACAAAACAGGACTCGAGCTTTGTTTACAATTGAAAACAAAAACAAAACCCATGTTACTCGCTTGTAACTCTCAGATTTTGACAAAACATAAAAAAACAACTACAAAAATCAGGCTCAAATCGTGTCTTAGTCTCTTTTTCAAGGAATCAATATACTATGGAATCATTAGATTTAATGGTGGCACAATTTTCGTGAAATTCGTATGTACATCTTATCCCCTAATTATCATCCTCCACGAATTAATAAATTTGGGTTCTAAAGTCTGTTTCCCTTTTTAGGTATAAGATAAGACACGAAATTACTTCCCCACAAACCTGTAAATTTTAAGCAATCTACCAAAACTGGCATTCACAAATTGAATAGTTTTACACTATATATTACCGCTAACGCGCGGTATTCAATTTATCTGCACCACTTGGTAACGTGCGGTATTCATATCTTCTGCACCGCTTGTTCTGTTATAGAACTGAAGACATCCAAAAATAAGCATTCAATGCTAAAAGGGGCATGGCCACGATTTTGGTCCAAAATTTTTTTCCCCGATTTTAATGTTAACAATGCTTCATTAAGGCAATTTTAATAGGCAACCAAACTTTGAGTATCATTTGTTGAGTTTTAAGCGAGTTACAGAGCTGACGTTCTTTGCTATGTAAACAAAGCTTTTGTTAACATTTTGAAATTCTAAATTTAGACCTAAAATGAATGTGTTAAACGTTAAAATCTATTTATTTATGCTTGTAATGAATAAGAAGATAGACAAATCAGCTTAAAAGATTTTTTACTGGTATTTTGAACTTATGAAACAAAAATAGGGCACGAGCCTTGTTTATATAACAAATAATTGTGAGCTTTGTATCTTGCTTATAACTCCACCACCGACTCTCAAATTTCACTTGATCATTAGAAATACATCCCTAAAGTATTGTTAGTAATAAAAATAGTAATATTGAATTTGACCAAAATCGCGACCATGCCCCTTTAAATGTACAATATGGTTCGGCCAGGGCCCTATGGACCTTCATGAAACAGAAAAATACCAAATATCTTTAAAACGTATTGAGATCCATACCGGTCAACTATGTATATTTTGCTTCGTATGTCATTATGATGCATTTAATGGTGTAAAGTAGCGGTCTTTAAACAACCCATCCCCCTCTTTTGAAATAGGAAATGATAATAAATGTTGATAGTATCCGAAATAGAAAAAAATAAATCTTAAAGATTTTTTACAAGCCCAACCAATACGTGCATTTTCCTAGAAACATTAAATATATCACTTTCTGCGTAGTCATGCATTATTAAGGTTCTACCCAATGTCAGTAATTGGCTCGGGATCATTTGTAAATAGAACGGGTGCATAGCATTTCCCTTTCTTTAAAAGTTAATCATAACTGTGAAATATTTCAACATGAGTGTTTGGCAAATATTTCTCCTCTATTTTCTTAAGTTTAGTACTTTGGATGGTTCTTCATTTTATCAACAATTATACTTGTTGGGAATGGACTGTGGAAATAGTGTCACGAGTCACATTATTTCAGAGAGCACTAGAATTGTCAAATCTAGGGTAAGTCTCATTATCACCGTGGGAGGATGGTGACACAGAGTAAATGAGATGTCGAGTTTACATCTGACAATATTTATTTAAAAACAACTTAATATGATGAATTTTTAAATCGGCGCAGTATTTAAACAAAATGAGTCGAATTAAAAGCTTCAGTATGCACAAAAAGTTTCTGGAATTTTCCTGTAATATTGGGCGAACATGCAAAGGTAAAACTTTGGTTTATTATTTTATGAAATGTTCTTTGTAGATAGAATGTGCAGCTCACTGCTTGACAACTACAGGCTGTGGAACCATTTTGTTTGACAATAAGATCGAGTACGGACAGGATGGCTTTTGCACGCTTGTCACTGAATCGTCCCCAGTAAGTCCGTACGTATTGGAGAGCAACTCGTCTATGTGCTTCATGAAGAAAGCGTCAGTGGAAACAACTCAATCAACACCCACTGAAACAATCAGAACACCGACAACATCTTCAAAGGCATTGAAAAAAACTACACAGTCGACAGTGACACCGACAACAACGACACTGACAACAACTACAACTTCACTGACAACAACGACCTGGGCAACAACCACATCGACAACTTCAACTACACTGACACCAACGACAACTACAACGACACTGGCAACAACAACACTGACTACAATGACACCAACGACACCGGCAACAATTACAACAAAACCGACAACAACTACGACTTCACTGCCAACAATGACAACATCAACGATACCGACAACAAAGACACCGACAACAACGGCATCGACAACAACGACAACGTATATGAGAGAGGTATTTTTTTTATTTTGGATTTTACACTGTTTTAAATCAGCTTTATAGATACTTTACGGGATTTAAAGGATTGCTTCTATATTAACATATTTTAAACATGTTTTTTTATGTCTGTTTGATAAGCATAATTATTAAGTGTTCATCTACGAGGGTTGTAAGGAAATTGTTCAGACAAACTGGATGTTATTTCTACGTTAAGGATACAAGTGAAAATTGTCATTGGCGTTAAACAATCCACAATAATTATACCCACACTTTCTAAAGAAAGTTTGGGTATATTGTTGTTACTTTGTTCCGTCCGTCCGTCCGTCCATCCGTCCGTCTGTCACGTTTTACTTTCTCAAACTGCTCTTACATCCTATAAACCAGCAATCTGAACTCTTAGAGTTTGATTTGGGGTGTCATGTTGTTTTGTAAAAAGGTTTCAAAAATTCTCTGGTAGTCCTGGGGGTCAAATAATTGGTAAAAAAAATGACGTTTTTTCACAAAAAACCTTCTTTCTCGAACTCTTCCTACATTTTCAACAGTAGACAAATCATCTCTTGGAATATGTTTTAGTGTATCCTATGGATGCACAATAAGGTTTCGGAATTTTCAATTTTGTCCTGGGGGTCAATTAATTGCTAAAAAATGATGTTTTTTTACAAAAAAAAACTGGTTTCAAAAACGTCATATTCTTTTTGCAGTAGCCAAATGATCTTCTAGAATATGATTGGGGGTGTCATATTGAAGTGTGATCAGGTTCCAGATTTTTTTTTTATTAAGGGGATCAGTGTGCAACAAAAAATGACGGTTTTTTCCAAAATATCGTTAATTTAATAATGCGATTTTTAATTGTGTTAAGGTCAATCGTATAAAACAGGATAAAACACAAACGAGCACAATATTTCAACTTGATAAAACACACTGTCATCTTTACAAAAACCCCCACATCACGCTGTCGCATGTACATATACGAAATACATGCTTACTGTCTTGAAATTTAAGCGATATTTGGGCGCGGGTAAGAAAATGTAACAGAGGGCGAGTTGGATATACAATACACTTACATGTAATTCCTTAAAGCATTATTTTATGGAATAGTAAACAATAAAAGGGTACCTGAAAAATATGACGTGAAACGAGCTCAAAAGCGCAGTCTTCACTCATATTTCTCCTATTTATTATAGAAAAAAAACCATATTATTTTATTGGACTTATTTCGTTGCAATATTGCTAATTGGCCTGATCTAACGAACTGGTATATTATGAAATAAATATTTTGAACAGAAACATATTTTGTTTTTCTTCAAATTCAGAGAATTCTTTAAATTCAATCCTCTGCACCAATTTTGATTGATTTTTACGGAAAGTACATTATGAAATGAATATCTTAAAGAGAGATACACTCTTTATAATTAATTATTATTAAACTAGAGACGGTGTAATCACTTCAGAGTGGTGGACGACTGAGAATTTCAACTTCCAAATATTTATATAAATTTAAAAGTTTCATAATTAATAAAATACACTTTTGAATTGCGATTTGCGATCTGTGTTTCCAAAAAAGGTTTGCCGTGTTTTGTGATTTAATCTTTCATCTTTTGACTTGACTATATCGGTCTGATATCTACAATGTATATAACTGCATGTCCGTCCGCCAGTTTGTCCTATTATCTTAAAACATCATATACATGTATCCATATATATAATTTTGTCTATCTATTCAAATATTTCTCGGAAACTATCAATCACAAATGCTTGAAGTTTTAACATACTCTTTAATTAGGAATGCTATTTTGTGGGCTCTGCTTTAGTACCAATAAGAAGTTACCTGTCTGTTAAATATCGACTTTGTTTATTTAATATATTCACATCAGAGCGGGGATATTTCTAGTGAGCATCGGTTCACAGATATATTGTATTATGTAACATGTACTATAATGCTACCTTACGAAAGCCCAGAAGGCTCATTCAAAATACGAGATTAAAATTCGAAATTCAAGATTCAATATCCAAATTAACCAATCAAATCATGAATCTGAAACCTGTTACCGACATCAAACTGTTCTAAATAAAGACTATTACATACAAATAAATGTCCTAGTAGCTCGTATATCATTAAGTGGCGTTGTATCATTAACAGTTGTTACAATGCACAGCTGAGATTTTTCAAATTGCCCATCAAATACGCCATAATTAATGGGGATTTTTTTACTAAATGGAATAAAGAAATTCATAGTCAATGTAAAAAAAGCCAGAGGAATGAAAATACAAATTATTTAATTTCTTAATGTGATAATGTATTTGAAATATGGAATGTTTTAAATTTTTACCTTGAAATTGATATTAAGTGGTTACCGTTTTATGTTGTATTTTATACACCGGACGTCATTTCTGCAATCCGTGTAGTTTATACTTAATTATGGCTTCTACTGAATCAATTGAAAAATATGACGATGTAAAAATCAGTTTACTCCTAAAAGGTTTATGATGAATGGATATTTGAGCAAGTCTTCACCTTCTATATGACTGCATAATGATAAACGGATTCTAGCTAGATAGTTAGATAAAAGTGAATTTGATTTTGATTTCAAATAATAATTAAGAAGAAGGGTTTTGGAAAAGTATACATGTTACGCTATATGAAAATACATCTATTGTTTTTCATTAAAAATAACCTTCATTTTTAATTAAATTCAGACCATCATTGATATAATAGACAACCTTAACGACATGTGCACCACGAACTCTCAATACGATATAGCCATAGTTACTACTACTCGGGTTCATCTCTATGACGACTACAGTTCCCTGACCAATGAGGCGTGTAGGAATATGACAATTGCAGAGTTGTTCCAAGGATTTGTCTCCCTTCCTGATAGAAGCACGTGGAAAGCTCTGCTTTCAGACGTATGGAACATTTACCTATTTACAGGTATGCTTATTTCTTTCAGTGCAGTAGCTAGCGAAACGTTAGAATAGTTTTTACATGTACATGTAACTAAATCAATGCTTTCACAATTAAATAGCATTAAATGTATTTTAGATTCCCTTATATATATTTATCTATCTATCTATCTATCTATCTAACTATCTATCTATCTATCTATCTAACTATCTATCTATCTGTCTGTCTGTCTGTCTATCTATCTATCTATCATAATGATTATAGTAACTGTTCTACTTCTTTCAGATGCTGATCAAGTGTACCGATGGTATATTCACAGTGGACATCTTGACCCAGTTCCAGAGTATCCCAAACAGGCTTACATTGCACATGCCGTTTTTTTTACTCCTACAAACATCTTCAGTGGTGCTCAGTGGGCAGTTTACACACATTTAACCGGCGCCATGACATTGTACTTCTTTGACGCGTCTACAATCTATTACTACCGCAACCAGCCACTTTTGGAGGGAAGTTTCTCTATCAGCGACACTACAAACATGGATAGCAATGGGAAGCCATTAAACCTATGGTACAATCTACCCAGCAATGTGGTGGGCGTTACAGGACAAGAAAACACCCATAACTTTATCGTCGTCGATGTCAACCTTAATGTGTATTCCTACCATTTACCCGACCCCGATAACGTCAACACTTCTCCGCCGGTGTGTGTCCTACAAGGACAGTTACGGTTGTGATCGGGTTGAAAGTAACTGTTGTTGAAATGTACGTTATGAAGGTTTTCCTACAGCTTAAATTCCATCCTAAACAAACAATGATTAGTTCTATATAATCTGCATTCTTTTATTATCATTTTATCAGATTAAGTGTGAGTGCTCGGCCTTCTGAAATTTTGATTCTATTTATCACCATCAATCAAAACAATTTTGTTACTGTATTCTAAAAATAGCCTTCACATTATTAAAAAAGACATCATTTGAATCAGTTGATGTTTGCAAAAATAGTTTGACAAGAAAATGAAGGGATGAAAATCATTATAGCAGACCTATAGGTAACCGTGATATTATTACTGTAATCTGGCGTTTTGATAAAGTTAACAACTCATAAAAAAGTTTGCTGGTACATTGCTTTATTGTGCTCATTTATTTTAAAAGAAGTTGTAGTATCCGCATGGATAGATTGAATGTATATCAATCATTGATTGCTTTTTTATATAACGCAAAAAATGCTTAATTCGTGTCTGTGAATATATTTATAGTGAGTGTAATAGAAACTATATGGAACATCGTTCTTTTTTTACTAAGATGTAATGAACCAATTTTTTAATTGAACATCTATAGCACCATTTTAAATATGTTGAACAATTTTCCACATGCATATCCTGTTGAATCGATTGTTTACTATTTTATAAACCTAATGAAAAATCTTTTTTTATTATTGTCCGTGAATTCCTTGTAGCGAATGCGATAATAATTATATATGAAAACTTGTTTCACTAATAATGATAGATGCACCAAAAAATCCATTGAAAATCACTATTTGGAATATTTTGAGCAAGTATCCGCATGGATAGCCTGATTCACTTCAGTGTTTGCTATTTTATATCCCGTAAAAATCGGGGTTTTATTTCGTGTCTGTGAATTGTACAAAATAAGACTAGTGTAATAATAATTATATATATTGTATAAATGATTATATAAAACGTTGTAATTTTATTCATTTCAGATTATAGATTCACCAAAAATTCAGTTGAAAATCTATAGCAGCATTTGTAATATTTTGAACACTTGGTCATTTACAAAATTAATGTAGTTTTGAGAACGGGCGATGCGGATCCATTATTCCGCACACCCCTGCGGTCCATATTGCAACGTGGTTTAAGACAGGTTTCTCAGGGTAACCCGAAAACCGCGAACACCGCGGAAGGGTCATCAAGCAAGTTAACATTGGCGCGGTTTTAACCATCGATTACGGGTGATGTAAAGTATCAAACTGAAACGCGAGTTTTCTCCCTCGACTAATTATAATTGACAGCTACATGTGAACATGTAACTATGTATATCGTATAATTAATTAATGAAACCATCTGTATTAATTAAACTTTGTGATATTTTTTAAATTGTTTAATTCAAAGCGTGTGATATAAATCAATTAGCAATTCTATTTCATTTATTTACTTGACAATATATTTTACAAATTATTAAAATTGACGTGGCCTATTTAGTTATAGATAAGTATGCTTGTTAGTCGAATTTTTATTTCTTTTTCTTATAGTCTTAGTAAAATTTGAAGAGTATTGGAACTTTTCTGTTTAATCTATGCACACTGCATAATTCAAATTAATGAAAGTTCTTGCCGATCCATGTCTAGCTGTGTGATCGACTTTCAACAAACATTACTGAGGCTGGGGGTGGCTGCCATTTTTAAGCATTTTTATCTATATACAAAAAATTTTCACTTTAATGTTCTATAACTCTTACATCGTACTGAAATTGTCTTTTGAAAGAAATGTATATGATGGTATTGAAGCATTATTTAAAGATTAGATTAATGGTACACTAAGGGTTACAAGATGCAAGAAAATCATTTCAGCTGTTTTTCAGCATGTCTAACTTTTCAAAGGGAGGTAGCTTGTAAAACTCCTAATATTTTGTTCTAATATTTTCCATTTATTTCTTTTTTTTTATCATTTCACCATCTATTTTTTTAAATGCTCTAACTTTATTACACATGTATTGATTATTATTATTTTAAAATTTGGAAATAATCTTGTGGCTACTTTTTTCTGTTTAACATATTTGCATTTGTATGGTATGTATATTTTTGGTAAAATTGTGATAATTTTCTTTATAACAAATTATGTGAAGTTGTTCTAATTGTATTAATTTTTTGTGTGTTTTTTGCCTTTATTTATATTTCATATATTTTTCATATCTTTTTTTTTTTTACATAATGTGCAATTTCTTCAGATGCAAAAAATGATAAAATTAACGATTATTGTGATGTGGTCTTCATATTGAAATGTAAATTAAGATTATAAGAAACATTTCTGCAAATTTGGTGTATTTTGGAGACATTTATTTTGGACCTCCCAGCCTCCTTAAGCTAGTTTGCTATCAATGATAAAAAAAACAGAAAGTGACATTTGCATGTTTTATATCGATTATATTTGTATTTTGTATGTATTTTAAGTTCTTAATCTGCGTGTCCATGGGCAAGATTTTCTGTACACTGTAAGTAGTTCATGTAGATTATCATGAATGAAACAGTACGCTTACCGCTAATCATGTTATGGATTTCTGGCAATTTGAGGTCGCAATTACATTTTTCAGTTAGACATCAGAGTAAAGTTGATAATCCAGTTGAAAATCTAATGCATCTGCTTTTAATATTTTGAATACTTGATCGTGCAGTTTACATGCATTTGTTTGAAGTCATAAAGTCACAAATACCACCCCCCCCCCAAAAAAAAAAACTTGGTTTGGTCCCCTGGCTACATACACAATATATTTACATTTCCCAGTGTCTTTGCCTGTGATAACACTACGTATCGATTTTGTACTATATAACCCATAATACAAATGACGCCAAATTGAGGCGCCAGCTGGGTTTGCTTATTTATATTTAAATATTTAATCGTACGATGGCTAAAAATTATATAAATATAAGTAATAAGGAATCATTTTTTTGAATATTATGAGGTGATGATTTCGGTCGGGGCATGATCAAATCTATCATTAAGCCCTTCGGGCTTTATTGGATTTGATCACGCCTCGACCAAAATTATCACCTCATAATACTCAAAGAATGATTCCTTATTCCTTAAATAATTATTAAGCACTCCACCTCTTAACGAAATACAGGCATCAATGCAAGTTTATTTGATTTCATATAATCGGTCTTCTGGGGAGATCCTACAACCCGCATTTCTGGTAATTTTCGCGATGATATAATTTTTGCGTTTTTGCAATCCCTTTTCTTCGCAAAATATTCAATACGCAGAAATTTTATCCGATATTGTTTGGTTATTAGAAACTTTTTAAATCGCAAAAATGACTGACGTACATAAATAAAAAAGTTACACATTTCAATATAGTCGAACATTTTGAGACACGCGAAAAAAACAACAACCCGGACATACGGTACAACATGTACATGTATATACATATACAGCCCAACTTCTGATGTCAGTTTCACAAGCCATTTTCCTGCTTAGTCTAATTAAATAGCAAGGTTCTCCCTTTTTACATTCTTTACTTACTGGACGTTTGTTTATAAAAACAAAAATTATTTCTTTCTCAGAGTGTAATTAATTTTCCTTTTCGCCAGAAATTCCAGTTGTCCAAGCAAAAGGTCAACTAAGATTAATCATTACTTTGCATAACATTTATAAACATTTTTTGAATAAATAAATTTGCATTAATTTATACTTTTCTTTTTGTCATTTTTAGATTTTTGTAATTATAAATATTGATGTTGGTAAACATTGTAATTTATATTAATATTTATTGTAAAAATGTTATGTTATAGAAATATCTTGAATAAAGGATAGTCAACAGGAAGCTGTCTTTTTGCCTCTTCTTTCTATACAGATTGGGACACGGGTTCCCCGAATGTGGAGGAGGAGATTTTATAGTGTTACACCTTGGGTAGGGCTCCCTCCAGGTGTAGGCATGGTTGAAAATGTAAGATCCCGAAGATGAATATAATAAATATCATAAAATGCAGTAAGATAGGAATATATAAACAAATACTATAAGAGTTATTATTTACGCTGGTGGTAAAGTACGCGATTTCTGAAGTCAAACAATGGGCGTTGGTATTAAATATGCGGATGTGTGATTCGTCATACACAAGTTTTGATTTTTTTTACCATACGCATGGGGGTTTGTACGCGGTTTTCAAGCTTACCGTGCAACTATTGTAACCCCCCCCCCCCCCCGCGTCAATAACCACATTACAATATTACTCTGCGTGAGTTAATTCTGGATAAAATCAACAATATGTGAGAACTATTGAGATAAATTGTACTGTGTTTAAAAAAAGGAATGTTTATAAAACAATCACCACATTTTTTAATCATGTTGTCAACCACATGGACTTAATTTCTTGAATTTTTTTTTTTACTTTTTAATGATTTGAATTGTACGTGTCTTTAAAAGCACCAAGTCTTGCAAAAGTGAAGGTTACTCTGAATGATATTTTTTTTTTCGCAGGGAATATTCAGGAACAGTTTCGAAAAAAAGTGTATGAGTTACATGACTGTTTATATATAAACATCTGAAGAAAAACGAAAAAATATGTTAATATTTTTTTAAATGATAGCTTCGCCGAGTTAAACCACCTTTCGATGTTATGTGACTCTTTATACAAGATATTTATACGAATGAAAGTATGTGTTATTCAAATATTATCATCCTTTTTTGCTTCCAATACTCCGTATGTGGCCATAAAGTTGGTTTACAAAAATTGGAATGTGACTACAAAGAGTGAAAAAGAGTGAAAAATTTGAATTTTTATTTGAATCCTAATCTTCTTTTAAGTAGTTGTATTGATATATTAAATGTAATGATTTGTTTTATTATAATTTTATGTTAAATACTGAAATCTGATTGGTTTAGACGCAGTTGGCAATCCGTTTAATTACCCTCAGCGTTAGCAACACACTTGGCAACTGGTAACACAACGAATTGTTACACGCGCGTAAATTTAGCGCGTACGGTTCGCCATAGAATTCACTTCATTTGTATATATAAGCAGCAAACTGTTTTTTAAATAAGACATTCAGTATGATAAAATAAAAAATGCCTGTTTGGGAGGGTAACTGTTGAAATTGCTATTACTTAAACAATAAGATGCTTTCATTGGTGATTCATTCGAGATATGAAGGTAGCGACATTGCAGAAAAATACATAACCCGCGTTTCTCTCAATCATAATGAGGTTATTAAAATAGATATTTTATGCAAATATTATATTTAAGGTGGATCTCTACACCAAATAAGTGTAGGAGATTTTTGTTGCATGCATTTGTTACTAATACTCGGCACAATATTTAACAATAATAGACCTCAAAATACAATACTCTATTTTCTAGAGAATTTTTAAAATATCAGTCTGGTTCCAGATAACCCCTTATCTATCAAATATTTAAACATTTCTGTTTTAAAATTCTTATGAAAGTGAAATGTCATTAAGTTTAGAAATAAAAGACAAAATCATCATGAATGAAGTTTGTATGATTTTTATTGGAATCCACATAAATATGAAACTTAAATATAAAAAATGTCTTTTAAGGCAAACTGCTGGACAAAATCCCACAAAAATCTGAAAATATAAACAATATTCATTGGTTAATAGGATCAAAAAAAAAATTGAATGAAATTGAAAATTTAAAGAAAATACTGAATTATTGCAAAAATCTTGGTATGAAAGATCCTGTTTAAGAGTTGTCTTTCTTTATTTTACATGGTCTCAAATATCTTGGGACCATTTTTTGATTGATAAAATTCACGATGAACAATTAAAAAAAAGGAACAAGTCTATGCTAAATATGTACATGTGTATATATAAGATTTGTAGTGCTTATGATAATATTTGAAGATGAAAAGTTATATTTTTGATGAACGCATTATATATATTTAACTATTCAAAACAAAATATTAGTAGTGAAATTGTCTTTTACTTTTTATATACAATAGCAATTATAAACAACAGCCATACGCATATTTATACATACATTAGATGTCCATAGTGATACTCAAGTACGTGTGGAAATGAAAAACATGCTCCTTTTCAGAATTCTGTCCTTCCCTCAACGGGCTTCCACTGCTATTGCTACATGTACCTAGCTTTATCTATTTAAATCAAAATACATTAGTTTAATGTCTAAGTTTCAATGCAAGTAGTTTACTGCAAATGTTTTACATTTGGGAAATTGGGATTAATTCAAGAGATCGTTCTTCGGTACTTTCGTTTTATATTCATCGTACATTTTATAGTTTAAGTGAAAATATGATATCTGCTTACCTATATCGATAATCCGTCACAAATGTATGATCGTCTTTTGCAGATGACATGACTTAAATGTATTGCCAATAGCGATGAAACAGTAAATTATTTAAATTCCACGTTTTTCGTACAAAACAGCTGATAATCAATGTTAGTTGAAAGTTTTAAACAGGAAGAAAATTGACATATTTATAAGCGTTTTGGTGACTATTCCTATATCATCTCCCTCGTTAGAAGAGTTCAATTTAACGGTGTATAGCTATTTTGTACCACGACAAAATATTATCAATCCGGAACAAAATGGCGTTTCGAACGGATGTCAGACATGTTGTGACGATGTAGCCTTCCACCTTAAGGAAATGTGAGCATCAGTTTCAGTACATCGGTATTTAACTTTTGTTTTTTCGAAAAATTGACCAGTTGATAAAATTCATTAGATATAACAACATGACAACTATATTGTACTATCTCGTATTTTATTGTTTCGTTTAAATGTGTGCAGCTCCCAGCGTTGGAGTACGACCGTGAGATTTCTCAGATTTCCCTATGTTGAATTTCATTATTTAGTTTTCTTTTTTCGCGTTTTTCATTATAAATATCTCTTCATTTTTTTTGGCGGAATTAGTTAAATTTAGAGTTTTCTACAGCTGAGTTAACTCCTAAATAATAAAATACCAATAACATGTTATGTCTGAATTTCTTTCGATAATTCTAATGTTGTACATGTACTAGTATTAATGTTAGATGTAGTTATATAGATGTGATGCTTTAGTAATGTATTGATAAGAAGCAAGATTTGTTCTATGTATTATAGCAATATGCTATTTACGAGCCAAGGGGTATGATACAGTACGATTTTGAAAGAATTTGTATATTTTTAGGGAGTACTAAGGTCCAGGTTATTTTGGATATTTTTGTGCCGATATTTGGCCATATCCTTACTCCGGAATATACTGCAATAACACGTGTTCTTGCAGTAAAAAAAAATATTGCAATCATGTGAAAGAATGCATACCGGGTAAATATAATCATCATATTATCTAATACTTTAATGTAATAGTAATACAATTATATTTCGAGAGTTAACAGTTGCAATCTCGTTTACTTGTCTTTAGCGTCAAAGTGTTACTTTCAACATGAAAAGACACAAAATTTTCCAACTTCAGTGTCTAGAATGGTTGATTTGACCATTTTTTATATAGTTCAAAAATCTAAAAGTCAAAAATCGAGATCCAGAGGTAACAGGACGTAGACACTGGCTAGTGAAAAGGAAACTGTAATGTACTCTTGTAAATGCGTCTTTATTTTGGAGGGTGATAAAACACACGATTGATGACCAATGACTATATGGTATATAGATATGACAATATGTTGATAGACTCTAGATGATACATGTAGATGTAAGACGATAGACGATTTACTACCCCAAAAAATGGAGAAAAAAAAGTATAAGTAAACTTATTCAAGACAAACACGAATTCATCGTAGCAATTATATGTAAACAATGATGAAATGTATGACTATCAGATATATATATATCAGTGTAACCTTATTCAATTTATCATAATAAGATGTACATCCAGTAATATAAACCTAAAATGCCCTAGCAAAGTTTGGCGACCGACAAATGTAAACAAAGATGCTCTAGAGGCAAAATCGCTGGTCAATACGCTAAATAAAAATGCATATATAAAAATGTCATTGACAACGTTACAAACAACGTTTTTAATTTTGTATAACTGTCTGAAGAGCCGACATGGCTGAAAGCGCTAACAGTAAACAATTTATTTAATTTGGACTGTCGCATTCTGTTTTATTTATTTAAGTAAAAATGTATGTAAATGTATCAAAATTGGCTGTTTTCGAAATGGTCTTGTGTAGTCTGTGTTATAATATCCAGCTCGGCTTTAATTCTAACATTACTTCTGAACAAATCCCAGATAGCAGCACATCGTTGGCCCAGTCTCATAATATGGTTGTGGTCCAACACCAAATATTGATAGTCAGTCATGTATCATGAGTGCAATGTTGGGCTAACTGTTGGCATATTATCATAAAACTCTAGAATATTCTTTCCGGGATTGAAATCGGCCTTAAGTTTGCCCAATGTCAACCAAACTTGTTGTAAATTTATCAAGACCCGATACTCTAGACCACATCTTGAGTACACGTTATACATTGATATTGTTATTATGAGTACACGTTATACGCTGATATTGTTATTATGAGTACACGTTATACACTGATATTGTTATTATGAATACAAGGTATACACTGATATTGTTATTATGAGTACACGTTATACACTGATATTGTTATTATGAGTACACGTTATACACTGATATTGTTATTATGAGTACACGTTATACACTGATGTTGTTATTATGAGTACACGTTATACACTGATATTGTTATTATGAGTACGTTATACGCTGATATTGTTATTATGGATGCATATAGTGTTTTGGCTGTTTTTATTAGAGAGTTATGATTTTTAACTCTTAGGGTCCGCCTCATTAGGGGTCTATTTATTATAATATTTACGTTATTGTAAGCGTGATTGAATTATAATTTCGCCGATATTCTTGTGTTTACTGTAGGCGATTCTAGGTTCATTGGTAAGTAGTTCTTTGCATATTGCATTATTTTTAAGGACATTCCAGTATTTCAGGATGCGCTTTTTGAGATCCCTAAAAATGTGCGTTGTACTTGGTTATCAGGACATTTGGTTGCCGTTGTTTGCATTTTAGATCACCAAGTACTTTTCTCTATTTGTGTTTTCCATTTTACGAATAATGGAATATATTGCATTTTTAGAGTAACCTCTCTTTGAAAGTCCGTTAGAATTGTAGGTAAAATACAAGGATCACTGGTATTCTTTGTATGGCTGATTCATCGCCTTTTATAAACCTTTTAGAGACAGAAGGGTGGTGGGTGTATTTTTCTGTGTAGATATTGAAAATTGTTTGTTGGTTTTACATATGACTTAATATCAAGTATGTTATTGTTCTGAAACCTCACGCCTTTGTATATAGTAGTGTTCAGAAAATTGACGCTTTTTTCTAAGATTTCATACGTGAATTTCAGGTGTTTGTGACATGTATTGCCGATGTCAAAAATTCTAAAATTTCACTTTGTGTCTCGTTGAAGGCTATAAAACAATCGTCCCTAAATCGCTGGTGGTAAAGAACTTGATTGGCGAATTTGGATTTTGACATTATATAGTTCATGACTTCATACATTCTTGTATTTGAAACTTCTGGAGATGGTATTGCACCCATACTACATCCTATAATTTGTTTATAATTTTTTCCATTGATCTCAAAGTACTTGTTTTCTAAGACGCATTTCAATAAGAATATAAGATATTCGGTCTCTGGATAAAGAATGTCAATTTGTGGTTTGTTAGCGCTTTTGTATGCTTCACTGACTGTTCTGAGTAATTCGATAAATTCCATGTTGGTATACATACTAGTTACATCATATACAAATAATACCGCTTCTGCTGTAAGTTTGCGAATCTCGATTTTATTGATAAAATTGGCGGTGTCCTTGATATGAGTTGATTGATTTTTGTACTTTGGGAATGAGAAATTAATCATCATGTTCGCCGATTTTCCGTGCTGGTGTATCACACCGTAAAATAATTGGGCGGCCAGACGGCACTTGTCTGATGTTGAATAGGTAATTTTGAAGGGCGTATTGGACTTCATTTTGTGTATTTTAGGGAGCAAGTAGAGGTGGCCGTATTTCCCTTTGTCAAAATAATACGTGCATCGATGTTTCCTAGCAAACTTGTTAAAGTCGTTAAATATGACTTTTTAATGTTGCTGTTTTGTGGAGTTGGTATAAATTTTAAGCCAGGTGAAGTAGATCTTTGTTACTTATGAAAATCAAACCTTCCGTCTACTAAACAACTGGTCGATGTATTAGGGGAATGTTATTGATTTGTCAAAATCCTTCGGAAGATATCAGTTTAAGACAACACGTGGCTTCAAACTACGACTCATTTAAAAACGGCTAACAGAAGTTAATAAAAACAGCACAGCTTTTTGTAAACGATCGGATGATAATGAATAAAAACAAAATATTGCAACTATTATGATATATTCTGGTATCACATGATCGGTTAACAATACTATAGTAATTTGAGGTTTAACTAACAATGGTAGTTATTACACTTTTCATGTTCTTGATAACGAGGGTTTAGATATTCCAATATCAGAATATTGCGTATCGCATTGTCACAGAAACATTATGTTCAATTTGGGTAAAACTTGTTTCAAGAAGTTTTAATTTGAACATTCTATTGGTTAGCTATGAAATTATAAGTGTTAATATGGCCTGCCTCTTGGTTGTAACCTGTGAGGCCTAGGTCTGCGGAATTGTCCTCCATGTGGTCTTTTGGACTGGTCCCGCGTTTGGAGGTTAGATTAGGTTGCCGTTGCTAGTCTACTTCTAAACTCTTGGATTTCCGTTATATGTTCCTGGTTAAGTTTTGTAATGTTTTCGTCAACGCGACGCTTTTCATTTTCAAAGTCGACGGACAAGCGCCTTACAGTTTAGACACAGGGCGAAAAACCATCTTTAAGCAAGTCCTTAAAGGTGGCTTAAAGGTGACTTAAAGGAGCTTAAAGGCTATACAACCTTTAAGCCGCCTTTAAGTCACCTTTAAGCAAGTGCTTATAGGTCCTTAATGTCCAAACTTCTTTAAGCTACCTTTAAGCCACCTTTAAGCCACCTTTAAGCATCTTTAAGTGGCATTTACGCTCTCTTTACACTGCCTTTACACTGTCTTTAAGTGGCCTTTAAGTCAATATTGATCAAGCTGAACAATAAAAACATATACATGTATTAAATGCAAAAGCTCTTTTATAGAGATGGGAGGGATCCATCCGAGTGATAATATAATTTCCAAGGAAGGGGGGGGGGGGTGTTCCAGGCAGTTTTAATCGTCGCTCCATTAAACACAGATCGCTATCATCAGCACCGCTCTGATGGACACAGATTGCCGTTATAAAATTCTTTATAATTTTTTGGGGGTTTCAAAATTATTGTAGGGATGAGCGCAGTCTCTGTATCTTAATATGTGCATAAAACTAATTAAAGTATGTTTGTTTCCTATTATAAATTAATCGGTGAAAAATCTCTCTCTCTCTCTCTCTCTCTCTCTCTCTCTCTCTCTCTCTCTCTCTCTCTCTCTCTCTCTCTCTCTCTCTCTCTCTCAGTTCATCCGGTTATTAAACAAAATATAGATAATGAACCAAAAATGCATGATTTAATTTGTTAATCGGTTTAAGGTTTGAATTTTTTTTTCAATTTTCATTATTTCTAACTCTAGATCTGCTAGATACATGTTAAAGATGAAAAGACTCTCAACTGCCTTTGTTATATCGGGCAGGATATTACTGCTTTGTTTGTCTAGACATAGTTTTGTTCGTTTGTGTATATCTAATTAGAGTCTAGTATTGTTTGTCCAACTTAAGAAAACCCCTGGAACTAACACAGAATATACAAGATATACACAACAGTTGTGTCGTGTGCCCAGGTGCATGTATGTGTATATCTAATTAAAGTCTATTGTTTGTCCAACTTAAGAAAACCCCTGGAACTAACACAGAATATACAAGATATACACAACAGGTGTGTCGTGTGCCCAGGTGCACGTCAGGGTTTCTAAAGGCGTTGAATTTTAGTATGTACGAGTATACGATAAGTCTAGTGAATAAAAGTTAATTTACATTTGTAATTCATTTTTAAAGTATTATTTCCTAGCTCTGGGTTTCAAAGATGTTACGTCTACAACTTAACGATACATGTATGTAAGAGTAAAATCTTGAGGCTAATTAATTAATGTACCGGTGATCATAAATAGGGGTTGATTATTTAAATATATGTATAAGGGTAAATATGTCAAATATACCCGGCTTGGCACATCATACAATTGTATGTACAAGTCATTTGCAATTGCCACATGCAGTAAATACGTCACCGGTAATTGGTAATTTTGTTTGTTATAGAATTGATAGTTTATAAATCATGTACATACAATTACATGTAAATATTTAAACATATTGGAACGGCGCCGCGATCATGAAAACCGGGAAAATGCGGGAAATTGAACAAATACCCTGATAGTATCAATGCATTTAATAAAAGAAATGATTTCATTTTCTTTCTTACATTTTTATAGCTATAAATAAGATGAACGTATATCTACTCGGTTTAAATTTATTAACTACATGTAAGAAAGCCTACTATAGTGAACCTAACGGTTTCCATTTAGGTGTAATATATTTTTGTCACTGAAGACCAAGTTCCGTATTTCATTCTAAATACATGCATGCATGTAATTTATAAATTAGATATAATTGATTGTTACAAACTGAATGGTTTGTCAAAATCTTTTCAAGTAAACACACTCAATACATTGATTCAATATCCACTGATATATAGGATATAAAAACGCTCTTATATATGTAAGTTCCCGTGGCGCAGAGGATGTGTGGTGATGCTAGTAAACTAAGGATCCCGGGTTCAATTCTCGCCGTGGACGGTTTTTTTTTTTGTTTTTTTTTTTCATTTTTCTTTCTAGAACAAAAACCGTTTTAATACCTTTTCTTTCATAAAGTTAATACATTTTGTTGGAAATTAAGCACAATATTGAATAAAAAAATTTTTAATGGCTTAAAGGTGGCTTAAAGGTGGCTTAAAGGTAGCTTAAAGGTGGCTTAAAGAAGTTTGGACATTAAGGACCTATAAGTTGTCCTTAAAGGTGGCTTAAAGGTGGCTTAAAGATAGTCTTTAAGCTGCCTTTAAGCCATCTTTACGCTTTCTTTAAGCCACCTTTAAGCAATACATATAGCTTAAAGGTAGCTTAAAGGTGGCTTAAAGATCGTCTTTAAGCTACCTTTAAACACCTTTAAGCTATCTTTAAGGAGGACTTAAAGATGGTCATTCATCCTGTGAGAAGTTCTGGTTTCTAATTTGTTTACTTTCCATTTCCTTGGCTTTAATTTTGTCCTCCGCATAGTCAAGGACTAACTGGGCTGTTTGTCTATTCTGGGATTCGACCAGATCTCACCAGAATTTTTCAAATTTCTCATTCCCTTTGGTGTCCAAGTTTATCCCACAGTAGGACCGGGTATGATATCAAGCCGGGAGTTTTCCTGTCTGGATGTCGTAACGCACTCATTTCCCTCTGGAAGAGTGATTGTCAGATCAACGTCCGGAATAACGAAAAAAGAGCTTCCTTGTTAGATGGAACCAAAGCGTCATCCATTCTGGTTTCAGAACTGTTGTTCAGGATATTACTATTTATAGATGGTTTCATAAGTGGAAGTTTGTTATATTTATGGAACCTATTGGAAGAATGAGAGGCGTTAAATTGGTATACTGTCTTATTTAATTTTCGTACGGAACAAATTTTATGGGTGATGACCACTGTAAATTGGGAGATATCTCTGTACTAACGTTCATTTGAATAGCTGGGCGGATGTGACAGTTGTGAGGGGATGCAAATTGAAGTTCTTTGAGTTGATCTTTATCACTCAATGTGGTCTGAGGGAAGAGACCCTTATAAATTGCTGAACGCTGTCACTGGTAGCGATCCACGGGATGATGCCGGTGGGACATTGTCCATGATCATAAGTTCTGAAAAAACGACATCAATCAACCACACTTGTTGAAAATTTATCAAGACCCGAGACTGTAGTTCATTTGTTCTTGATTTCTATTTTATATAAGCTTAATATGCCAAAAACTGTTGATAGAAATATCAAAATAGTGTTTAAATATGTTTTTTTAGTGCAACATAAAGATATCATAATGCACAAACTATCTGAACGTGTGATCTGCGTTGAAAATTAGGAAGTTAAAGTAACAGTTCTCTCACTATTGAGTTTGAAAATTGTTCATTTTCTACTTGAAAACCTTCTGTCACAAAATAATGTCCCTTATTATTATCTGAAAGTATGCACATTTCTTTAAACCATTTAATTTAATATAGTTTATTTGGCATTTTTAAATATGAAGATGCAGAATTCTTAGACTAGAAATGACATATAATAGTTATTAAAAACACAGAAAAAAAAATTCTTAAATTTGTGCTTTTCTTAATAAATTTATTCGGTTTTGTTGGTTTTAAAATATTTTAATTCAATTTAAAAATGATTCTTCGAGGGTTAACTTTTTCCTCCTAAGGGTTTAAAGGGTGTGAAAATGACCATTCCTTTGTAAAAAACTAAATTTACTAGTTATCCCTCTTCGAAGAATGATTGTTCAAATCTTAAGAGTGTCATTTACCATTGGCCTTGGCCTTTGACCTTTTTAAATTTTATCTTGAGCTGTCAAATAAAACAAAAATACCCAACTGTTTAACATTGTACATGTATTTTTTTCTGTTTAAAATTGCCAATGTCCAGGCAAATAATTTCAGTAGTTATAATATATCAGTAATATTTAAAACTTATAAAATATATGATTGCAACCATGAGAAAAATGTTCAACAGTATTTTAAATAAAACAGAGAAATAGTGTCAAAACATAAGACGTTACTTCATAACGTAATCTAAAAAATGGAAATCTTAAAGGGCGTTACATTCATTTATTTTAATTTTATAATTTTTTATAAATTCAACACGTTTTTTGGGGTTAACTCTTTCAGATTTATTGAGAAGCGCATTTTGTTTTTGTTTAAATTTCTCCTTTTAATTTAGATTCAACGAAATGTGCTAGTCCAAATATTGGCTATGTTTTGAAAATAACGAAATTAAATCCTCAGCGAATATTTCTGCTTCTACAGTAATCGTTTTGGATATTATTTTATGTTGTTATTAATTTTGATGTACATGTATATGTTTCTTTCTTTACATCATATCGATATTCATGAACAGCAGATGCTAAATAATTCAGATAATCTGATATAGTTTAAAAAGAGAATTCCCAACCTATCAAATTTCAACATTCTTAAGCAATGACTTTTGTTGCTATTGTGTTAACAATTGTCCAGGTATAAACATTAAGGTATGTTGCACACACTATGAAGTCACTTATTTTCTAAATCATTATATAATGGATATCTGAACAATATAAGAGACATGAAAAACATCTGGTTGAACGAGATCAATATGGCACTCAGTTTTCACTCATAATTCCCCTAATAAATAACTGCTGATTAAAACGCCGTAGCCTACATGTATGTATAGAAATACAATTTTAAAATGTGTTTTCTTTCTGAAGTTAAGTACAAAAATTCCCTTATTTTGGCAGAGTTTTTTACTTAGTTTAACCGCTTCTATGGTAACTCTGATCATTTTTGCTTATGTCCAAGCAATATAATGAGTTCAAAGCTGAAAGGCTCCTTCTATGATGATGTTATGCTTCATATGTCATGTACAGCTTCTTTTTGGTAAAGGGGGGGGGGACGTTTAAGAAATCTTAGATATAACAATGTATGAAGTTGAGATATTTCAATTATACGGGCATCGTTTCAAAATGTTCAATCATATATTTACTTTCCTTTGTAAATAATTCATCATAGTTACCAGTAGTATTTTGTACGTGAAAACTTGACTTTTGTTCAAACTGTAAAGTCTATCTATATCAAAATGAATTAAAAGTCAAAAGTCAACACTCTTTCGTTTTGTTTTAATCTCAAAGTTCATCATTGTGTAGGGAATCACGCAATCTAAAGAAAACGTGTAAAATTGTCAACTTCTGAAATTCTTTTTATTCCAAATTGAAGTATCCAAAGGACTATATATGATATGGGCCTAAAATGGCCCCCTTAAATGAACATCATCATTTTACTGTAATTATTTGTTTTCTTTATACAGATATATATGTGATGTTTTTACATTATGTTCATTATGATTCAAGTGCCCATAATTTAGAAATATGATATCATAAAGACAACCTTTTCCCGCCATTTTTTGCAATTTTAGCATAAAACGGCTTGTTTTCAAGCAGTTTTTCTTTCAGAAAACATAGAGCGCATGCTTGAACAAACAAAATATTTTAATCAGAGATGTAACTACCCAAGACTAATAACTGACAAAAAAAATTTCCTTGTTGAAGCATGCGCTCTATATTTCCCATTCGTTAAAAGATGGGGAAATGTCAATTGACTGAGTTTGGTTGAATTATAGAAATAGCGTCACTTCTGACGTTATATATTGCAAGTGAGTGCAAATAAATCAAACAATTAGGCAAAAAATATATTTTATATCAACTCTTCTAAAAATTAGCATCACATTTTATAGTTCCCGATACACTTTAAAAAATGGCTAATTATGGGGGCCAAATTCAACTCATATCATATATAGTTCTTTACAGAAATTCTTTTATTGCAGTCATTTTACTTTAAATTTAGACAATTCCCTATGTCAATTACAGTGGATTTACACAGAATGACACATTATAAATTACTATTTTAAAAAGAAAAATCATAAATGTACTCGAGTATTCTTCCATTGCAATTACCTGCATCAATCTTAATTGATTTGCAAGGAAAAGTGCATTAGAAAATTAATATTTCATACAGAAAAACAACATCATTTTTGTTGTACTTAAAAATCAGAGAAATTTTTTATTGTAATTTAATGCACCAATATTGGTTGATTTAGAATGAATGGTACATTATGATATGAATAATTTATACAGAATATATATATATATATCAGGTATCCCACTCCTTAATATCCTTTTATCAACAATTTCTTGAAAAGTATATCATTGAAATCTATAGATAAAACATACTTTGAATAAACAAAGATAATTGGGGGTCAGTGTTCAATCTTCTGAGATTAACTTTTGACCTTTTTGCAACTAAAATGCGATTTCAGCTAGATTAGGATTTGTTGTCTGTATTTTTGATTTAGCAAAGTTATTTCTTGAAATATCATTTTTAATTATGTCAGAGTGAATAGAGGGATTCCGAAAAACAAACTTTTTTGTGTGACCTTTTTGCAAAGACATTAGACATATTCTCTATTAGTTACAATTTGATTTTAGATAACAACATTTTGAATATCAAAAATTTCCTATGATTAAACCAGTTTGCTTACATGTGTATTCGGTATCATTTTGACATGATAAAACATTGGGGTCAGTGATGTCAAATTTTAGATATATGGCTTCAAAGGTATAATTCTCGCAAAATTTGGGTTAAAAAATTCAGATGTTTACTATATATTTGGATGAATTTATGCTAAATGTGCCGTCTGTCCCTCTCTCGAAATTTATTTTTGTACATGTCACACAAAACCTTTAGAGCATGTCACAAACCTATCAAATATTAAATATGTGAATAATGAATAAAGTATAATAAAAAGAAAAGTATATTGAAAATTCATTAAATTGCTCGTTCTCATTTTCGTCTAAAAAACCTTCTGCACGAAAAAATAGTTCCATCAAAACTTGTTTGTTTTTTAAATTCAAATGAATTTTCTTTATGAATGTTGTGTTATTATGAAAAAATGAACCCATTGTTTAATTTAAAATTTAGAGAGTCTTTCATTGCAATCACATGCGTCAATTTTAATTTATAAAAAGGACCCACACACGATTTTAGATGAACATTTTAT
The DNA here is from genome assembly GCF_963853765.1 of Magallana gigas. NCBI lineage: Eukaryota > Metazoa > Mollusca > Bivalvia > Ostreida > Ostreidae > Magallana > Magallana gigas. Next base: position 28,184,265 of record NC_088861.1, read on the forward strand.
TTGTAAATTTAATCTATTAAATGGTTAACTTGATCCATCAAAATTTGAATGTTAGATGTCAAGTAACAAGCAAAATACAGAGGAAAAAGTCATTGTTATGCAAACAAAGCCCGAGTCTAATATTTGTAATAATGTAAAGTAAAGAAATAACCATTCTTTGGCAAATTAACTTGTAGCAAACAACATAAACTGGTTCAATGTGTTCATGATTAATCTTATCAATAACAAAACGCAACATAAGATTGAAACTTAATATACCAATACAAAACATATGTAAACTTTAACAGGTATCGCGCTTTGTTTACAAAACAAAGAATTCCAACCTCTGTATCTCGCTTGTAAATCGGTATTTGATTTTCAAATTTTGACAACCAATTAAAAAAAACATATTGACCATTCCAGGTATTAAAAAAAAACAAAATTCTTACACTCGGAACAGATAGGGTCAAAGGTATGACAAACAATCAATCAATCATATTTGTAGATGTATCTCTTTCAATAGAACATTCACTGTAAAGACACTAAATAGCATTTTATTTGATTTTTCGTATGTATTAATTGAATATACATCAATAAAATAAAAAAAATGTGAAGAGTATACTAGGATTGAATTAAAATTGAAGACAAAAATATTTGTAGAGATGACGCCAAGCCAAAGGTGAAGCCAAAAATGAGGTCAGGCTTTTTTTGAGACCAGGCTATGTGGCCAGGTCAGGCTTTTTAGTATGACTATCAAAAATTATCAGTTTCATCAGCAATTATAAGTAACAACAGTAAACGTATCAGTAAATAGCAGCAATTATCAGCATTGACGGGTCAAAATTTAATAAATGTCATAATTTGTCAGAACAATCCAAAATATCAGTACTTCTTTCGGCCAGTAGTAAATCATGCATTGCTTCTCAAAGTTAAGTCACTTTTTCTTGATATATAAACTTTGAAGATGCAGACCTAGTCCCTGATATATGTTAACTTTTTATTTGTGTTTTAAATGTTCCTATCAAAGTATTAAAAAAAACAAATTTAAAAAATTAGATTTTAAAGAGAAATATTTTCATCACATTAAATTTTGTAGAAAAATGAGATACGTCACGTTCCGCTCTGCATAATGTCATTAATTCAATATAAACTGGAATCGATTGGAAATACATTGCGCGCATATCATATCCCTTTCTCTTCAAGTAAATTCTGTATGTGAAATATTTCAACATGAGTGTTTGGCATATATTTCTCCTCTATTTTCTCAAGTTTGATGCTTTGGAAGGTTCTTCATTTTATCAACAATTATACTTGTTGGGAATGGAATGTGGAAATAGTATCACAAGTCACATTATTTTAGGGAGCACTAGAATTGTCAGATCTAGGGTAAGTCTCAAAATCACTGAGAAGGATAGTATTCAAGAGTAGATGAGATGAAGATTCACAATTATATACTATATTTATTAAGATAACTCCTAATGATGAATATTAACATCGGCACAGTTCAATGCGATTACTGTTGTTACCTTAAAACAAATCCAGTCAAATTAAACTTGGTTTTATGAACGAAAAAAGTTTTTGAATATTGTTCTATCGGCCGAACGTGCAAAAGTAAAACTTGGGTTTATTATTTTTATGAAATATACTTTGTAGATCGAATGTGCAGCTCACTGCTTGATAACTTCAGGCTGTGGAACTATTTTGTTTGAAAAAAAGATCGAGTACGGACGTGATGGGTTTTGCACGCTAGTCACCGTGGCGACCAGAGTAAGTCCGTACGTTTTGGAAAGCAACTCGTCTGTGTGCTTCATGAAGAAAGCGTCTGTGGAAACATCCACTGAAACAACAATAACAACTACGACTACACCGGCAACAACGACACCAAAAACACCGACACCAGCAACAATGGCACCGACAACAACGACACATGCAACAACGACACCGACAACAACGACAACAAAAACACCGACAACATCTATTGGAGAGGTATGTCTACTTTGGATTTTACACGGTTAATTAGCTGATAGATATTTTCGGGCTTTAAACTATTGTTTCTACTTCTACACAATCATGTTTGGTTTAGTTCTATCTAAATAGCATAAGTGTTAGTCTATGAAAGTAACAACATAGTAATGAGAACTTTGCATCACAAATCGCCACAGCGCAAAAGGCAAACGCTTTTCTGCTTTTAAACATTGTCTTGTAATCAAGGTATTATGGGATACCTCCATACTAGACGTTCTTCCAACTGAAATAAACAATGAAATCAAGCATAGTTTTATAAATGTTTTCTTTCTCAAAAAAGCTACCTCACAGCGTAGTGCAATGGTTTAGAGCGTTAACTACGAATCTGTAAGTAATGAGTTTGAATTCCAATGGGGCTTTTATTATTTTTTTTCAAAAAAAAATTCAAAATATATTTTTGGGTCAATAGTTCAAAATTTTAACTGGTGAATCTATTTTGATTATAATGTACTTTTATCTGCAACATTGACATATGTCTCATAGCACCTTAAACGTTTTAACTACTTTGAAAATAGTTTTTAGTCAAGTTCAGCTTCTGTATTCGCACTATATCCTTATCACTGCGTGGCACCTCCTGCAATGATGATTGTAAACCCCGTACATTAAATTCACAATAGCCCGTACGATTCACAATAGCCCGTTAGTTATGTGCATAAACTACTGAAACTGGTTTCCTAGCGAATTTTAAATTATATATACTTCTGTCCATAGGGGGCAGTTATTCGATGCACCGGAAGTAGAAGTATAACGACAATAAAGCGCTGAGCTATGGCGCTTTAAAAATGGGCCATTGTGACAACCATCACAATGACCTTTTCAGATTATATGGGTGCCGTTTGATTTCTGCCAATACATATTTCAAATACTTTATATCATAAATGAATATAGTAAAGAATATATTTATTATTTTATTACATTTTTATACATGTAACACATCCAAATAGCGATATATCGTTTATGTGCCTTAACCCTGTATAAGGCAAAAATTACGGCATGAGAGATTTGAAGTTTTCATCAATTGTAGCGTATAAACGCTTATGCAGACTGAAAATATAAGATTACTTGTCAAATGCCAAGGTCATGTCACAGACCAGTGAATGAAATTCGTGTCTGGACCATTTTCCTCAAAGACCCTTTTTGACCTCTGCTACCCGCATCGACTTGGATAAGGATGTGCAATGATCCTAAACTAAATTCCTTCGTAAAAATTTGAATCTAATGGCCCTTTAAGCGAGTCTCCATTTCAAGGATGCCAAGTACATCGCAGAATAGTTCAAGCATGCCTTTGCTTTGATTAAGAGAAACTAGCAACCTTGAAGTGTCTAGGTAGAGAGCCAAGCTCATATATGTAACTACTACTAGTATTGTATAAAGTGTAGTCTGGACGGTGTGTTTTCTCGAAAAGCAAATATGTACATTGTAGATAATGCTTCACATAAACGGTACATGTGGTTAATGAGTTTGCACTGACCTTAAACAAAGTTTTCAAATCAAAGTTCCAATTCATATCATACATCAGTGTAACATACCCTATAATTTATGTTGTATCTTCCTTTGGTCCAATCTGGTTTAGACTTTACCAGAAAAGAAAAGGCATTTGCTGTGACTTTGAACTTTAAATATTTCATCTTTTGATAAAGCGGGACTATCTTGGATGCTTACAATCTCAAGGATGGTGAACTTAATTTTTGAACTCCAAAACCTGAAGTAGATCAATTACTATCGTCGCAAATCACGGCCAATATGTACGATCCTCTACCATATGGCCGTGGTTGAGGTGAGAATTCGAATACGTATTTACTAGACAGAATAGTGCAAAACATAGTCAGAGATACCCATTGATGCGACCTTCTATTATCCAAAAGCAGTTTACGTAACATACTATAATAATATATCGTTGATACAACAATGGCGGCGCCTAGGGTTCGAAGGTTAATTTCATTGGTTAAAAATGACGTCATGCATTAGGAGTGAATATGCAAGATCTCGACGATTTAAGTGCTCAAACAACCACGTGTGAGAGAGAGCTATACAGACCCTGGCTTTTGACGATAATCAGTATATGTATAGGGTATGCACGTTTTTAATCGGTTTGTCTCTTTTGCGGCAAAAATTTATCTTTTTGCTTTTGCTGTCAAACCGTAGCTGTTAGATTTTTCAGGTTTTGCACACATATTCAATAATTAATAATTTTTAATAAAAGATAATATACAAATCAGGAACCATGCACATGTTGTGAAAAAGATGTATCACTGCATGGATTTGAATTGCTGTTATCTCAATATTGAAACATCAAATTCTATTTTCAATTTGAACAGCGATATTAGGAGAACCAACCTGTTTGGTCATTGACCTAAGGTACGGTAAAAAGTGAGGATTTCCGGAAAGCTATTTTGCACTCTACGTCAAATAAGTTTGAAATCAAGATTTATAATATTCAATCTTTCATCCCTTTTCAACCATAAACATTAATTCGTTCGATTTTTGTCCTTAAGGAAATGATGATCATTGTAAATGGAAAGCACTTTACTCAGATTTTAATTATCATCGTTAATTCGATATTGAGATTTTTAATTGAATAGAAAGCAATCGTATCCACAAATTAAAATTGACACTGCGGTATGCAATGGAGCTAGGAAGTTGGACATTTTAAAGGATTAAATCACAAAACAAGCACTCCGTCACACTATCACAACTTCACACAACACCCCGTCCTGCTAATGAAGCTTCACACAGCACGCTGTCGCGCTAACAAATACAAAATACATGGTTACTGTCTAAAAATATATGCGATATGCAATTGCAACGCCTAATGCTATAAATTATTACATTAACAGTTGACATCTCCAACCGCTAATAGTAAATCGCCGCTTAATGATACAATTCAATCATTTAGCGGCGAAAATGCACAGCAACCTTAGAGGCCAATAACGACACTCTCAGCAGTTATTATTTATAAACAAACGTTTTATCAATTAGCGTAATTATCGTTGCAGTCGAATCTTTTGGTAGTTATAATAAACAATTGTATAATTGCTCGTAGTACTTTTATGAAAAAATACTTTTTCATATCTCTGAATACGCTTAATATATTTCTGTTTCATTACTTGTATTTGTATTTTCTACTATCATTAATTAAACTTTCAACATGCAGTAAAACAGACAGACGTGCAAAAAGACAGACACACAGGGGGGGGGAATAAAAGATTTCCCCCTCTCCTCTGGAGTGGGGGTATAATACATATATATGTATATTGTATATGTATATGTATGAATATTTTAGCGATCATTCAGTAATCTATCTGAAATTCCACCAGCCCAATTCATTATAGCAATAAATCTAACTAATTCGGAATCCGTGGGGTTTTGAGAAAGTTTCACCAGTCCGACATATTTGTCTCGCATAAAATGATACAGGAATTGCACGTTTAAATACACCACTTTCTGTTTTTAAATAAGAGACACAAACGCCTGAACGTCACCATTAGCGTATCATAGGATCCGTCGACAGCCTTTTTCGTACTTTTCTTCGTGTTCGGTGGAATTGTGAGAATTCATTTCAATCATCGTCGCCAACGGGGTTTTCAAATATGGCATTAAAATCAATCACAGGTTTGTTCGAGGTAAATATGCAACGAATCAAGATAAAAATCCAAACCTCCAAAACTCAGATATCATTTCGTCTTCTGTTCATCGTAATCTTCTAGAGTTTGTCCGCTATCTGTTTCCTTTGCATTGCTGAAGATGATAAAAGGCACAATGTTCATTAAATGTAAATCATTAATGGGGTTTTTAGGTTTCATGATGCATCCTGACCCTTTGACCATGTTGACCACAATGAATGAACTACAACTAGCTAGTTTCATCTCGTAAAAAAAAAGTTTGCACATTTTCTGAAAATGATGCAGATTGGTGACATCAACATTTTGGCCCTCAATGGGATATTTTTATCATGCGTTAAGACAAATGCTTAGCGATGTTAAGTTAAAATACCAATACATCAAAAGAACCGTTCATTAGCTAAATCATAGGTTAAAACAGATTTCGCATACATAGTATAACTATTTTGTGGTGTTGTGTAATTCATACCATGGTTTCGGATTAACGACCCCGGGTAACCTCACTCAACTTCGTCTCGTGAGTTTAAACCCGGGGTTGTGAGCCACGCCATGGTATAATTTGCACAGCACCAGAAAACAGTAAAAAAGTATGGTATATTTATTACTTATACCATTAAGCGGCGTTGTATATTTAACGGTTGTTACAACGCACACCTGAGATTTTGCAAATGACCTAACAAATACGCCATAATTACCGTTTGGTGTTGTATTTTATTCACTGAAATCCATTAGTGCAATCCGTGTACTTTATAATTAATGATGCCTTCTGTTGGATCAATTGGAAAATATGACAATGTAAAAATCAATTTTACCGCCAAAAAACCTCTGATGAACGGATCTTTAAGCAAGTCTTCACCTTCCTATTTACTGTATCATAATATTAAACGGATTCTGGCTAGATAAAAGGGAATTTGATTTTGACTTGAAATAATAAGAAAAGGGATTTCCAAAAATATACATTTTACGCTATATGAACATAAATGTGTTGTTTTTCATTACGAATAACTTTCTTGTTTAATCAATTTCAGACCATCATTGATATAATAGACAACCTTTATGACATGTGCGACATGAACTCTCAACACAATATAGCCATAGTTACTACCAATGGGGTTTATCTCTATGACGACGCCGCATCACTGACCACTGGGGCATGTAGGAATATGACCAATGCAGAGTTGTTCCAAGGATTCGCCTCCCTCCCTGATATGAGCACGTGGAAAGCTCTGCTTACCTACACCAATACTTATATTGACCTATTTACAGGTATGTTGTTTTGTTTAACTAAGCAGCTGGCGAATGGTTAAATAATTTTCACATGCAACTGAAGCAATGCTTTCACAAATCAAATAACATTAAATGTATTTTAGAATCTATCGATCTATCTATTCATCTATTCATATATCTATCTATCTATCTATCTATCTATTTATCTATCTATCTATCTATCTATCTATCTCTCACTCATTATAGTTCTACATCTTTCAGATGCTGATCAAGTGTACCGATGGAGTAGTAACAATGGAAATCTTGTCCCAGTATCAGGGTATCCCAAAACCAAACAAACTTACATCGCAGATGCCGTTTATTACACTCCTACAAACATCTTTAGCGGTGCTCACTGGTCGGTTTACACACACATCACCGGCGTTATGACCTTTTACTTCTTTGACGCGTCCACAGGCACAATCTATTACCACCGCAACCAGCAACCTCATGAGGGCAGTTTCCCTATCAGCGACACGACAAACGTAGATAACAACGGGAAGCCATTAAACCTGTGGTACAATCTTCCCAGCAACGTGGTGGGCGTCACCGAACAAGACACCTGGTCCAAACGTTTTATCGTCGTCGACGTTAACTTGAATGTGTATTCCTACTTTTTAGACGACCCCAATAACGTCAACACTTCTCCGCCGGAGTGTTCCCTGCAGGGACAGTTACGGTTGTGATTGGGTTCATAGTAACTCTTGTACAAATGTACTTTATTAAGGGGGCTAGATGGTCGTGGCCAATTGATGACTGTATTGATCTCCATTAGAAGAAGAGCTCTGTATAACAATATATGATAATACTCAAAATTGAAAGCTAAAGATCGTGATTTTTTTCCTTTAGTAAATTATACTTTATGTCTTACCAGATCATTTCTAATAATTTAAAGTACATCTGAAGGGTAATTTGATGACCGATCAGCCTCCTTAACGTTTTCATTAAACTTCAATTTCATCCTAAACAAACAATAATTAGATTTATGTATCAATTATTGACATTCTTTTATATTCTTTGTATATCAAATTTGAGTTGGGTGATAAAAGTATACTGGTATATAGATTCATTGTGATCGTTTATTTAAAACAAAGGTTCCCTATGCATAGCCTGATTGATTGGTCAATGGTTGTTTGATATCTTATATCCCGTGAAAATTCATTTATTCGTGTCTGTGAATTCTGAATAGTGAGTGTAATAATAACTATATATATAGAACTTTTTTTTCATGAAGGATGAAAGATGCAGCAAAAATTCAATTGAAAATCTACAGCACCATTGTAATATTTTCAGCAAGCATCTGTGTGTATAGCCTGATTGACTTGATTGTTTGCTATTTTAAAAACCAGTAAAAATCCTTTATTTGGTGTTTGTGAATTCTTTACAGTGAGTGTAATAATGACTATATAGAATTTTTTTTATTTACAAAAGATGATAGATCCATAAAAAAACTCATTGAAAATTGTAATATTTTAAGCACTTGGTCATTTAGTTTACAGTACAGGCATCGCGGATCCCGTATTTTCCGTGCACCCCGCCGTCCAGATTGCAATGCAGTTAAAGACAGTTAAAGGTGTCTCAGGTAAAACCGCGTAAACAATGTACCCCGACATAGAGTCGTCCAGCAAGTCAACACCGCCACGGTCTTGAAGATCAATTACACGTGAACAAAAGTATCGAACTGAAACGCGAGTTATCTCCCTCGACAAAAAATAATTGATAGCTACAAGTATACATGTAACTAAGTATAGCGTATCATTAATGGAACCATCTAAAATAACATGATCTTTTTTTATTATTTTGAATCGTTAAATTCAAAGTGTGTTTTTAAATAAATCAGTAGTGTTATTTCATTTAAAAATTGACATTGTAATATTACAAATCATTAAATTACCGTGGCCTATTTAGTAATAGATAAGCATGGTTGGCGGTCGAATTTATATTTCTTTTTTCCTTTATTTTCTTCAATTTTATCAAACTGTGAAGAAGTATTGAAACCTTTCTGTTTAAACTATGCAAACTGCATAACATAATTCAAATTAATGAAAAGTTCTGGCTAATCTATGTCTGTGCGATCGAGTTTCAACAAATATTAAGCCAGTTTGCAATCACATTTTAAAAAATCTATAGCATTCATTTGTAAAATTTTGAACACTTAACCATGTAGTTTAAATGTTCATTTGTGAAATCATAAAGTCACAATTACCACTAAATTGTTTTTGTCTCGGTGTTAGCGAGACGTATTTTTTTTTAATTTAAAAAAGGCCATTCTTTGTTGAATCCGAATTGACTCCCTCCTAAGGTACTTTCTTTGAGTACCGTTTTGGAACACTTCACTATATTTATTGTGTGACCCCCAGAAGACTGTTTAGTTTTCTGGCAATATACACTAAGCACTCCCCTTAACGAAATACTGGCTTCAATGCAAGTTAATTTTATTTATAAATCCTGTCGTCTGAGGAGAGCATACAACCGTTTATCCGGTAATGTTCACGGTAATCTAATTATTGCTTCTTTTCCGCGATCCCTTAACTTGTAAAATATTCAATACGCAGAAATTATATCTGGTATTGTTTGCTTTAAGAAACTTTTTAAATAGCACAAATGACTGACGCAAATAAAAAAAAGTTTCATATTTCCATATTTTCGCAAATTTTGTGACACGCGAAAAACGGCCCGGATATACGGTACAACACGTATATATACATATACAACCTTCTGATACAGGGTTCACAAGCCATGTTTGCTACTTATGTTAACAAATGTTATAAAAGCAATACTCTCCCTTCAGCATTCAGTTTACTTACTGGTCGTTTGTTTTCGAAATCAAAAATCATTTCTTCAGTACAATATGTAATGTCAACTTTCTCTGTGTTTAATCAATCTTTTTTTCTAATTCAGAAATACTAGTAGTCTTAAGAAAAGATCAACAAACGTAAATGTTAAGTTTGCATAATTTTACAAACGTCCTTTGATTAAATAAATCTAAATTAAGCTATGTTGCATCTAAGATATAACTATTTCACTTTGAAATTAAACAGCAAGGATATACGTTGATCAAAGTGACCTTTATGATATATATGCGACTTTAGAACATCAAACAACAAAATTAATCCGTCTTTAATGAATGCCAATGAACGCTTATATTTACGAGCACGAGTCGGTTGATGACATTATATTATTCTGATATATTTTATTTCTTAAAGGGTAAATTATCGATATCGAGAAATTCCCTTCTGCTATACTTTCTTCCAATAAACATGCATCAGTGATGGTAAAAAGGATAGTACGCAGACAGGTCATTGCTTGCAGGTTTTCGGCGACCCAACTTATTTCAAATTTGATTTTTTTTCTTTTTGAGTAAACTGAACATATAAAAAAAAAATTAGCGTCTTTGAACTTCGATATACTATGAATGTCTTCAATACAGCTCAAAGTGATATTGGTTAATATATTTCATGTCGTAAAATATAAAGTTAAGTTATACTTGGATTTCAACCTTTGAAAGTCTTGGTAAAATCTTCATATTTGGTTTAACTTTAATATACATATTACTCATTAATTTAGGTGGATCATCATTAATTGCATGTCTTAAAGAACTTTTCTAACCTTGGTTCTGTTCAAACCGTAAAATGAAATATCTATTTAAAATGAACATTCTCCAAATAACAAAATTTGAATTTGACCAACGAATTGATGATCTGCTTCATTTTATCCTTCTCTAGTTCTGTTAACATGATTGGCATCTTTTGAATCTTTTATATTCTATAAATTGTTACACATATTGACAAAACCAAATCACGATCTACCGTGACCCAAACTAAATGTCCGCTAGTCTACATGGGCATTCCTTGTTCATTAAAACCTTATTTCAAACACATTTCAATATTGTAAGCAATGTCCCGTTCTATTTTTTAACTAATACGTGAATACAATAAATTACACACGTGTATAGTGCTGATTGTTGTCTTATTTTTGCAGTATTGAGAATGACTATCCGATGGAGTATTTTTTTCAGCTATTCTTCACTGAATCGTAGATAAACCAACTGACTGACTTCAGACTGAGATCAGTAACTAGATGAATGAGGGTGTGAGAAGCATGGTGATCTGGAAGTCGTCTGGAAGCTTTTTTTTTTTATTTTTTGCTTCTTTTTTTTTTTGGGGGGGGGGTCTTTTTTTCGCCACCTCATTTATACAGTTGATATAACTATATACACTTGCGCGCATCCTCATAGTTTTAAATTATTTGATTCAAAGGTTTCAATTAAGTAAAGGTTTGGTTTTCAGAGAGATTTTTGCAGTTATGAATATTGATGTTGATAAATTTCATTGTTATTTTATCGATATTCATTGTAAAAAAAATCATGTTATCAAAATGTTATAAAGCAAAAATAAAGAGTAGCCAACTGGAAGCTGAATTTCTGTCTTTTCTTTTATACAAATTGGGGCGCGGGCCACTTCTCATGTAGAGAAGGAGATTTTCCAGTAAGACGCCTTGGCCGGGGTACCCGCCTGGTGTGTGTCTGTTGGAAAACGTAAGATCCCGTAAATCAATTTCAAGTTATCAAAGAAGATTTAATTATATCTTTTTTATTATTGTTGCCTTCCTCTATATTCTTACATATATGCCGTAAACGTGCGTGCCTAAAATTGATAAATGCGTACCAAGTACTTGTTATTTAAGGTCGACTATAATAGGAAAAAAAAGAGAAGGGTCGTATTATCTTTAATAAAATCAACGTGAATACCAGGACAATTAGCATCTTGTTTTACTGATATTAGTTTTACCTTATCTGCAAACTTCTGTCTCTCTCTGTCTGTCTGTCTGTCTCTGTCTGTCTCTGTCTGTCTGTCCCTCTCTGTCTGTCTGTCTGTCTGTCTCTCTCTCTCTCTCTCTCTCTCTCTCTCTCTCTCTCTCTCTCTCTCTCTCTCCACATTCAATTTCCCAGCTGATAAAGATTTTGTACTTAGAAAAATCAGAAACGTTGTTCAATAGTTCTTACTTTCCTGCATGTTTCAACATTGGTCTTTTACATTCGGAGCTTTATGAAAGAGTAAACAATATAGACGATAACTCGTTACAGAGCCCGCGCCCATGATCGAAACATTTTATTATTCATCATATTTCGTACAGATAATCCTACAATTCAAATCATCAGTTACAGTAACTAATCTTAACAGAAATGTAAGGACTATTGTACCGTTATCAATGTTAGTCTACAGGTAAAAACCTCTTTCAGGAAATTGCATTGATTTTTGCTAAACACATGCATTGTTTATTATTAATATTCACTTTGAATTCAATGTCTCTTGAAAACTAAGTTTCCTTTGTGTAAATTGTTTATTTTTGTCTGAATCATAACTTCCTCCTAATTATTGAAATGTTTTTAAAAACTTAATACATAATGCAGTAAACACATTCCAGGAAATAAAAGTATTGACACATATAAAAAGGGGTATTTCACTAACTATTGTGAGTAATGTAGAAGAGTTAAAAACATTCGTTGAAAACACAATATGACATTGTACCTGTCCGTTCTTTACAGTTTAGTTTACATGTGTGCTGCTCCCGACGTTGGATTACGACCGTGAGATTTTTTCATATTTTCCAATTTTTTTTATAATTCAAATCCATTACTTTGCAGATGTATAAATGTTTGTGTTTATTTAGATACTTCCATTCCATTTATATATGTTGTCATCATATTTTTGAATGAATTTTTAGAATGAAGGGATAGTTTTATGAAAAATAAAAATACTGATATCAACTTATGTTGAATTTCTTACCTGGATGGTTATTTGATTTTTTTTATTTCTTTTATCGAAATATTTTAAAAAATTATTGCACTCGATTATTTTTTTTTCATAACTAAAATACCAAGTTACTGTAGATTTCATGGCTGAATAAATGAATTAATTCTGAAAACTGCATGGATCATTAATATTAAATGTCTTTTATTGTCAGCTTTATTGGTATAGAAACAATGTTATAGTTACAAGAGATGAAAAATATTCTTGTTCCAATGTGATACTGATAAATTTTTTACTGTATATGCATACATGTATTACTACAGTATAATTTTTAAAGAAGTTTTTCAAATTTTAAAAACTGCTTTCCAGAGGGTACTGCGGCCCGGGATATTTTGGATTGTTTTGTGGAGATATTTGCCCATATCCTCACTACGGAAAACTCTGTAGTTTCACGTGTTCTTGCGCAAAAAAATATTGCAGTCATGTGAATGGATGCAAACTTGGTAAATATTATTATACGATTATTTTTTTTATTTTGAAATTAGAAAATTTCAATCAAATTGGAAGTAAAAAGTTGTAATGCGGGGCTTTTTTCCATAATTTCTTCCTCCTTCAGTTTTAACGCTAAAAACTAATTACTTCAAAGAGATATGTTTTAAATGGATTTTTTATTACAGCTTGATAAATTTAAAGCTATAAAAGTATATACAACCAATACATGTTATACACCTGTTGATACCCTACTTAAATTTGGGCACAATTAATCGTTGAAAAACTTAGAAAGAATTTGAGTAGATAAGACGTGTGAAATGCCTATACACGAACGGATAAGCTACTGAAAATTAAAATATCAACAAATCTGATATTTTTTCAAAAAATATTCAAATAGTATATATTTAACACATCATTGATTTTTAATCTTCAGATATGTACAATACATTGAATATGTTGACTCAAACAGGCGTATACTATTAAAACCTCCAAAAGTGCCATTGTTTTAGAACTTCAATGCCTGTTCTTTTATAGAGTGGGTCTGTGCTCCATATTTTTCTTATAGCCTAAATAAGGTCTAATGGAGAACAAATCGAATTCTATCGTCGAAAACGTGGAGAAATGACCCACTATACATTAAAATAGCATTTCTATCCCAACAATTGAACGCTTTGGAAAAATAATACAAGTGCGTAAATTCGTGGCCAAAGTCACACGTAGTTTTTAAACAGTTTAATTTGTTGTGCCTTAAATGGCTCAGTGAGAAGAGCACCAGACGTACGCTAGCCTTATTTAACTAGAATTTCATGTTTTGGTTTCGATACCACCAAAATTTAAGGTAATGTTGTTTTTTTTTAATTGTTTGTTTAATTTGATAAATACTGCATATAGTTAGAAATAGTGCTTTTGCAAACTTGTATTACAATATATTTGAATATACTTATTTGGAAAAAAAATTCATAATTGTATTTAACGACTAAACTGAATTAGCATTTGAACAATCTTATTCCCTCCCCCATCTTTGTTGCATAAAACATGTAAGTAAGAAAAACAAAGGTACATAAAAAATACAAACTAACAAGTACTATCCTTTTAAGAAAAAATGTGACATATATAAAAATTATAGGTGGCCAGAGGTGCGGTCTAAAATCGCCAAGCTCAAAACAGTTTTTATGATTTGAAGCTATTTACTTTTAAAAACGTGTCTATACCCTATTTTTAGAGAATTTAAAAGCAATGAATGAATTGCATGTTTTTGGTAGTGGAGGACAGGCTTTAAAATTTGGTCGAATTCAGTTGTTTTTACCGGCAGACAGATAGAACGTTTCCAAAGCAAAAACTAAACTTCATAACATGTGCAGCAAAGAAATATAATAATTGATATTAATTTAAGCTATCGAAGAAACAAACTGCTTAATTCAGTCATATTTTTATCCTTTTGACATTATAATTGAATGAAGGAAATTTGTGAAAAAATGGTATTTTGAGGAATAAACATTTGTATATCATTTTTTCATCGTAATTGTTATACACTCTGTAGATTGGAGATTTTAAGACTTTTTGAACATATCAAATATTAGTTTCCAGTTGTCCATCCGGATTGTATGGTTCGTTTTGTGAATCGAAGTGCACCTTTCCGTCCTATGGAGTTCGTTGCCAGCTAAAATGTCTTTGCCCAGAAGCAGTCTGTAACTTTTCAACCGGATGTCAAAGGAAAAGTAATTAATGCAGTCATATTTATAAATGAATAGATTTAATTGATATATTATACCAACATTGATAATTGTGAGTAATCCATACATAAATATGTATAAATAAAACTTTTGGCTTTTTTTCTTGATTCTGCAGGTATAAAAAGTCAAGCTGTATCTTCCCTGACAACTTTACCTATCATCAAAGGTACTGCAAATAAGAAATTATTCATACATAAATCTAATTCAATGATATGGACTCTAGCACATAGTGCAGGTAATGCATTTCAAAGTGTTATGCTTGATTTCTCTTATATAGCTGTTAAACACATTTATCTAATGACGTTTCAATACCATTGATTTAAAAACAAGATAAAACAACAACCACGCAATGTCATTTAACACACGCAGTAAAAGAGGAGTTAATCTCCGAAAATGGCATTTGGTAAGCCCCAACTATGTTAATAATACATTCATTTTATGAATCGATACATACGACATATGTACATACTAGATTATAGTGACTACTTTATAGATGAATTTACGTTTTGTTTATTTTTTCATGATTTTGCAGTTGTGAATAACCAAACTTCCCTCAAAACTTTAACTATCAACAAAGAAACTACAAATGAATTATTAATGACATCGATGTCTTATACAACGATGTTGACTCAAACACCAAGTGCAGGTAATGTTAATGCTTAGCTTCTCTTTAAGAAATAAGGTATCATTTTTGGATGTCTATCGGGATATAGATACGGGTTGGTCACGTGATCAAATCCCATAAAGCCCGAAGGGCTTTATGGAAGATTTGTTCACGTACCAACCCGTATCTATATCCCGATAGACATCCAAAAATGATACCTTATTTCTTATATTTACATTTGTTGCAAATTATGACATTAACAATGCTCCATACTTTCTATTTTGTGATGACCTAGAAAGCCGCTTCGATTAAAATGACGTAACAAAAAATAGTGCAACAATGTTGCAAGCATTTGATTATTGTGATAAATGAATATGACACTACGTTTGAGGAGACAACACTTATTTATCATTAAAAAGGGAAACAGACAAGAAAATTCACTTGTACAATTGAAAAAACTGATTGAAGCTTGGCGGAATAGTACCATATGTGCTGAAGTCGCAGAGCGGATAGAAATTTAAAAACAAGCGATTGAAAGTTGAGTTAGAGTATATACTTAGGCATGTTCAGGGGGAAATCTATCGCAGAATCAGATTCAAGAGCATAATGATTTCCTCCGACGTTATAGCGGAAAGGGATTTTAACTTCGATGATCTTTTTACGGAACAAATCGGACAGAAATCACAAGGAGTTAAATTTGACCGTGATCCGTGAATGTACTACACAAGAAAGGTCTGTAATATTGCGTTTGCAATTTTGACCGAGGCTTGTAATAAAATCAGAAATGAATTTTAACTGAATTAACTCCTTTGACAAATTACGATTGTAATTTTCAAGAACGTCTCGTTACGATATCGAACCATAAACATTATGTTTACATGCCTAACGTGTTATCTAACATGAATCATTTATCCCCACAATTAGGGGCCTAATGTTATATTTTTTATGAGAATGAATGAATAAAACTTCGTATAACAAAATACAAATAAGTTTATCTTTTATGCCTAAATTATGTTTTCATTTTCAGCACAAGTCGATTAGTTTGTGTACATAGAAAAAGTAGTGACCTATATTATTTATGCGCTACTTTGACTTCTTGACCCATAATGATGTTATGCAGAAATAACAGCGGATTGCTCAAACAGTGTTATATAAGGGAAAACATTATTTTGCAAGTGTAAATATTAAATGGTAGACAGATGAAACGAAGAACTTAAAAAAAAATCTACCCCCATTGTATTTTTTATTGTTTAAAATTTAAAAAAAAAATATACATCTAATTCTCATCGAAGATAAATAACTTGTACTCCCATAGATAAAGACAAAGATATCTCGTGCGAATTACTGCTTGTTGAGACCAATTTTAATATAAGGATACCCCTTTTTTAGACAAAGTAACATCTGAATAAGCAAGTTTATGCAGTTTTCTCTACAAATGGTCGTGGAGTACACACTGATAACATCCTTTCATATCTATTCAGATTTTTTAACCTGGAATTTAAGTTTGCAGCTGCGCGTTTCTACGTTATCAAAAAGACATTGTTCTGTTCTTGTATGCGTAATTTGCTTTCAGATCAACATTTAGAACTACCTATTTATTACTTTTTTTAAATCTTAGTCAGTTTTGGGCAGAAACAAGCAAGTTCAAGAAATGTTTACATTTTTATCCTCAAATGCACAAGAGGGCCGTTCATCCCTTAATCATTCAAAATCTCATTCTAGTGAATCAGTTCTCTCTCTCTTTCTCTCTCTCTCTCTCTCTCTCTCTCTCTCTCTCTCTCTCTCTCTCTCTCTCTCTCTCTCTCTCTCTCTCATGTGTTTCAAATCTGAATAAATGTACATGTAAATACGAGAATGTTAATTTGACAGAACATTTGAATTTTGATCATTTAAGTCATAACTTTGCCTCAAAATAGGGTACAAAGTTACAACTTAAATAAGCAAGCTTAGACATTTTTTTTAACAAATGGTTGTAGAGAGGATACCAATGAACCCCCTTCATATTTGTTCAGATTTTTTAATCTTGAAAATAAGTAGCTGCGCAGTTCGACAGTTGTACTGGGTGAGTGATTAAAAAGGCCTGTTCTTGTATGCATACTTTTTAAACAAAATCACATGTAGGACTTATTTATTGCTTTTTGGGAGTTGATTTTAATCAACTCTCCTATGCAGCTACTCTAGCAAACCGAAAGTGAAACAGTGTTTGGACCTAAGCACAAATCATCACCGCTGACAAGATTTAGTTCTTGAAAATAATCGAAAAATTCGATGTAATGTATCTTGAATCATTGGTTTTTAAGAAACTTATTTATGAATACCATGAAAATAGTCAGATGTTAAATAGTACGAACAATTTAGATATTTATTGCAGTCGTATGTATTCATATGCCAGAGTTCAATCAAGTCTCGTTCAACCATCGGTTGTCTCCGTAAAGCAGAAAGTCATTCTGTATATAGAGGTCGCGTCATCTTGTAACTTAAATGTCTTTTCACAACAGGCGCACGAGCACTTCACAACTTTGCGATCAGAGTGTTTTAGCTTCGCACGAGCTCTAGCATATTTTGCAAGGTGTCTAACATTCGTTGCATGCGTTTTATTGGTCGCATCAAGTCTCCGCAAACTAATGGGCATGCACACAATTCATGAACAGGCGCGACCAAATGCAATCCAAATTATCGCAAATTAACGGCAAAGTTTACATTTGTACGAACGTTCCAACGTTTCGTGCATTCGCAAGCGGCTGTCTATGCGTTTGATTTTACGACCAGTACTGTTGCTCAACGTCTCTCATGTAATCTTGAAAAAGAACGCAGGTAGGTCACTGCTTGCAAGTTTATGGCGACGCAAATGATTTTAAATCTTTATATATATATTTTTACTCCTTGAGTAAACTGAATATAAAAAAAAATCTCGTCTTCAAACTTTGATATTCTATAAATGTCTTCAATACAGTTCAAAGTGATATTAGTTAAATATATTTCATGTCGTAGAATACAAAGTAAAGTTATGCATGTACTTGGATTTCAACCTTTGTAAGTCTTGGTAAAATCTTTACATTTGGTTTAACTTCAATATACTAACAAAATATTCATTTATTTAGGTAGATCATCACTAATTGAATGTGTTTAAGAACTTAGACATTTTCTAACCTTGGCCCTGTTTAAACTGTAAAATAAAATATTCATTTAAAAACTGAACAATCTCTAAAAAACAAATTTGGAATTTCACCAACGAATTGATGATCTGCTTCATTTTATCCTTCTCTAGTTT
Source organism: Magallana gigas (assembly GCF_963853765.1). Lineage (NCBI taxonomy): Eukaryota > Metazoa > Mollusca > Bivalvia > Ostreida > Ostreidae > Magallana > Magallana gigas. Next base: position 28,203,008 of record NC_088861.1, read on the forward strand.
TGTTTACCATGATTGGCATCTTTTGAATGTTTTATCTCCTATAAATTGTTATACATATTGGCAAAACCAAATCACGCTCTACCGTGACCCAAACTAAATGTCTGCTAGTCTACATGGGCATTTCTTGTTCATTAAAACCTTATTTTAAACATATTTCAATATTCTAAGCAATGTCCCGTTCTATTTTTTAACTGATACGTGAAAACAATACATTATACATGTGTATAGTCCTGATTGTTGTCTTATTTTTGCAGTATTGAGAATGACTATGCGATGGAGTATTTTTTTTTCAGCTATTCTTCGCTGAATCGTAGATAAACCAACTGACTGACTTCAGACTGAGATCAGAAACTAGATGGATGAGGGTGTGAGAAGCATGGTGATCTTGAAGTCGTCTGGAAGCTTTTTTTTTTTTTGCTTTTTTTGGGGGGGGGGGGGTGTCTTTTTTTTCTTCTTTTTTTTTCGCCACCTCATTTATACAGTTGATATAACTAAATACACTTGCGCACATCCTCATAGTTTTAAATTATTTGATTCAAAGGTATCAACTAACTAAAGGTTTGGTTTTCAGAGATTTTTGCAGTTATGAATATTGATGTTGATAAATTTCATTGTTATTTTATCGATATTCATTGTAAAAAAAATTATGTTATCAAAATGTTATAAAGCAAATAAAGAGTAGCCAACTGGAAGCTGAATTTCTGTCTTTTCTTTTATACAAATTGGGGCGCGGGCCACTTCTCATGTAGAGAAGGAGATTTTCCAGTAAAACGCCTTGGCCGGGGTACCCGCCTGGTGTGTGTCTGTTGGAAAACGTAAGATCCCGTAAATCAATTTCAAGTTATCAAAGAAGATTTAATTATATTTTTTTTTATTATTGTTGCCTTCCTCTATATTCTTACATATATGCCGTAAACGTGCGTGCCTAAAATTGATAAATGCGTACCAAGTACTTGTTATTTAAGGTCGACTATAATAGGAAAAAAAAGATCTTTGGAAGGGCCGTATTATCTTTAATAAAATCAACGTGAATACCAGGACAATTAGCATCTTGTTTTACTGATATTAGTTTTACCTTATCTGCAAACTTCTGTCTCTCTCTCTGTCTGTCTGTCTGTCTCTCTCTGTCTGTCTCTGTCTGTCTGTCCCTCTCTGTCTGTCTCTCTCTGTCTGTCTGTCTCTCTCTCTCTCTCTCTCTCTCTCTCTCTCTCTCTCTCTCTCTCTCTCTCTCTCTCTCTCCACATTCAATTTCCCAGCTGATAAATATTTTGTACTTAGAAAAATCAGAAACGTTGTTCAATAGTTCTTACTTTCCTGCATGTTTCAACATTGGTCTTTTACATTCGGAGCTTTATGAAAGAGTAAACAATATAGACGATAACTCGTTACAGAGCTCGCGCCCATGATCGAAACATTTCATTATTCATCATATTTCGTACAGATAATCCTACAATTCAAATCATCAGTTACAGTAACTAATCTTAACAGAAATGTAAGGACTATTGTACCGTTATCAATGTTAGTCTACAGATAAAAACCTCTTTCAGGAAATTGCATTGATTTTTGCTAAACACATGCATTGTTTATTATTAATATTCACTTTGAATTCAATGTCTCTTGAAAACTAAGTTTCCTTTCTGTAAATTGTTTATTTTTGTCTGAATCATAACTTCCTCCTAATTATTGAAATGTTTTTAAAAACTTAATACATAATGCAGTAAACACATTCCAGGAAATATAAGTATTGACACACATAAAAAGAGATATCTCACTAACTATTGTGAGTAATGTAGAAGAGTTAAAATTATTCGTTGAAAACACAATATGACATTGTACCTGTCCGTTGTTTACAGTTCAGTTTACATGTGTGCAGCTCCCGACGTTGGATTACGACCGTGAGATTTTTTCATATTTTCCAATTTTTTTTTAATAATTCAAATCCATTACTTTGCAGATGTATAAATGTTTGTGTTTATTTAGATACTTCGAATCCATTTATATATGTTGTCATCATATTTTTGAATGACTTTTAGAATGTAGGGATAGTTTTATGAAAAATAAAAAAAACTGATATCAACTTATGTTGAATTTCTTACCTGGATGGTCATTTGATTTTTTTTATTTCTTATATCGAAATATTTTAAAAAATTATTGCACTCGATTATTTTTTTTTCATAACGAAAATACCAAGTTACTGTAGATTTCATGGCTGAATTAATGAATGAATTCTGAAAACTGCATGGATCATTGATATTAATGTCTTTTATTGTCAGCTTTATTGGTATAGAAACAATGTTATAGTTACAAGAGATGAAAAATATTTTTGTTCCAATGTGATACTGATAAATTTTATACTGTATATGCATACATGTATTACTACAGTATAATTTTGGAAGGAAGTTTTTCAAATTTTAAAAACTGCTTTCCAGAGGGTACTGCGGCCCGGGATATTTTGGATTGTTTTGTGGAGATATTTGCCCATATCCTCACTACGGAAAACTCTGTAGTTTCACGTGTTCTTGCGCAAAAAAATATTGCAGTCATGTGAATGGATGCAAACTTGGTAAATATTATTATACGATTATTTTTTTTATTTTGAAATTAGAAAATTTCAATCAAATTGGAAGTAAAAAGTTGTAATGCGGGCTTTTTTCCATAATGTCTTCCTCCTTCAGTTTTAACGCTAAAAACTAATTACTTCAAAGAGATATGTTTTAAATGGATTTTTTATTACAGCTTGATAAATTTAAAGCTATAAAAGTATATACAACCAATACATGTTATACACCTGTTGATACCCTACTTAAATTTGGGTGCAATTAATCGTTGAAAAACTTAGAAAGAATTTGGGAAGATAAGACGTGTGAAATACCTATACACGTACGGATAAGCTGCTGAAAACTAAAATATCAACAAATCTGATATTTGTTCAAAAAATATTCAAATAGTATATATTTAACACATCATTGATTTTTAATATTCAAATACGTACAATACATTGAATATGTTGACTCAAACAGGCGTATACTATTAAAACCTCCAAAAGTGCCATTGTTTTAGAACTTCAATGCCTGTTCTTTTATAGAGTGGGTCTGTGCTCCATATTTTTCTTATCACAGGATGAATGACCATCTTTAAGTCCTCCTTAAAGATAGCTTAAAGGTGTTTAAAGGTAGCTTAAAGACGATCTTTAAGCCACCTTTAAGCCACCTTTAAGCTACCTTTAAGCCACCTTTAAGCCATTAAAAAAAATTAATTCAATATTGTGCTTAATTTCCAACAAAATGTATTAACTTTATGAAAGAAAAGGTATTAAAACGGTTTTTGTTCTAGAAAGAAAAATGAAAAAAAAAACACCAAAAAAAAAACCGGCCCCGGCGAGAATTGAACCCGGGACCCTTAGTTTACTAGCATCACGACACATCCTCTGCGCCACGGCAACTTGCATATATAAGAGCGTTTTTATATCCTATATATCAGTGGATATTGAATCACTGTATTGAATGTGTTTACTTGAAAAGATTTTGACAAACCATTCAGTTTGTAACAATCAATTATATCTAATTTATAAATTACATGCATGCATGTATTTAGAATGAAATACGGAACTTGGTCTTCAGTGAACAAAAATATATTATACCTAAATGGAAACCGTTAGGTTCACTATAGTAGGCTTTCTTACATGTAGTTAATAAATTTAAACCGAGTAGATATACGTTCATCTTATTTATAGCTATAAAAATGTAAGAAAGAAAATGAAATCATTTCTTTTATTAAATGCATTGATACTATTAGGGTATTTGTTCAATTTCCCGCAATTTCCCGGTTTTCATGATCGCGGCGCCGTTCCAATATGTTTAAATATTTACATGTAATTGTATGTACATGATTTATAAACTATCAATTCTATAACAAACAAAATTACCAATTACCGGTGACGTATTTACTGCATGTGGCAATTGCAAATGACTTGTACATACAATTGTATGATGTGCCAGGCCGGGTATATTTGACATATTTACCCTTATACATATATTTAAATAATCAACCCTTATTTATGATCAACGGTACATTAATTAATGAGCCTCAAGATTTTACTCTTACATACATGTATCGTTAATTTGTAGACGTAACATCTTTGAAACCCAGAGCTAGGAAATAATACTTTGAAAATGAATTACAAATGTAAATTAACTTTTATTCACTAGACTTATCGTATACTCGTACATACTAAGATTCAACGCCTTTAGAAACCCTGACGTGCACCTGGGCACACGACACACCTGTTGTGTATATCTTGTATATTCTGTGTTAGTTCCAGGGGTTTTCTTAAGTTGGACAAACAATAGACTTTAATTAGATATACACAAACATGCACCTGGGCACTCGACACAACTGTTGTGTATATCTTGTATATTCTGTGTTAGTTCCAGGGGTTTTCTTAAGTTGGACAAACAATAGACTCTAATTAGATATACACAAACGAACAAAACTATGTCTAGACAAACAAAGCAGTAATATCCTGCCCGATATAACAAAGGCAGTTGAGAGTCTTTTCATCTTGAACATGTATCTAGCAGATCTAGAGTTAGAAATATTGAAAATTGAAAAAAAAAATACAAACCTTAAACCGATTAACAAATTAAATCATGCATTTTTGGTTCATTATCTTTATTTTGTTTAATAACCGGATGAACTGAGAGAGAGAGAGAGAGAGAGAGAGAGAGAGAGAGAGATTTTTTTCACCGATTAATTTATAATAGAAAACAAACATACTTTAATTAGTTTTATGCACATATTAAGATACAGAGACTGCGCTCATCCCTACAATAATTTTGAAACCCCCAAAAAATTATAAAGAATTTTATAACGGCAATCTGTGTCCATCGGAGCGGTGCTGATGATAGCGATCTGCGTTTAATGGAGCGACGATTAACACCGCCTGGAACACCCCCCCCCCCTTCCTTGGAAATTATATTATCACTCGGATGACCCCCTCCCATCTCTATAAAAGAGCTTTTGCATTTAATATATGTTTTTATTGTTCAGCTTGATCAATATTGACTTAAAGGCCACTTAAAAACAGTGTAAAGGCAGTGTAAAGAGAGCGTAAATGCCACTTAAAGATGCTTAAAGGTGGCTTAAAGGTGGCTTAAAGAAGTTTGGACATTAAGGACCTATAAGCACTTGCTTAAAGGTGACTTAAAGGCGGCTTAAAGGTTGTATAGCCTTTAAGCTCCTTTAAGTCACCTTTAAGCCACCTTTAAGGACTTGCTTAAAGATGGTTTTTCGCCCTGTGTATAGCCTAAATAAGGTCTAATGGAGAACAAATTGAATTCTATCATCGAAAACGTGGAGAAATGACCCACTATACATTAAAATAGCATTTCTATCCCAACAATTGAACGTTTTGGAAAAATAATACAAGTGCGTAAATTCGTGGCCAAAGTCACACATAGTATTTAAACAGTTTAATTTGTTGTGCCTTAAATGGCTCAGTGAGAAGAGCACCAGACGTACGCTAGCCTTATATAACTAGAATTTCATGTTTTGGTTTCGATACCACCAAAAGTTAAGGTAATGTTATTTTTTTTTTAATTGTTTGTTTAATTTGTTAAATACGGTATATAGTTAGAAATTGTGCTTTTGCAAACTTGTATTACAATATATTTGAATATACTTATTTGGAAAAAAAAATTCATAATTGTATTTAACGACTAAACTGAATTAGCATTTGAACTATCTTATTCCCTCCCCCATCTTCGTTGCATAAAACATGTAAGTAAGAAAAACAAAGGTACATAAAAAATACAAAATAACAAGTAATATCCTTTTAAGAAATAAATTTGACATATAAAAATTATAGGTGGCCAGAGGTGCGGTCTAAAATCGCCCAGCTCAAAACAGTTTTTATGATTTGAAGCTATTTACTTTTAAAAACGTGTCTATACCCTATTATCAGAGAATTTAAAAGCAATGAATGAATTGCATGTTTTTGGTAGTGGAGGACAGGCTTTAAAATTTGGTCGAATTCAGTTGTTTTTACCGGCAGACAGATAGAACGTTTCCAAAGCAAAAAACTAAACTTCATAACATGTGCAGCGAAGAAATACAATAATTGATATTAATTTAAGCTATCGAAGAAAACAAACTGCTTAATTCAGTCATATTTTTATCCTTTTGACATTATAATTGAATGAAGGAAATTTGTGAAAAAATGGTACTTTGGGAGAAATAAACATCTGTATATCATTTTTTTCAACATTGGTATACAATCTGTAGATTGGAGAAATAAAGATTTTTTAACATGTAAAATATTAGTTTCCAGTTGTCCATCTGGATTGTATGGTTCGTTTTGTGAATCAAAGTGCACCTTTCCTTCCTATGGAGTTGGTTGCCAACACAAATGTCTTTGCCTAGAAGCAGTCTGTAACTTTTCAACCGGATGTCAAAGGAAAAGTAATTAATGCAGTCATATTTATAAATGAATAGATGTTTATGATATATAAACCAACATTGATAATTGTGAGTACTCCATACATAATTATGTATAAATAAAACTTTCGGCTTTTTTTTCTTGATTCTGCAGGCATAAAAATTCAAACTGTATCTTCCCTGACAACTCAACCTATCATCAAAGGTACTGCAAATGAAAAATTATTCATACATAAATCTAATTCAACAATATGGACTCGAGCACATAGTGCAGGTAATGTATTTCAAACTTTTATGCTAGATTTCTCTTATATAACTGTTATTTGGGGTTTGATGCCATCTTGTACATTTGAGAATAAAAATGTAAACATTTCTTGAACTGGCTTTATTCTGCACAAAACTGGCAAGAACTGTTGTCTAAAGATGAAAAAGCAATAAATATGCTATTCTACATGTTGTTTTGCATGCAAAATATGTATTTAAGAACAGAACTGTGTTTTTAATCACTTAGAACAGCTGTAGAACTGCGCAGCTGCAAACTAGACTTATTTTGAAGAATAAAAAATCTGAAAAAGTATCAGAGGAGTTACTGGTAATTGGTGTCCTCTATACAACCATTTGTTGAAAAAAGGTTTAATTTTGCACAATTATGTAGAAACTTGGAAAAAGAGTACCCTATTCTAATCCGTCGGCATGGGATCTATTTTTACAACAACAAAATTCGATGCTATACATAGAACTCCCGTGTCTATGGAGGAACATTGGCGTTATATTTTCGTAGGAAAAACATAATTGTCTTAAACGTTTTCAAAACATTCTCGAGTATGACGGACATCTCTTTACCAGTTCCAATTGTTTCGTTTTAGTTTTATAAGTATAAATTAAACTATATTCTTTTTAGAAGTAGGGTAGGGGTTCAACAAAATAATTGCCTTAAATAAGAAATTTATAACTTCAATGTACCTCCATAAACACAGACGAAAAAAAATCTCATGCAAATGGGTGGTTTTAGAGTCATCTTAAGAATAGCCAGAGTACCCTCTTTTGAGACAAAGTTACAACTTGAATAAACAAGCTTTGACCTTTTTCTAAACAAATGGTTATAGAGTGGACACAAATGAACTCCTTTCATAATTATTCAAATTTTTAAACCTTGAATTAAGGTCTGTAGCTGCACAATTCTAAGTTATCTAAATTGCATTGTTCTGCCCTTGTATGCGTAAATTCCATACAAAACAACATGTTGAATATTATATCTATTGTTTTTGTATCTTTTGTTCAGTTCAAGAAAGGTGTATATTTTTCTTCTCAAATGTAAAAAATGGCCGCACATCCCCCTTGAGGATACACGACACCCCGTGACTTCTACTTTTTCAGACAGAACGTAACAATCGCGACAAGGCGATTTTAACGCATTGTGAAACAGTTTTTATCGCAAACACTTGTTGTCTACAAGTATCTCTGTGGCAGTATGGGTTAAGCTTACATATAGGTCTACCAATCCACAGATCCCGAGTTTGAATAATGCGGGGACTTTTATTTTCATGAAGAGCAGTGACATTTTAAAAAGTTGACCCCCCCCCCCCCCCGCCCCCCTCAAAAAAATTAAATATTTTTGAGTCATATCAAGTCAAACATGTGAATAATCCATATATCTAAATAATTTAGGAGAATTTGCTTTTATGCAGAACCTTTTTCAGGTATGTGGAGGACCCTTAAATACATGTATCTAATAAGGTTTAAATACCGTTGATTAAATAAACAAGATAAAACAACAATCAATCGATGGCATTTAACACACGCAGTAAAAGAGAAGTAAATCTCCGAAAATGACATTTGGTAAGCCCCAACAATGTAAAAAATACAGTCATTTTTATAAATCGATGTACAATGTACGATATATGTACCAACATGGATAATACTGCCTACTTTAAAGATAGGTTAACTTTATGCCATTTTTTTCTTGATTCTGCAGTTGTGAATAGCCAAACTCTATCTTCCCTGAAAGCTTTTACTATCAACAAAGAAACTACAAATGAAAAATTAATGACACCGATGTCTAATACAACGATTTGGATTCAAACACAGAGTGCAGGTAATGATTATTGCTTGTTTTATCTGAAAGGGAATGTGCGGCCATTTTGTACATTTGAGGTAAAGAATATAAACATTTCTTGAACTGGCTTGTTTCTGCCCAAAACTGGCCAAAAATATTGCCAGGACAATGCATTTTTAATCACTCAGAACAGCTGTCGAACTGCACAGCTACAGACTTATTTTGAAGATTTAAAAATCTGAAAAAATATGAAGGAGGTTCTTCACAAATTAATAATGATTGAATAATAATTTTAAAATAAACTGTAGCATTGTAGTTCTGTCTGTTCTTAAGAAGATTTTTAAACACTCTCCCTATATTCTTCTATCTTAAACTTTGCCTTCATATGTTTTGGTTTGAAAATGTGTTATTAAGGTAACTCCATACTCGTAAAATTCTCTGAGGAAAGTTGAAAAACCGAACTGATTTCAACTTAATAGACTTAAATGTCATCAATTGTTAGAAAAAATATACATGTCATCACACTTTTTGAGATGCCAGATAAACATAAACTAAAGCATATTTTAGCATCAGAAAACTGTATTATTATTTTTTTTGTTAAAGATAAAATCTTGTAGGCAGAAATTTGTTTTTCTTGTTTAATTTTAATGTCAACTCTATCAGAAAACTAAAATTACAAAAATATTTTCAAATTAATCGTTGGAATAAGAAAAATTATAGCATTTAGACATACACCTGAGAGAAAAGTCAGAAAAAGAGTTATTTCCCCTTTGCATAGATAAGATGTATAAAAATTTGGAAATTTAAAATTAAGTGCGAAAATATCTTGAACCTACCAATAATTCTAATTACATCCATGTGACTATATTCACATAAAATAAATATAACTACCTTGCACAATTTTTAAAGAATTCAAAGTTTTACAAAAAAGTGTGACATCACAGAACACTGGATCTACTTTAAATGATAAGGAATGAAGATAATATTTTTTCTATTCAAAATTTCTTCTCGATAACTACAATGTTAGAGTTTGTGAGATTACTATGCAAGGATCCTCAAATAGAGTATATTCTAAATTGTTTAAGCCATCCATTAAGCACGGACCAATACTGGGGGCCCAGAAAGAGGGTTCAAAGTTTAAATGGAAGTAGGATATGCTATAAAATAGAATGTTACTGTTACTGATGTGACCCATGAGCCTCTTGTTATTTTAAAAACATCGTGAGGCCAAAACTCACTTACTTCGTATGAAAACAATTTAATTCGCATTTACTTTTATAGAAAAGAAGAATTTATTTTTACTTTATGAGTTATGTTTAAAAATAGCATTTTTCGACTGACAAAAAGACAGAAAATGTATCTTTCCTCGACCTAGCTCTGTCTTCCTCGCTTGCGCTTCCCTGATTGTACTGTAGTAGCAGAGATATTCGTTGAGGATTTAATTTCGTTATTTTCCTTGGTAGTATAAATCAACGAAATTAAATGCATGACGAATTTTTAACCAAAGTATTCATGAATACAAAGATATCAGGATCTGATTAAATGCCAATGGAATTTTATTGAGTTCAAAAACAGCGAAATTTTGACCCAACGAGAATATGTGATTCTACAGTATATTGAAAGTATGATAACCAATGGAATATGTTCACTTCAATAAATTTGATAGTTAAGAGACACAGGTTTGAAATGCCGTTTTGAGGGGGTGGGCGGCCATCTTGTTCATTTGCAAATAAAACAAACAAACTGACTTGAAAAAAATTCTGACTGGGTCCGGTATTTTTGTATTACTTATAAATGTATTAACTTTCAGAAAATTGCAAATTTCTCTACGATATAAATATATCTATTTCATTAAAATTAATAAATACGAATAACCCATACCCGTGTTATGGGGTTCAGCCTTCTATACTATATCGCATGCGTATTTACTGTAAATAAAACAAATGCAGGGCTCACAAAGATTCTCTTGGACAAGTGTTTTGATAGAGATACGTCTTTTCTATTTCTCCCTGGTCATAATTATTCAAAGAATTAAAAATAACCAGAATTATCAATCTATAAGCATGTAATATGCGTGTTTATCACGGAGTTGCTACAAGAAAAATTTATATTGTAAATGGTGCTCCATTGAAGGTTTATTTGATATTTATTAATTTCTGTTGATTTTACAAGGAAAGGAAATCAGTACTAGTAAATCATTTATAAATTATCGAGAGAGTGATGATGTGTTCCGTTTAGAGAGTCCCTTTTACCTCTTATTCCATTATGACCGTAGTCGGGTGAAGATCTTGTAGTTTTATTGGTGGTACAAATAAAACGACAAAAATACGAATAACCCATACCCGTGTTATGGGGTTCAGCCTTCTATACTATATCGCATGCGTATTTACTGTAAATAAAACAAATGCAGGGCTCACAAAGATTCTCTTGGACAAGTGTTTTGATAGAGATACGTCTTTTCTATTTCTCCCTGGTCATAATTATTCAAAGAATTAAAAATAACCAGAATTATCAATCTATAAGCATGTAATATGCGTGTTTATCACGGAGTTGCTACAAGAAAAATTTATATTGTAAATGGTGCTCCATTGAAGGTTTATTTGATATTTATTAATTTCTGTTGATTTTACAAGGAAAGGAAATCAGTACTAGTAAATCATTTATAAATTATCGAGAGAGTGATGATGTGTTCCGTTTAGAGAGTCCCTTTTACCTCTTATTCCATTATGACCGTAGTCGGGTGAAGATCTTGTAGTTTTATTGGTGGTACAAATAAAACGACAAAAATTATTCCGGTTTGTACGACCTTTTAATTTCCGGAAGCTCATAATTACATTAATTAGGTATGTGGGAGAGATTTTGATGTAGTTCTAATTTTAAGGTCAACGTTATTTCGTATTTTCTAACGATACAATGGGTAAATCTGAAGTTAAACACACCTGTGTTTCTAGCTAGCTGTACTGCCTATTTAAACTGGCTTGTTTTTGACCGAAACTGGCCAAAGCTGTTTTTAAAAGATGGAAAAGCAATATATATTAGGTTCAAAATGTTGGTTTGTATGCAGTATGCAAATTCTTAAGAAAAGAACAATGCGTTTTTATCACTTAGAACAGCTGCAGAATTGCGCAGCTGCAGACTTATTTTGAATGTCTAATAATCTGCAAAAATAAGAAAGGGGTTCATATATACTCTCTATTTTTTTCAGTTCTGTAAGTATAAGATTAAATCTTTTTAGAAATAGGGTAATGGTCCAAATATAATGTTTTAATTAAAATATTATACTTTTAGTTTTCATTGAAAATATAACTTCAATGTTCTCCTATAGACACAGACAAAAATATATCGTGAGAATTAATGCTTTTTTAACACCCATTATAAGATTAAGAGACAAAGTTACAACTTAAATAAGCAAGTTTATGCATTTTTCTTTACAAATGGTTGTAGAGGAGACACTTATGACATCCTTTCATATTTTATCAGATTTTTAAACTTGTAGCTGCGCGGTTCTAAGTGATTAAAAAGGCACAGTTCTGTTCTTGTATGCGTAATTTGCATAATCAACATTTGAACCACATATTTCTTTTGACAACAGCTTTACATGTAGTCAGCTATGGGCAGATACAAGCAAGTTCAAGAAATGTTTACATTTTTATCCTCAAATGTACAAGATGGCCGCCAACCCTCCTTAATCATTCACATCTCTGTTAATCTCGTTCAAGTTCATCAACTCTCTCTCTTTCTTTCTTTCTCTCTCTCTTTCTTTCTTTCTTTCTCTCTCTCTCTCTCTCTCTCTCTCTCTCTCTCTCTCTCTCTCTCTCTCTCTCTCTCTCTCTCTCTCTCGTGTTACGAAACTAATGTAATTTTTCAGGGACTGAATTGAATACGACAAAAAATCTCAAATTTGACTTACAGGAAATTAACATAAAAGAAATATTATTGCAATTTTTTTTATCCAACCACTTTTTTTTCCATTTGGCGTCCGTTCCGAGTTTAGTATATTAACTCTACCTGCATATGTTATGCCATCATATAGAATATCGACAAAAGACCAAGTTTGAATTTTATATAGCATTTGAAATTGTTTATTTAAAAAAGTAAATGTTTCTTTTCTGTTATAAAAGAAAATACAAGGGAAGCTTCTATGGAATACAAGACAATGCATCTCGACACCAAACAGAGAGGAACGGAAAAATCATCTGGCCTGTTTTCTTTCAGCGAGAACAGAGGAATGAAAGCGAGCTTTGGGATTCTTTGCGCCCTCTTTATTTTGCTTTTGATTGCACATATATTTCTTTCCATTGTTCAGTGCACCAAAATGAATAACAATCCAATGCTAGTATAAAGCCATTTCGATACAATGCGTGTATTTATTTTTATTTTTTTAAAAGCTGCTGATACATATTGATTTTTTCATGTGCAGAAGAATATGGGCTATTTCTTAATGGGAGAGGTTTTTCTTCTTTGTTGGGGGGTGGGGGAGGGGGTGTTATTATTATTCTTTATCGTTGGTTTTGTTGTTTTTTTTATATAAACTTAAAATAAACTTCAGTTGAAACAATGTTACAAAATTGATTGTGCTTTTTCATGTGATAGTGCTTTTTAATTTGAAGTAGATTTTTTACATGATGGTGATTTTTTATGTGATGGTGTTTTTTATATGTAGATGGTTTTTTTTGTGATGGTGCTTTTTTATATCATGGTTCTTTTTAATGTGAAGGTGGTCACTCAGAATTTTATTTTTGAAGAAAAACAGTTATGATCTCGAAATTTGGAAATTAGAACAAATATGATACAATTAAAATCCATTTAATACACCAATAGTAGTTCCTCATTTTTAGCATAATATGTATTTAAGTTACAAGATGAACTGTACGACTTGATCTCAACTGAATTAACAAACACGATTAATATAATAATACAATATTTTGTCAGTATTTTTCGACATTTTACCTTTGCCTTTCTCATCCATAAAAGGGCTTCGTTTGAGCTTTATTATTCCCTTCAAGTCAAATCCTATCACATAGGGCATCAATATATCTGTTTAAAATCAGATCCTCGATCCGCTCCTTAAGGTTCTATAATTTTATTATAATTATTTGCTTTGAAACCATTTAAAATGTGTACTCTTCCTCCAAATCGCCACTTTGGTTAGAGGGAAATGGTCATTAATGAACCGACTGGGCGGTGACAATAACAAACTTAAAAGCGGACCAAAGATCTGATTTTAATCATATTGCTATGGCATTTACGCTTCGTTAAGTAACCTGTTCATGGCTTAAACACAAGTAATTAATAATTTCAATTATATGCTCTTCAAAGTTCAGGATAACGTTACTAGGCTCTAATTCTTGGAATATTCCGCTATTATAGAGTTTTCACTTAATGTAAGGTTTGCGGTTACAGGGATATAACTCACACATTTTCATTGTGACGTAACACCAACTACCCTTTATTTTAGCTACGGCATCAAAATTAATATGACGTCGTAATTCATTTCAGGTTATTTTATTTCGCGGGGTTTTGTAGTTTCAATAAAAAACTTACAGGACACAAGCATTTTATCAATTTCAAAAACAAAGTCCGCATCGTATGGTTTTGAATAGAAACATCAGAAAACACATATTTTTAGACACGCTTTTCCTTAAATCGGTGGACTTGAAATGGTTTCAAATAAGATGTTTTCGTTTTCATAATTGTAGTCCAAATTTAAAACTGTTGATGCATTTTATTCTATTCTTAGATGGTTCATCAGAAATTTATAAAAGTGAATCATTATATAAATAGTGACATTATATTCGTAAATTTTAAGCATAAAAATCCCCATAATAGTCACATATGAAATGTACATATTTTCACGAAATTGTTTACATTTCATCATCATGACAATTGGATATCACAAACATTGACCTTTTGTAGTTATAAAACAGGACGGGCAAAATCATTTGAATTTCATGAGAAAAAAGACTTTAGTATAGAATATGAATAAAATGGTATGTAACTTTGGTACAACTTCTAAAAAAATGCAAGCTGCAAACCTTACCTTAATTGATGTAAGTTCGGTTGAGGTAAAGTCATACACAGATCATCTCGTTAGCTTATATACTTATTGTGCTAGAAAAAGAACTAGTATCGGTGTATTAAATAGATTTTGATTGCATCAATGTTTTGTTTTACTTTCAAAATTTCGAGATATTAAGTGTTAAACTCAGTCTTCAAAAATAAGAGGAGTTCCGAGTAACCACATTCACATGAAAAAGCACCATCACATATAAATTAATTAAAGCGCCTTCACATAAAAAGCACCATCGCATAAAAAGCACCATATTCATTTAAAAAAGCACCTTCGCATAAAAAGCACCATCACATTAAAAAGCACCATCTTCATAAAAAAAAGCACCATCTTCACATGAAATAACCACAGCAAAACATAATTAAGCACCATCTTCACATGAAATAGCCACAAAAGGCAGCTATGGTGTTTCATATTTAAGGGTTTGAATCAGAACTTACTTTATTGTATCCTTGTTGTAAAATTACAGTACATTATACATTGCTAACCATTTTAGCGGGGAAAAAAATTAAGAATTAAAAAAGTTCGGTTCAAGTCGTTATAATGTTCCTTTAATCAGTTTTTATATGTGTACACGTTACTTAAAGGTCATTTCACAGCAGGCGCATGTACACTTAACAACTTTGGGATCAGAGTGTTTTATCTTCGTACGAGCTCATACATATGTTGCACGGTGTCTCACATTCGCTGCATGCGTTTTAGTGGTCGCATCAAGTCTACTAAAAATAATGGACATGCACACAATTCATGACCAGACGCAACCAAATGTTATCCAAATTATCGCAAATTTACAACAAAGTTAATATTTGTATGAACGCCTTCCAACGTTTCGTGTACTTGCACGCAGCTGTCTATGCGTGTGTTTTAACGACCATTACTGTTGTTCAACGTGTTTCATGTAATCTTGCAACGTTTTACTATCATTGTACGATATATCGGTTCAATTTGCCATATCGGCGGTGTTAATAGTTCTATTTTTAAAGTCAACAAGGTCATCACGGAAATATCAGAATGAATGTAATGTTTTTACTTTGGGTAGTTTAGGGACAAATTTAACAATAAGTGAGATTAATTAAGTTGAAAGGATTATCAATCAAACACTCGGAATCACATTACCTTGATTAATGTTTGTCCACGAAAAAAGGTAGATTAAGATTTGAATACGAAAATCCAAATCTGATCACAAAAAGTGAAAAGGACTACTTTTTATCCTAAGCTTAATCTACTTTTATGGAATTGTATTGCAGGTATTAAAAAACCCTTTTCCAACCCAGACATTTTTTCATCAGCGATCGAAACACTTGCTTATAAAATGCTGTTGGTATTGAAAAAATCATATCTTTATTCTGTAATATGTTTAATGCAAATATTAGATTCGACTTCAATCGCCCGTTAATATGACGTGTAGGATAGTTTGTGTAAATGTTAAGTACTTATAAAACTCTATACAAGAATAGATTTGCACCACATTAACTATGATATGTCGTTGTGGAATTTGTAGTTCATATTGCCATGATAACATAACGATGGTGTCATGCTTGTTACTTTTATTGGCATAATTTCTTGAATAGTTTTTTAAGGAGGCTGGGGGGGGGGGGGGGGGGGGCCAGAAAAACTGTCTCCAAAATTCACCAAATTTGCAGAGATGTCTCATATAATCTTAATTTACATTTTAATGTGAAAGACCACATCACAATCATCGTTAATTTGATCATTTATTGCATCTGAAACAATTGCATATTATGTAAAAAAAAAAAAATATATATATATATATATATGAAAAATATATGAAATATTAATTAATAAAGGCAAAAAACATACCAATAACATCACAAAATATAAACACAAAAACAAAAACTTATCATTATTTGCTATAAAGAGGAATATCACAATTTTACCAAAAATAAATTTGTCCCACAAATGCAAAAATTTAATGTGTAAAGAAAAAAAAGGTAGCCACAAGATTATTTCCAAAATTTTACATGATGATAATCAATACATGTGTAATAAAGATTGAGCATTAAAAAATATTTTCGATGGTAAAATAAAAAAAAATAAGAAAAAAAGATATAGTTGAACAAAATATTTGGAGTTTTACAAGTTACCTCCATTTGTTAAGTTAAAAAGGTGCTGAAAACAGCTAAAATGATTTTTTGGCATCTTGTATCCCTTGGTTACCATCAATTGAATAATGCTTCAATACCATCTTATCCACGATGTACGAGTTAAAGAACATTAAAGTGAAAATCATTTTTGTGTAGAGATAAAAACGCTTTAATGTTGCAGCCATCCCCTCCCCCCCCCCCCCGCCTCGTTAATTTATCTATTATTGCACTCGCAATTAAAAAGATAATCCGATCATTTAACTGAAATTTTGCTGAAACGTATTTAAATGTGTCGCCCTGCTTCCACACACAGTTCGGGTCCCCTAACTCCTCCCTGTTTGTCTTGCCGTCCATGTCAGAGTCATTTTGGCACAGATCTTTTGTCCATTGAGTATTTACAGTTACAAAGTCCAATAGATGAAATATAGACAGTTATGTTTATGAATTATATTTTGTACTTTTGTCTGTTGTACTATTAACTGTTTCACATGTTTTGTATTATTAACTGTTTCACATGTTTTTTGGAATAATGCATTCTTTTTGCTTTGGTTTTTGTGACAAACATCGTGTTCATTAATTAAAGATCATATGAAAAAAAATATTTCTTTACGTGAAAGATAAAACTTTACTTGATGTTCAACAGTATTTTACTTTTAACTTGTTATGGAAAACAACTAATGCATTAGTTCCTGATTGTAGTCGTTCAATAAGACATCTACATTTAACTGTATGGACGGTTTACTACTGGCTTATACATGACAGTAAAAAAAAAAGATTACTAATTATTACCCAATATATTGTCATAGAAATAACTTTTTCAAAGAATTGTTGTCCGTGAAAACTTGAAAGTTGCAGCAATTATTCATGATTCGTTTAACAATGGAAAGTTTTAGGGTTGCCCTTACTCTTGACATTAAGATCAGTTTTCATTTTGATATGATATAACACTAAAATCCTTGCACTTAAGTCTCATCCACATATTTTATTTCGAAAACCTTTAGCGGGTTTATTCTTCCTTAACTAGTTTTTTTTCAATCTATTCAAATTTATTATTTAAACTAAAGTTAAGAAGTGTATTTTTGTTTGGAAAAGTTTTCTTTTGATATAACTTCCTTTGAGTCAAAGACACAGCTTCTCGATGCTGAAAAGAGGATAATCATTTGAAATCATCATTTCTTGTCGGCAAGAACATCGTAATCAAAGCGAGTCTTGTGATTCTTTGCATCCTGCTGATCTAACTTGTTGTTGAAAACATCCTTTTTTCATCGACAAATGCAATAAAGGGAATACTAATCAAATTACTGTATAAAATCCTTTCGTCTGGATCATTTAAACTTATACTTTTCTGAATATTTAAAACTGTGAATACTACAGTAAATTTAAATAGTGCATTTTTATTTATGTAAACATAACAAAAGCAGTGACCCATATTGTGACCTCTAGACTCCTTTGCTGCTATGCTGAATTATCAATGAATTGGGAAAAGAGTTTGTTTTATTATTTTACACAATTACAAGTACGTGTATGCAAGCACACGGAAGTTAATTACTAACATTATCAACAGAAAGTCATATTGCAGTGCCTCAAAATTATGATTATTATTATAACTGAATGAAGCGAAATCCAACTAAAAAACATATTCCAATAACATAAAAAAATGAGATTATTTCATTTCAGAGTGCATGGTTGTGTTCCGCGCACAGACATAAAATCAGAAGTCAGAAGCTAAAAACGATAAACTTTTTAGAATTATTTCCTTTGATTTATCAATAATAATTCATCATTTCAATTGTTGTCCTCTTTTACAGTTACAAGTAATTATATAGTACCTCCATAAGTGCATGTCTATACCTCATTAGGTAATATGTTTTACGGTGTGACCGTTGGGGCGAGCGCAGAAGGAGCCACGCATCTGTCATCATTGTTAAATGCAACCCGTGGACTTAACCAAACCAAAAAACTTTGGCTTTGTCTCGAAAACTATTACCACCGCAAGGAACCGGAAGATATCAAACTTTTATTCCAATAGCCCCTTCCTAGGTTTAATACACTTAAACAAAAAACTACCACTGAGCATTAATAAAATGTTAAACAGACTTATTAAAATATATTGATAAACACAAAGCCGTTTTTTTGTTGTTTTTTTTTATCTCTTCTTTACCTTTTAATAATGATCATTAAAATCAATAAATTGTGTGTCTGTGTTATTTCTCATTTTGTTCCTTGTTGTTACCGGTGTTTTAATTATTTTCCTGTGTGACATCAATTTTGTTTTTGATCTTTTTAATTTTTGTACGCTATATAAGCGTTGTAGTCATATGTGCCCTCCCCCTCTTTTTAGTGTGTGATATCCAATATTATTGAAAGGTTTGATCACATATGCAACTATAACAAATACATGTAGATATTTTTACAGTTTAATTTTTTTCTTTTATTTATTCATTACAAAATGACGTGGCTACATGTAGATCTTATAACGATTAGACTTTTCTTTTTTAATAATTTTTTGTCACCTACCTAACGTATACAATGATTGAATCAATATGACAATAAATTTAGCATGGAACTTGCATGTGTATTTACTGAGCAAAAAAAAAAATCATCAAAACAAAACTAATCAGTCAAAGAGTCACCGTTAATACCGAGAGCAGTATCAGTATTAACGGTGACTCCCTACTGAGTACTTCCTACACGTTACATTCAGTACAGATGCTTGATCCACCTCTAAAAGTATCGCGGGAATACAAAACGCGAGATCACTGTGACGTCATACTTAACTTTTTGCGCTCGACAGTTTTCGTATACTGTCGGACAAATTCGGGGAAGGAAATGACGTCATAGGTACAGTTTTTTACGTAAGCATATGAGTTGTTTACTTTAATGGTTTTAAACGAATTTTTTATTGTTAAATGAAAATGATGTATGCGATTTACAGGTAAGAATTTTCCCTAGAAACGCTTCCTGTTCCGCCATGTTGCTATGCACCGCAAAGGATCACTGGGATAGAAGAACGTTTTCACGCGGGTCCACAAAATTTTCTTTGAACAATGTGCAGATTTCAACTCGAATTTCCTCCGTTCGTACACGTTGTCTATAGAGCTCGCTACGCGAGCGGCGCTTCGCGCCGCCTCGCTGCGCTCGCTAATATGTTTTACGGTGTGACCGTTGGGGCGAGCGCAGAAGGAGCCACACATATGTCATCATTGTTAAATGCAACCCGTGGACTTAACCAAACCAAAAAAAATTTGGCTTTGTCTCGAAAACTTTTACCACCGCAAGGAACCGGAAGATATCAAACTTTTATTCCAATGGTCCCTTCCTATGCTTATACACTTAAACAAAAAACTACCACTGAGCATTAATAAAATGTTAAACAGACTTATTAAAATATTTTGATAAACACAAAGCCGGTTTTTTTTTTTAATCTCTACTTTTCCTTTTAATAATGATCATTGAAATCAATAAATTGTGTGTCTGTGTTATTTCTCATTTTGTTCCTTGTTGTTACCGGTGTTTTAATTATTTTCCTGTGTGACATCAATTTTGTTTTTAATCTTTTCAATTTTTGTACGCTATATAAGCGTTGTAGACATATGTACCCTCCCCCTCTTTTTAGTGTGTGATATCCAATATTATTGAAAGGTTTGACCACATATGCAACTATAAAAAATACATGTAGATATTTTTACAGTTTAATTTTTTTTTTTATTTATTCATTACAAAATGACGTGGCTACACGTAGATCTAATAACGATTAGACTTTTCTTTTTTAATAATTTTTGTCACCTACCTAACGTATACAATGATTAGATCAATATGACAATAAATTTAGCATGGAACTTGCATGTGTATTTACTGAGCAAAAAAAAAAAATCATCAAAACAAAACTAATCAGCCAAAGAGTCACCGTTAATAGCGAGCGCAGTATCAGTATTAACGGTGACTCCCTATATACTGAGTACTTCCTACACGTTACATTCAGTACAGATGCTTGATCCACCTCTAAATGTATCGCGGGGATATAAAACGCGAGATCACTGTGACGTCATAGTTAACTTTTTGCGCTCGACAGTTTTCGTAAACTGTCGGACAAATTCGGGGAAGAAAATGACGTCATAGGTACAGTTTTTACGTAAGCATATGTGTTGTTTACTTTAATGGTTTTAAACGGATTTTTTATTGTTAAATGAAAATGATGTATGCGATTTACAGGTAAGAATTTTCCTTAGAAACGCTTCCTGTTCCGCCATGTTGCTATGCACTGCAAAGGATCACTGGGATAGTAGAACGTTTTCACGCGGGTCCACAAAATTTTCTTTGAACAATGTGCAGATTTCAACTCGAATTTCCTCCGTTCGTACACGTTGTCTATGGAGCTCGCTACGCGAGCGGCGCTTCGCGCCGCCTCGCTGCGCTCGCTATAAATGGCTTTTCGTTGTAATCATCGTTTCCTGGTTCACTTTTCCATTCGCAATATCGTAATTTTACCCAGTCATTTGTTACAGGTAGTAAACTCACATTTTTTAATAAAGATTAGTATGATATTTCAAACTCTGATTTAGAGCATCAGCAGGTTTTGTGTTTTTGTCATCAGATCTAGAGCTTGCTATATGCATTATTCTTAGGAATTTCAGAAGTTGGCATACTGTTTTTGTCAATCTTTAATTATGTACATTATGTGGGTTTATAATTCGTATATTACTCTTTTTATTGTATTGATTATTGCAGCGAAGGAGCAAGCAAGTTTCCATATATGGGTAATGTATTACAACCTTTACAACTATTTTGAGTTCTGACGTCACTCAATGTAGTACGTACTCTCAATGCTGCAAGGGTTTATTTGTTCAAGGAATAACCCAAGCAAAGTCGACCTCAAATATTTAAACAGACATTTAAACCATTTCACAATGATATTATTATTCATTAAAATCATTTCAATAAATGTTTTCAAGCAGGGGGCTTAAAGAGACTACGGCGCATCTTATCATAAAAACCGACTTGTTGTACTACTCATGAATGTTTAAACTTTCAGAAAATTACAAAGTTCTCCATGAAATAAATGTAATTATTTCATTAAAGTTAATAATTATGTATAACCTATCACACATTTACATGCACTTCGCAACATGTTACGAGGTCCATCCTTCTATACTATTACGCATGCGTATTTACTGTAAACAAAACACATGCAGGGCTCGCGAAGATTCTCCTGGACATGTTTGTTGATAAATGTCTTTTCTACTTCTCCCAAGTAATATTTGTTCAAAGTTTTAAAATAACCACAATTATTATTTTGTAAGCATGTATTTTTTGTGTTTATCATAGGAGTTGCTACAACTTCAATTCATTTTTGTAAATGAGGCCATTTGAGGGGTTATTTGATATATTTACCATTTATAAATTATCAAGTAAGTGAGGATGCATTCCGTTTAGAGAGTCCCTTTAACCTATTACACCATGATGACCGTAGTCGGGCTAAGATCTTGTAGCTTTCAGCACGTGTCAATTACTGTCAATCAAAGTCCACGTGGTACAAATAAATGGCATAAGATTATTCCGGTTTTTACGACCCTTAAATTTCCGGAGGCTCATACAATTACGTTTTAAGTATGTGAAAGGGGATTTTTATGTATTTCACAATCAATTATTTCGTATTTCCTAACGATACAATAGGTAAATCTGAAGTTATTCACACATATGTTTACAGCTGTACTGTCTCTTTAATATTCCTATGAATGCGTATACTAGTATATTGTGCGGTCAAATCGAATGAACGTTTGATCGTGATTACTTTTTAAAGTAACTGCAAAATTTGTTTTTATTGCTTTAAGAAATGAGGAGGAAAAAAAAACAAACGATATATGATAATATGAATCAAATATATGACTTTTTACTGAAAATGACAATTAGAATTGTCGTCCGATATTAATCATTTTCAACGGTGAATAAAGGTTTCCTCATGTTTCCAATCTGGTGAACAACGATTAAAACTTCATTCTTCAGGAAAAAACATATACTCAAACAAAACTCTGTGGAAATTTTAGATTATTTCACAGCATATATCAACATTGTACAGGATATTTTTGTCTCCCAGAGAGGAAATGTTTATTGTCTAGGAATTTTTTGAAAGTTGAATACTGTTCAAATCCACCAGATAACAAACAAAAGAACATTCAAAGCGTTTACAAGTCTTAATTTTCCTTAAAATCTTTCATCTTTTGATAATCTAGTATACACACGCCGTATAAGATTTTTGAAAATGTTTGAAAAGTGCATCAATCAAAAAATTTCAATATCAAACCATCAACCATCTCAAAAATCCATAAAAACGAAATTCAAATTCAAAGCAACGCAACACGGACCTCCATAAAGATAGTAGGATCAGGTTCCTAGTAGGAGTGAGCATCCTCTGCTGACCGATCGCACCCGCCATATCCTCCTTGTCACAATTGGGCGTGTCATAATCTAGGTAAATGACATAATCGAGGTAAATGTCAAAATCGGAAAAAATGTCATAATAGGGAAAAAAACGAAACGTTGTTGATTAACAAATGCAATGGTGTACTGTAAACTATTTTTTGTGGTGCAATTTTCGGTGATTTTAAAGCGTATTTATTTATTGTGCATTGAAGCAAATCAACGTCATTATTTCCAAATAACCCTTAGGAAAATCAACAAAAATTGACCCAAACAATTTAAATTGAGTCCCTAGTAATTAGTCTTCGATTAACAAATAGTTTTGATTCAATATCAATTTAAAATTTGATCTCCAAATAATAAATTGAAAAAAGTAACCATGCAAAAATGGTCATTGTTCACATTTTGTTTTAATTGTGAATTGCACAATGAAAATAAAATCAGGAAGTTATCATTTGTGACCCCTCTGCGTGTGTGTGTGTGTATATATATATATATATATATATATATATATATATATATATATATATATATATATATATATATATATATATATATATATATATATATATATATATATATATATATACACACACACACCGTCAGGAGGACATTTGTTTACCCTTCGAAAATAGAAAAGTTTAGGAAATTTTAATAGAGTGATAAAACATCATGAACGGTGCATTATACTTCCCCCTTGTTTGCTTTGTTTTCATCAACATCTATGCTACTGGCGTCATTGCACTGAAACCGTAAGATTTTTTTGCATGCATTTACTATATGTAACAATGTGAAATAATCTAATTTTTCGGACAATAAGTTATGATGTATGGTAACTTTTTCGGGCTTTTTGCTAGTTGAAACAAAATATTTTCTGATTTTTCAACAACTATGTGCTAGTTTCTTAATTTTGCATTGCCTTAACCTACCCAAGTCATAGTCAGACATGGAAAATAAGTCTTATAGTTGACTTTGGTGTATTTTTGTTGCCGATTTATGTTTCATATTAATTGATCCTTTCATGAAAATATTAGTCAATGCCATGATTTACTCAAAAGGCGTTTGAAACTGATTTCTTTATTTTTTAGTTTCCTTTATTTCCTTGCGTTAATTATTAACATCATAATACATGATCTTAAATTGTAAATTATCGTCATTTGGAAGACCTCCGGTGCTGATACATCCCAAATTATAAGTTAGTAGTTCCATGCAACGCCTAGACACATTTTAAAAACTGTAACAGATTGGATTATTTTCTTTCTTTAATTTGGGCCCAACAGTGGGTTATCTAAGGGTTTGACTGGGCATAGTATTGTGTGTGTGTGTATATATATATATATATATATATATATATATATATATATATATATATATATATATATATATATATATATATATATATATATATATATGCATGCATGCATGCACACTGCTAAGTCATTAGAGTACTGACATTCATATTTATACTGATAAACTTAGACATTTACTGATAATGTACTGACATTACTGATAAACTTAGAAAAGTACTGACGTTTTTACTGACGGTGCTGAGAAACTTAGAAAAGTACTGACAATTTTTTAGACAGTACTGATAAATTGAGAGAAGTACTGACACGTTTTGCTGACGGTACTGAGAAACTTAGAAAAGTACTGACAAACTTAAACAGTGCTGATAAACTAAGAGAAGTACTAACACTTTTTGCTGACGGTACTGAAAAACTTAGAGAAGTACTAACAAGTACTGATAAGTACTGTATCCATTGTTCTTGAATTGTCCTTGAATGAAAATGTCATTTTCATAGGTAATTTTATAAATGAAGGATAAATTGAGCCTTGTGTTTTTTTTAAGAAACTGGCGGATTTTACAATATTTTTGTTGTCAGCATGAGTTTCGATAATTATTTAGAAACAAAAATTCAGTAAAAAAAAAATGACACTCTTGAGCTAAACATCAATAAACTTTATCACCCATAACAACACCTAGCTATTAGCATTCAATCTACCCGTATTACCGAAGCGGGAATTAACGGGGGATCTGGACCCCCCCCCCCTCCTCTTGCACCCTCCATGAAAAAATATAATTTCTTAAATTTGCATAAATATGGTTCAGACCCCCCCTCCTCCCCCGGGATAACATAAACAATATTTCTACTCTTTTGATATGATATTGGGGTCCGCGCATTTTACATAGTATATCAATGCGCGGTGTTTCCGTATACTTATGATCGCGGTAAGCTTGAAGAGCTTGGGACAGAGGCCGAACGTGTTCATCAGTTATTTTGTCTTTGTGAAATAATATAAATCTAGAAATGAACCCTATATCCATCTACATGAAGGTTGAGGAGACTAGATTTGTTCTAAGCATCTGACTCAACATTGACACAAATTAAGTGAGACTTGTACCGCTTATATGTCTTAGAACATGTATTTAAACAAATGACCGTGTTTTGTTTTATATATATATATATATATATATATATATATATATATATATATATATATATATATATATATATATATATATATAGTTGGAGGACTCATGTCACCTGCCTGAGTTAAAACGCATAATAAGACAACGTAATTAGCAGGTGCAGATAATCACAGACCGATCGAAATGATCGTAACACCTATATTTTGACATTTTTGCCTGGTGTAATGATGCATAGAATAATATGAATAACATAGTCCTAATGTAATGTCCGTTGATTCTATTTAACGTCAAGTAGATTAGGTAATATCATAATCATGCTAATTGCAACCGATGATAGCCATTGGGTTTTTTTCCTGATAGTATTGTATAAATACATGTAAATACATAATCAATGTGAACAATTTTTTTTGGCAGTACACGGACACATCTGCCATTATGATATAACCACAAATGTACAATGTAATAATTACATAAAATAAATAGAAAAGAAAAATGTACATATATGTATTTTATAATACTTGAATTATCACATTAGGACGATAATTTACATATTAATTAAAGCAAATTATTTCTATACTCTGTGGCTTTCTTAAGAATAATACATAGTTTTTTTAATTGTTTCTTATTTCACGAATTCAGCAACTCAACAAGCTTGAAGCAAGAAGGCCCAGTAATAATTTTTGATATCAATACACCGTAAATGAATGTACTTTGGACATTCTAGAATGAAGTGATATTCATGTTCAATTCAAAATCTACAGTAATTAGATCCATTGATAACGATTTAATTTGTTTTACTTTGAAGCTTAGATTTCTTTGGCCTTTTCTTTTTTTTTTTTTTTTTACAAAATACTATTACTAATTCTTATAATTTATATCTTTCTTTACGTCTGAAAAAATGCATTTGTCCGCATATTTTGCTAATGTTGCCTTTAGTTTTCTTTAGTTTAGTAGATGTACGGAGAGGAATATCTAACTGTCAATACCTCATAATCATTAAGACAGAAACAAACCTATATATGATTTGGGCCTAAAATGGCCCCCTAAAATGAACATGATTCTTTGTTTTCTTTGTACATATATATACATATGTGATGTTTTAACATTATGTTCATTTTGATTCAAGTGCCCACAATTTAATCTTTTCCCGCCATTTTTGCATTTTTAGCATATATATATAGATAGATAGATAGATAGATAGATAGATAGATAGATAGATAGATAGATAGATAGATATATATATATATATATATATATATATATATATATATATATATATATATATATATATATATATATATATATATATATATATATATATATATATATATATATATATATATATAATAAACACCGACTGATGAAGACCGGTAACACGGTCGAAATATTTTGAAACAGTGTTATATATATATATATATATATATATATATATATATATATATATATATATATATATATATATATATATATATATATATATATATATATAATTATATATATAGATACATTGTATATATAATTTGGATTGAATTATAGAAATAGAGTCATTTCTGACATCATATAGTGCAAGTGAGAGCAAATAAACAGGTTAAAAAATATATTCTAAATCAACTCTTCTGAAAAATAACATAACATTTAATTGGTCCCGGAACTCTTTTAAAAAAAAAGATTCAACTCGTACGTTATATAGTTCTTTCAAAATTTAACTATAACGTGTGTTCCAACAGACTTGTAAGAAGTATACAAAACGCGTTTCATGCATCAAAAAATTGTATAACAACACTCATTTGTCAAAATAACAAATCGTTAATGAGCATTAATATATTACAAATTATTCCAAGTTATTAAACATAAAGGACTAAGTGCGGTTTTATGCAATTTTTGCCCCCCAAAATCAAAGTTTTAGAAGGAGCTTTAAAATAAGATGAAAGATAGTTAAAATCATATTGGAAATAAAGGTGTAAAAGGTTATAACCACAGTGAAGTCATAATGTAGAAATGACGTCATGAATATTGCATTATTTTGATAAATTGATGTTTTGTAGCAAAATAAGGGTGTTTTCCGATGGTTATTCGACTGGGAAACATCGAGCGCAGGCTTGCTCAAGTATCATTTTTTAGTATAATATGTATAACTATCTGAAGAAAAACATATGTTAAAATCTTACTTGAGCAGACCTGCGCTCTATACTTCCGAATGCAAAATATAGAGCAAAAATGAGAATATCTTCATTTGTTTGCAAATTTGCGGGAATTAGGTCATTTAGGTGACGTCATAGATACACAGGGAGTGAGCAATGATGACTAAAATCATTATTAAAGTTATAGGCATCCTCTTTACAATGATTTGTGAAGATTTCATTTTTATACGATACTATTTAAAAATTGGTTGAAATCGGGTAGATATTTGACCAAACCGCACACAGTCCTTTCAATAGATGAAAAAAAAACCAATGCAAGTTAATACTAGCACATGTTCCTTTTTTAAAATGATACGATATTACTGATACTTTCTGTGACCGCATAGAATTTACAGTACTAGGAATTCCTATTGAACTGCATTCCCGTATTCCCAAGGGTCCACCAATATGCAATTCCAGAGAAATAAAACCAAGTGATGTTCAGTATTTATTATCAATCGAGTTTTAAAGATGAACAATAATAAACAAATAAGGGACACAGATGGAAGTGGCCGGTAATGCGTCAGACCTCCGCACTGAAGATTGACTTATACAATTCAGTATACATGTATATTATATTATAAGAATCTGAACAATGAGTAAAAGTGACAAATTGATGACATCAAATGAATTGAGTGAAAGATTCACAGCTATTAGGTAATAAGATAAACACAATGAGTCTTTGATGGCTAAGACATGAAAGGCATATAATTACACAATGTTGTTTCATGAGATTAGCAGTTCTTGGGAGAAACATCTGTCTGATTTGAAATAATTTATTACAATTAAATAAAGAGTCCGCCGGGTGTCAATGGCTAATTCACTTTGTAAACATTAAATTGTGAGGATACATGACAAAACAAACGTTGAATTTGGAAAGTAAAGTCCGAAATAAAGTGAATTATAGAAGAGTCATTAAATTGCACTGTGATATTTGTATGAATATATTACTTCCAGAGACTACTGCGACAGAGGCTACTTTGGATTGTTTTGTGGACACATCTGCCCATATCCTTCTTATGGAAAATCTTGTGGAGAAACGTGTACTTGCAGGAAACAACATTGCGATCATGCACAAGGGTGTGACCCTTCTGGTAAATACAAGCTTTGGTGTAAGCATGCAGCTGTAATTAAAATTCCGCTTAGGTGTTTATTTTTTAAATCAAGACATGTTCGATGCAGAAGCTTTGTTACGTTGCAATCATTGGATGATAGATTACCTTTATTTAAAATACAGTAGAAAACACATAAAATAATTTAATGAATTTGACTTGGTTTTTCGACAGAAAGCTGAATATACCGGTACCTACATTAATGCGGAAATTATTATGCTTAAATATTTATTAGCTCAGTTTTTGAACCGTTTTTATTTTTTTTTTTCCTTGTTGTATTTTTAAAAAATTATAAAAACAGTATATGTAGCATAATTAATCAAAGGTCAACCGCTTGAATAAACAATTCACTTATGTGATATGATTTTTGTAACATCAGGGGTTAGGGTCTTCTAATAAATGGACGTAAATTTGTGATCTCTCGACGATATTACAACTCTTTAGTAAAAAAAAAATATACATGTATTGACATATCACATGGTTTGGTGGGGTTTATAAGTGAAACATAAGTTTTTAGCTGTCTATCTCCAGAATTGAATTACAGTTTTTGTGAAACAAAATGCAGCTTCCTGAATAATGTACATGCTTGCAAACAACAGTACCTTTGATTATTGAAAAATAAATCTTAAAAAATTAAGATTCATGATACGATGTAAAGAAAGAAAAGAGGGCACATTTTTAAACCTTTGGATAGTGCAATGTTTATTTTAAGGAGGCCAATTTGGGTTTTTGTGCAGAAAAATTACAATAGCAAAACTCTTTATTTTTTAACCATACGTATTTCACACGAATTTTTCAAGAAAACTGACCAGCTGGTTCTTATTGGCGGACATCTCAATATTCAGGTACATTAAATAAAGGAATATATACGAAAATTAATGTCATTTTCCACAACTCGAAGCAAATCAATGAAATACTACAATGGCTTTCTTTCTAAAATTGTAATATGTGATTAGTAATACCATTTTCTACCTTATATGTAAAAGAAATACTTAATTTTACCTTCTGATTATCTCGTGACATTAAATGCACCACATTTTGCGATATATTTGGATTCTCCTTTAAATCCATTCATTACTTTCCAAATGAAAGTTGAATACTATGATACTAGTAAATAACAACACAGTGTGTGGAATCAGCAACGACACGCTGCAGCTATTTAATATTTGGCATATTAAATGTACAAATACATAATTAAGACATAAAGTTGGATCACATAATTTATTTATTTTAATAAAACAATTCTGAAAATCCTTTAAACTTTCCGCTGTATGTGTCGTCCTAAACTGGTACTTAACACCTGAGCAATTCTTTATATAGCCTTGCTAATAAACCAGTTCTTAAGAACCAGGGGACACATACAGGTATTCAAATGAAAACCTTATATTTCCGGATAATTAATTCATTATTATATCACGTAGAAATTGATTTCTGTCTAATTCGTCCCTCAAACGA
Source organism: Magallana gigas (assembly GCF_963853765.1). Classification (NCBI taxonomy): domain Eukaryota; kingdom Metazoa; phylum Mollusca; class Bivalvia; order Ostreida; family Ostreidae; genus Magallana; species Magallana gigas. Next base: position 28,233,269 of record NC_088861.1, read on the forward strand.
AAGAAATCATATGTATTACAAATGTAGATTGGTTTAATGGATTCATTAAAAAAATAAGGAAAATACCCCCTTAAGTACATGTAGCATTGTTCTGTGTAGGTATATTTTCAACGGCGTCCAATTTTTATTTTAATGTTATCTCCTACAAAGCTTCATTTTATTATAACGTCATAAAAGCACAATGGCAACACTCACCTTACCAACAACGGAAAAATCATAAAAAAGTATAAATAGGCTGTATTTTACTAAAATTGCGCAAAATCATGCGCAATGAAAACTAAAGTCGGCCTCCTTAAATGAAAGATTTTCTTATTTTTTTTAATTCTTTATTTTGTATATTATGAACTGATGCGACATATATTGCAATGTTTTATTCAAATGACGAATCTACTAGAGTTTGTTTTTGTTTTGTTTTTTCATTATAGGGAGATTCTCTCTAATCTTTGCTAAGATAGATAGATAGATAGATAGATAGATAGATGGATAGATGGATAGATGGATGGATGGATGGACGGACGGACGGACGGACGGACGAACGGACGGACAGACAGACAGACAGACAGACAGATAGATAGATATTTGTGAAATCGCGACATCTCTTCTTTTAAACGAAATTTGTTTCATTGTATACATAATCATTTTTCAATGACATATTAGTTTCTAGTTGTCCATCTGGATTCATTGGTAGTTACTGTGAATCAAAATGCAACTTCCCAGATTATGGGCATGGGTGTCAACAACATTGTCTTTGCTCACAAGCGGATTGCCACTATTCAGCCGGATGTCGACAGAACAGTATTGCACATGGTAATGCTTAATCTAGAGGGGAAGGATATCGTATTTATGTTCATTAAAAACCCCGAAACAATGAATAAATTGAGAAAACTTATCGTCTAATTTAAATTTCCCGCCGCTATGAAAGCTGCCATTGAACTTTAATTTATGACGCCACGCCATCTATTCCGATTTATCAACATAGCATCAGAATTAGCAAATCATGATCTTCGCTCTAAATGACAAGTTCTGGAAAATTTGGGTCAATATCGACTTGAGACCGTTCTTTAACCTTTGACTTTCCACTAAATTACAAACCAACCTCAATCGGAGATTGTTCGTTGAAATCTTAAAGCGGATGTTAGTGTCAGAGGAATCTTTGCGTAGTTGTGAAAATTGTCTACCGATGCCAAGTATCGTAGGAAATGTCTGCTGTCGTTATTTCGACGTGGTAATTCCGAGAAAAGATATTTTAAACATCCCAATTACAATTATAACATTTATGTGCTTATTTAATTAGCTAAGAACTTGACTTTGAATGAAAAATGACTCGAGGATTAAAAAAAATTGTTGTTTTTGTTTCAATTTTAAATGATGGCAGATTAACAGCTGTCATTTATTTGATAAAATACATAAATTTATGCATACATGTATTTATTCTTTAGATTGACGGGTAAACCTAAACATTAAAAATTTTCTTAAGTCGGATATTTGCGTAACAGAACTGCATAAAACAGTGTTTTATTCATAGGACTGTATACAATGTATGATTATGTAAACAAAACCGGAGTAGATGGTGTGACGCCAGAATAATTTTTTTTAATTTATTGTCATTTTTTTTATTTTATTTTATTTGATTTTTTATTTTTTTATACAAAAGAGTTCTACATCATGTCAGCCTACAGTAAATACAATTTCTTTAACTTCAAACGTGCATTAAACCTTAATAGTTATGTAGTTTATTTTCAAAACAGCATGACTACATATGAAAATTTAAACCATTTTATAATTATAAATTTAAAAAAAAATTATTTTCCTTCCCTAAGAATATATTTTATGAATAAAAATCATAGTACTAGTTATTACATTTTTAGGGATTACTTTACCCATGCTTTGAAAAATAAAAAAAAAACAAATTTCAATTTCAACATCTTAAGTTAAAACCTGTTGCAAAAACATAAAATAATAATGTTATATCCAAATATTGATATTGATGTTTTGTTTCGTTGAGAAAAATATACTATGGAAAATGTATATTTTTTATTGAAACAGAGGAAATAAGGGGTGATTTTCTCCATATTTTTTCGCTGAAATCTTTATTAAAGCAACCTGATCGCAAAGATTTCTGATGCGTTTTGTTCTTATATTCTGTTTGTTTTTTGGTTGTATTATCTCGTGTATAAATCCAAATTACTTGCTGACATGCATTAGCAAAATTCAGTTCTTTAAAAGTATACAAAGTTTCAGATAACATATCTTACAAAAAAATTCCATTCACCTTGTATAATTTTAATAACGACAAATACAGATCTACACAAAAAAGTAGTGGAAGTGTTTCGCCCCTTAGTAAACATATCCCTTAAATTAACATAAGTTTTATTTTTTTTATGAAGTGATGTACAGTGTTTTACCTGTAACACAGTTACCTACAATTGAAAACATTTCAACATTGCTCTCTGTGACAACAATTGAGAATGAAACACAACGTACAGGTAAAATATTAATGAAGGTTTTATCTAACTACACCCCGAACAATGAATTTTTGTAACACGAAAAGTTCTATCTTCGTGGTTCAGTGGCATTGCAATTGTATGCATAGTTATTTCGGTCATAATTAGCAATGATCGGTAAATGACCAATTGAGTACTGTCTATTATATTCAACTTACATGTCACCCTTTATCCTTATTTAATTGTTAGGAAAAAGGGTTATTTATGGGAAAAGAAAATAGACGACATATAGAAACTGAATAATATAAAAATTAACCTTACTTCAAAAATATTATAATTATGTTGTAAAATAGGATCCGAGAATAACTTAAGATTTTGTTTTTATATATATATGTTGAGGTATTCAAATTCAATAGCTAAACTTGTCAGACTTGCATTTGACAAATTTCTGTGAACCAGATTATGTTTGTCTGTGTCTAAAACTTAGAAATATCCGGGGGGGGGGGGGGGGGTTACATGTTGTAATTATATACTTTTTTTTCAAAGAAGCGTCGTTGGTCCAAGACAATGACAATCCAAAACAGAGATCCAAGACAACCTCTCCTAATACCGGAAAAAAAACAGCAACAGGGAAATCATCTGGCCTATTGTCTTTCAGCAAGAACATAGGAACCAAAGCGAGCATTGTGGCTTTCTGTATTCTGTTTATTTTGCTGGTGATTACACACATCCTTCTTTCTCTTGTCCAGCGCATCAAAGAAAACAGCGACATAATACTAGTGTAATCAAAGTACTGAATTACTGCAAGCCGGGCTCTTTTGGTGTGTCTTTATGCATATTGTGTTGTAAAGACTGAAAATCTCTTTCTTTCTTTCTTTCTCTCTCTCTCTCTCTCTCATGCTTTTAATGTCGGCAAAGCGTCAGAGAGCGACCAATTGCAAATTTTGTAAGCGGCTATAAACAAAAATATGTCTGTCTAGTAGAAAAAAGTTCAACAGTTGCTGCCTTGAATTTTGCAACAAGCGTTTTATATTTAATCCCCATTTCTTCAACGCGCAGCAAAGTAGTTCATAGGAATTCGTTTGCATTGTATGTGTCCAAAATACATACTCTTGTTTTAAAAACACGTTATTAAAAAGAAAACTAAAAAAGGCAGACAATTCTTTCGAAATTAAAAGAAAGAGAAACAAAATGCCAACACTTTTGATAAAACGTGGCTCTTTGTGTAACTATTTGGTATAGCGGAAGCTTTTACTTTGACGCTGTTTGGTTTTTTGTTTACTTTTGAAGTTGTGTTATTTATAGTAACATTGGCGATTTCCCTGCCTACAGCCAGGACTCTGCTTTCAGCAGAGCCCGGCTAGAAACCAGTTCTATGTTTAATTTGAAAACTGTGCTACTTAAAAAATGTGATTGTTATACTTTCATGTTAAATACTGAAATCTGATTGGTTAAGACGCAGTTAATAATATTTACTATTACCCTCAGCGTTAGCAACGCACTTGGCAACGGGTAACATTAAAAAATGTTACATCCGCGAAAATTATGCGCGTACGGTTCGCTGTAGAATTCACGTTATTCCTATATAAAAGCAGTAAAATTTTCTATGAATTTTTTTACTTTTTATTTGTGTAAATATAATTTTATACCACTGCTGATCTTGTTCCCTAATTTTACTTTTCACATAATCTGTGTAAATATTTGTGTATTTTTTTAAGTTTAACTACTGCATATTTGTCTGTAATAAATTGTACGAAACTGTTCATTGAGTCACAATATTGAAACTTTTTTTTTTTTGGTTTCTTTTTTCATTTCAGTCAAATTTCAATACAATGTATTACTAAATGAATAACAAATTGTGTACATAAAAGAATTTTTATTTTTATTGTGTAATTTTTGTAACATTAATAACATATTATTTTGTTAGTTTCATTAGTTAAATCATTAGTGCCTTGTGAGCGTTTGTGTAACTATGTGAATTTTAAGCTGAAATGTATCACTGTTTGAAATAAACTATGTTAAAAAAAATCAATAGCGCCTTAGTCCAATGATTTCACTTTATTACAGAGTCGCACCTTCGCTCCGCCGCTGTTTTCTGAAGATGACAAAATGTGCTTAAAGTTTTCAATCATACTTACTTTAGTCCATGCTTAATAATTGTAGACAATATCCTCATTCGACCCACATGTTCTACAAATAGAACATAGTAAACTGTGCTGAAGTACGGTAGGTCCAATAATCATGTTAATTATTTTTTTCTTTTCAAAATAGTTTTGTGTCGTAAATCATTTCATGTTTCTATACTTACTAAACCTTAAAAAACACTGCAAATGCTAACTGTGGCAGTCCAATTAGATTCCTGTGTCCACCCAAAAAGTCACAAGAATTGTCCGTTATTGAAAATGATTGAATGTGTTTTAAATAAAAGTATAGGTATGGTCATAATCAGAGCAGTTAACTTTCAAATTTTATTTAAATATCAATATAATTTATAAATATATTAAAATATATTATAAATATATATTAATATTAATAATATATTTTCATTCTTTATAACGCTAAAGTAAAATACATGTATATTTACTTAGTAACCAAAACTTTACGGAAGCTCACTGAGGCCAGTTCAGTAAAAAAAATAATTTCTATTGCGTTCAAATGACATTGCGTTTTAACGCAAAGTTTTTAGACGTGACATTTGAATTTTAATAGACCATTAAAATAGCTTTGTAGAATTTAAAAAACCAAGAGATAGAAAAAATCTTATTGTATGGATACTTGTTACCTAAGTCAATGCCTTAAGGTAATTGAGTACAATCAACGAAGTTTTTTTATTTATCTTAAAAGTCAACAGGTTCGTTACATGAATTATAGACCGAATACATGTATTACGTTTTGTATGTAGAGCTGGGATAAAATCAACAATAAGCGAGAACAAGTTACAAGAGTTATTAATAAAAAATACGGAACCTCATTAACTTAATATATGTAAATCCACGGAAGAAAATCAAGCTTTGAATCAGAGTTCCCATTAAAATTTCATTGGCTAACACCCACATCATGTAACCTAAAGTAAAAGTTAAGTGATGAAATAATTGAATGATTAAGTTTTTCCGCACGGAATATTTCTGCACAACTTTGAAAAAACAAACAAACGCTTATGATCTTAATGACTGTTTAGATGTTTAACGTGGGCAAACACCAAAAATTAGTAAAATCATTAATCGAAACTTGTAAAATTATAGCTTCATTGAGTTAAATCATCTTTAAGTGTTTTAAGGAACACTTTGAGTAACACACAAATTAGAATTAAAATATATAATATTCAAACATAATTAATATTTTGGTTTTAAATAATCCGTATCTGGCCATAGGATGGTGTAAAGTAAATCGAAGCGTTTACACATGGTGAAAGAGAGGAAATACCTGTCTGAAGCTTTATCTATCTTTAAGAACGTTTTTTAATCAGGGTTTGAGTTCTCATATTCGAATCGTTGTAAAGTCCAATGTCATGAGTAAATTTGTTCTAAACACATAAAGTGCAGTAACTATTAAAATGGATTATTTTTATATATCATGTCACGAAAGACTTTCGTGCATTTTTTTGTTGTGAGTGGTAATTTGGTCGGTGTTCTGTAATAATTGATAATTGAGTCGATAGAAGGTAATGACGTTAAAATTGTCAATTATCAATTACAGAACGCCGACCAAACAACCACTCACAACACACAAATGCACGAAAGTCTTTCGTGACATATTCAAATTTTTATTTTTCTCTGAAATGTTGAAATATTTTTGGCAGTACTATGATATTAAACGTTAAGATTTTATTTGTTTGTCAACATAATTTTGCTTATTTTCTGTTGGATTTATCTCACTTTTTCATCGTATGGCACACACTAAAAAATATTGAAAATGCTTAAAAAGGATAAAAGACACCATATCCAAAATTTTGATTATTGACTTGATATAAATTTTATTCCAGCAGATTAGGATCAATATTATAGATTAGTTTAATGCTATAAATGTTTTAGTATTATCATTATTCTTTTTTTGGCTTTTTTTGGGGGGGGGGTCGTAAAATTGAATTAAAAATGGGGAGAAGTTGAAAACTGGTAGAGGAAACTCGGACTGGAATATTTATAAAATTTGTCTCTGAAAATTTAATGCTTCGTATTTATTTGGTGCCACTGCCATTCATAAACTGTATATCATTTTCAAAAGAGTTTAGCGTTAGTTTTGTATTATTTTCACAATTAAGAAAATCTCAACCACAGTGTAAATTTTTTTTAGAGTTTTTTCTTAAACTTTCAAAAAATATTCAACGGCCAATAACTCAAAACGTAGGTCATTGACCTAATTTTTCAAAAGTAACACTACAATGAAAGGTCTATAACACACGATAGATGGTTTTTCATTATCATCAGTGGAATTATCTTTCATTCGGAGTAAACGTTGACTCTTTGTTTTTATCATAAATTTTTTCGACCTCGCGATGTTACTCAGTGCTCCATCAGCAATCCAATTCAGATAAAATACCAAATTTGATTTAATTTGAAAATCTATTACAATGTAGAATTATAAATTCCATATCTGTATATAATTGTGTAGTTCTAAGTTCAAATTGAAATATGGTTAATTATTTTAATGGTAATTATAATAGATATGACAACATTAGCCGGAGAAAATGACGTGTGGTACAGCTTGAGTAAAATATAATACAGTATATCACTTAATACATGACTTATAGATTTGCAGCACGTTAAATATGGGATATCATTAGGAAATTTTCAGTTCATGATGCCATGACTACAAAACAATGACGCCAATACTTGTGTTTGCTTGATTTCTTGAATACTTTCATTCGAAAGTTGACTGAAGTGTATCTCTGGCATTCAGTCACCTTCCCAAACCATGCATTTACCTTTTTTAGTTGAATATTTAATTGACAGAGTTAATTTTGTGAAAAAGGTTTACGGAGTAATGAACATAAATAATGGTTATAAGAAGTATAGAGCGAGAATGCGGAACAAATACAAACATGTAGATATTAAGTAAATTATGTATTCCATTTCTTTATTTAATAATTCACCTTTTAATGAACATATATATTAATCCTAATCAGAATTCTTCTAAATTCATTACTACAGTTTTCTACATTTACGATGTGAGTATATATATCTACATAATTATTAAGTGATAGTAGATGCGTTTGTCTACACAACGTGTCTATACACAAGTGATATTGGCGTTAATCTTCATACAGTTAGGGTCCGACATAGGCTCACATATACCTGTAATAAAAATAAAAAGTAATAAGCGTGTAAAATCTCAAATAGTTTGAAGGCCCACTCGAAGTTACATCTCTTAAGTGATAGAATGGATGGGGTACTTAGTTATAGTTGCTAAAACTTCATACTTGTATATAGAAAACTTACATGTACATTGTAATTATACTAATAACTAGAGCAGAGCTCGTGGCAAAGCCACGAGTAGGTCTTCCGTTGTTGCTGCGGGTTGAAAATATATGTGATATGGTGTCAAACGACTATAATGACTAAACTTTCAGTTCTGCTTTTGTTATAAAAACGTGTTGTGATTGAAAGCCTGTATATAAAACATGTTTTGAAAAGAAAGGAAGAAAATGCTGTATGAAAACTATTTGTCGAACACAGTTTGTGTAATCATTTCAAAAATTCTTTAAAAAATGAGACATCATGTTAAATTGCGAGTTAAATTTTCAAAGGGTAGCAAGCATTGTTATAAACAGTATGTACTCATGACTCATGTCAGGAATTGTATTTTTCTTTTAAAACCGAACACGCCTACAAAACACGTAACCTTTTCTCTAAGATAACTCCTTTATTCAAATCTTTCTAAATTTTTGAAGACTATATGCAAGTTTAGAATTGTTACGTGTGGACAAACTTTAGTAATTAGTCAAAATTGATGGCATCTCTGAACTTTTCTATAGGGAAATGTGTGTCGTCTGATATCATTTAATGATACGAGTAAACTTGGACATTCAAAATAATATATAATCAGCTAAAAAAAAAAAAAAAGATCAGCGGGAGAATTTATGCAAAAGCGAGCTTCTAAATTTTACACCAGATGGTTCTGTTTCATAAAGACACCGCTATGTAACGTAATGTAATTAAATAACCTTATTAACAGAATGAATAGCACCTCTCTCGACGATGTAATGATATGCAAAATCCTTATTTTTATGTCAGTGGGTTGATTTATAAAATTGAAAAAAAAACTTCAATTGCGCTTGCGTAAATTGGAATTCTGGGAAGGAATTAGACAGTCCGTGTTAGAGAAATTCGAAGAAGTTATGAAACTGGTCAGTTTCTAGATCAAACTGCGCATTGATGTATTAAAAAACTATTATGTGTATCGTCTTGTAGCCACGGTCCGGAATCCGTATGTGCAGTCATACAGTGTATGTATATCGATACACCTTTACCTCCTCACCTACATCCATACAAATGAGGGTGCAACTTTCATATACACATGCATAGTATTATAGTTCTGGAAACTATTTATCTTGTATTTTAATATATTGGGTATTCATTGTTCACCTAAAATTATTATTCCACTGGCTGTAGCTAACCTTGTAAGTAAATTAAGTTGCATTACAACCTCATAATACACAACTTCAATTAATTTTTTTTATCAATTTTCATACAATTAGCAATAAATAAAATCCCCAGTAACGCACTTAAGTGTTACTTTGAGAAGCGCATATATATTTTTGGAGGCAGATATGTCGCTATATTATAGTCTGCAAGTCAAGTGAACAATTATGGTCTTTCAAAGAAATAAGAAATCTGTCGACACTTGCAGTACTTTGATGATTTCGATGGCGATCGACTGCATTGCATAATGTAGTCGTATTTTTTAAAGAACAAAATTTCCTTTGACTTCCAACTTTCAATTATAATATATTATGAATTATTCTGTTGATAACTATAGAAGTTTAGTGTGTTTAACGGGTTAATTTATTAGCCACACTCTCAGGTAACGATTCCACATCTTTAATGTAAAGATGATTGACTTCGAATAATAGTCTTATTGTTAATAAAAGCACCTTCCAACTGTTACTCAATTACATATGTTTTGAGTTGTGTGTGCTAAAGCGACACAAGATTTAAGGTCGCACGTGGCGATTGAATTAACACAGACTGACATAATAAACAATCGGGTGGGAAAGTGAAACACGTTGAATAGAAATTGTTACACATAAGAAGAAGTCACCAAAAATGATTTTCGACAGATCTGGATATCTTTCGCCAATCTAAAAAAAATCCAGCGCGAGCACTTGTTAGCGGGGCGGGAGGAGGGGGTGGGGACGCAGCAATGAATTCGCTTCCACACTCAAACGAACAACCATGTATTAGAAAAACTACAGAGTGATTGATATGGGACCGATAGAATCTAATCTTCAGTTGTTTAAAACTCATGTGAATATTCTTTCAAATAATCAGCAAATGCCTCAATTCAGGGCAATTCAGGACATTCTTTTATCGTGCTAGCACCTACCGCAAACATGTAACATGGCACTTTGATTATAATTTGAGTTGATTTTTAAACTACCTTGTACGCTATAGTATAATTAAATCGATGCTCAATCAGCTGTACAAGCAAAATAAATTTATCTTTTCATCTTAATCCTATATAATAGTTGAAAACATAATAAGTATAGTTCTGTCCGTGCAAAATATGAAACATGAACGCGTAATAAGGTACATGTAGAAGAACACGAGCCGACTGCGGATCACTTGTCCACTCGCGCTATATCTCCTTGGCCATGTGCGAGGGATGATCATCATTTAATATTGGGGTAGGGGGGAGGGTTAAATTTTTTTAGACATACAAACCAGCCATTAATTTATGTCTGACAATGTTTCCGATTTGGAGTAATATCGTTCATTAATTTTCATTTTCACTCAAATGTTTAATTAAATAAATACAAGATGGACAAACTTTTATAACATAACATTAAAACAGTTCTTGTGTTTACGGCTATATAAACTCAAACACATTCTTCTTCATCTAAGTGTGCGTCGCGGTGTGCGAATCTTGTGTATTAGATAACCGCTTACCGCTAGATAGTGCAGCCGTGGCTCACCTCCTCGGCCGTTGACGAAGGATAGATTACGTAAAGGTTCAACGCACAGACTCGCACAGCTCAGAACCCAGGACGATTTGAAAAGTTTGCAGTATAATGACCATATTCTATCAAATAAAAGTTCTTTATTTTAAACTTAAAACCCACAATTGATCTATGTCTAATATTGCTTTAGATTGAGAATGACATTGCTTTTATTAATTAACTGAACAATTTCTTAATTGACACCGAATCGTTTGGTCGATAAACTTTTATGTGTAAACAAAACTAAAACAATTCTTGAGTTGGCGGCTAAATAAACTCGTATATGAGAGACGCAACTCTCGTGTATTAGATATCCGCTGACCGCTAGGTAGCCCAGCCGCGACCATGGTGACCGATTTTCTCGGCCGCGGGCGAGTTTCGTTAACTTGGCCAAATTGCCGCGAGTACTGGTCAACACGTATTACTTTTTCCCTCATATTATGCAATACCCGAACACAAAAACAGTTTTATGAGATCAATAAAGTCACAAACAACATTTTTTGCAGCGACGCCCATATCGAAAAAATTACCGTTTTAGAGTTATGAAGCAAAGACTTTAAAGGGATCTAGACCCCTCATTTTAGGGGCTAGCCCCTTTTTTATGGTATCAAATGAAAGCTCTTAATATTCTGCACAACTTTTGTTCTATATGTGTCTAGAATAAATTTACAACTAAAAAGTTATTGAGCAAAGATATAAGCAAAATTTAACATTTTTTGAAACATTAATTTCGATGTAATTTTTTAAGAAGTATACGTGGGTTAATCAAACATGTAAAACTAGGAGGACAACGTTCAAGATGTCTACATTAAGGATTTGTAAATTAAAACTACTTGCTACGGATCAACTCGGAGCCTTTGCAGGTACACGAGACCCACTAAAAAAATATTCAAAGGGGAATAACTCAAAACCGGAAGTAGCGATTTCAAATTTTTTTTGTGCTATAGTAAGCTATTGTCATTGCCAATAAACCCTGAAAATTTGAATAAAATCTAATGACAAACAAGCGAGATATTACAGTTTAAAGAAACGTCTAGAAGAAAAAGAAGAAGAAAAATAATAATGAAGAATTTCCAACAGAATCAGTACAAGGTCTTCCGTTGGAAACGGAAGACCTTAATAAGAAATTCACGCATATTTCCAATATGTCTAAAAGAAGGATTCTACAATGTTGACCTTAAAGTTTTAACCTCATTTTATCTGTTTGACTTGTATGTGTTGTATTACAATAGATTCGGTTTTATTTCACTTATTAAAAATTGTTACTCTCTTATTCGTTGTCAGTAAATTAGGGAAAAAAGCACATGTACTGAATTTGCCAGGATACTAATAGTTATTAATCCCACCTCCCAAAACTATGAATGATTTGCATGATATGAATGATATTTAGATAAGACGTAAGGGTATGCCCTTTCCCTTTTTCCTGTATCAAAGCTGTATTGTCAAAACAATCAACACCCTACACCCTCATTATTTCGCTGTCCAGTCTTACCTGGGTGACCAGTAGCGTCCCCCGCGGGGGTGTCCCCCTGCTTCCACACACAGTTCGGGTCCCCTAGCTCCTCCCCGTTTGTCTTGCCGTCCATGTCAGAGTCCTTCTGGCACAGATCTTTTGTCCATTGAGTATTGGCAGTTACAAAGTCCTATAAATAAATACAGGCGGTATAGGGAGATATGTTGGTTTTTGTGACATTACATTTACTAGATCGTGTTCATAAATAAATTTAAAAGATTATTGGAAAATTATGAGTTATTGCTTTACTTTAAAGATAGAACTTTACTTGACGTTGGCCGCTATTTTTCTTTGATATAATTTGTTATCCAAAAACTTAATTTTTATATCGACGATTAATGAGGACTTGAACATTTAATTTATTGTCTTTGATTTTCAGAATGAGTTTGCAAAAACTTATCAAATGTTCTGTTTGGAATTTTATTTCTTTGGTGTCAAAATTTATGTCTAATCAGCAGAAAATGTAATTAAAAATTTACAATGTTTTGGATTTTTTTTAAAAAAGGGCATATGTTTAAGGAGATAAATCGTTGTTAAACTCTTTTACACATATCTTCCCTTTTCGACGAAGACAAAAGTCATGAATAGGAAGTCTATTTTTTTTGGTCGAGATGACATACACTAACTAATTAAAAGTATATTCATCAGCGTAATGGTTAAATGATTCGATGATCACTGAAAATAAAAAAAAAATCACCCCCCTGTTGTACTTTTATTTACCAAGTCTACGTTCTACATGTACTTATAACATAACAATATGTAAACATACGAACCATTCCAAACACGTTTCCTGGCCCGCCTCCGATCTCAATATTATGTCCAACCGCATTCCACAGCCCAAAAACGTTAATGCATGGGTTAGGGACATTGATGCCGTTAGGGATGAGGAGTCGGAACCCTGGATGAGCTAAAGTAGAGACGACCAAAAGTGAAACAACGACGAGGGACCTCATGGTGGAACAGAAAAAGCTATCGACCACACTGTACTTACTAGGCCAAGTATTTGTACTATGTGTGGTGCTTATCTGACAGCGGTCGAAATAGCGGGTGTCCCTTATCTTGAAACTGAGTCCGAATTCGTCCGTAGATAGGATTATTTTAACGACTTTATCTTACAATAGATTCATAGTTCTTTTCAAAAATAGATCTTGAATGTTAAACAGTGTTCTGACAATTTAATACTATGGATAATGGTGCAAATGTTGCTTACCAGAAAATGTTACTTCAAATTAGAAAAAAAAAGTTTTAATTAGACGATAATATGTGATGTAAAAGTAAATATCTGCTATGTTCTATTTATTTTTGGGAGGGTGTAGTAGACAGTATATCAAAAAGACTGGGTTTTACAACTTATAACCAAATTAGAAATGCTGGTTAATATTCATCAGACACCAAATTGATGAAATTTTATACGAACAAATCATATCCTCAGAGTTTCAATTAAAAATGATATATCATGGTTTTTGTCCCTCGGGGGTTATTTTTTGCGAGGCTTTTACAGATTTACCACGATATTGTAATTACGTTCAAAAAACACATTTCCTGAACACTTACAAGCTCAGTAGCTTATAAATACATGTATATTACTTAAGTTACAGCTTGTAAATATATTTCTTAAGTTTCAGCTTATAAATATATTTCTTAAGTTACAGCTTATAAATATATTACACAAGTTACAGCTTATAAATATATTACTTAAGTTACAGCTTATAAACCTACTTGAAATACAACTTAAAACATTATTAAAGAGATGATTTTGTTTATATCTTTTAAGAATAAAAGTGAGCACTATCTTTCAGTTTTTGTCGGTGCTCTCGAACCTAAAGTTTGTCCTAAACTCTGACATTGTCAAACTGTGTCATCGGATATCTTTGTGACATGTGGAGCATTTATTGATAGGATGTGTAGGACATTTAGAAGGAGGGGAGGGGGAGCCCTAAGATCTTTTAATTTGTTACAGTTTTAGATTACATCAAATATATGGTGCCAAAAACATGTCTGACCTGACTATCACATATGGGCTTAAATAAAACACGTTTATTTATAGACATCAAGTTTTCGACCAAAATAATATTGATAAATATATCTGTACGAAAATGTATTAAGTTATATTAAGTTATTTACAAACGTCTTAGAATATTAATTAATATCTACGCCGAAAAGTCCGTACTATGTTCATTTATTGTCTTGAATGCAAAGTTTAAATTGAGTTATGTTTAAGATTTAAGAATTAAGATTGTGTTGTGTTGTGACAATCAATTTAAGAATTGGGCCAACAACGTGAAAAATATGCTATATCGAATTATCTAATTAATATTGATTCCACGTAAAAATTATAAAAGCTATAGGAAGTTTATAAGCAATATTCTTACACTAAATCTACGCTGAAATCCCAACAATGCATTAAACAGACAATAGGGCGCTGTTATATTTGCACTTTCAGTATACAATTAGATAATCACTTTGATAGAATCAGCAAGATTCCAGTTTCCCTCGGGAGATAAGACTGCACACGGAGAACTGGAATCTTGCTGACTCCTTTAATGGTATACTTCAACTTTTTAGGTCACCTGCGTCGCTCAAATGACCAATTGCCTTCTGTCGTTGTCTGTCGTCATGCGTCGTCTGTCTTCCGTTAAAATTTTACAGTTTAAACTTATTGTTGAAAGCTAAAAGGCTAATAGTTAATATTGTAATGTTTGAAGCATCTACATAATGAGAGGAATCTAAATTCCTGAATTCGAACTCATGAGCGGGGCCAAATATGAAAAAAAAAATCAAAAATCTTCTTCTCTACTCCCACACATATTGGGGGGAAACTAATGCATGGTTATGATATCCATAGAGCCTTCTGCTTAAATTGCGAAGTTATGACCCCTGGGTGATCAGCTTTCACAACGATTGCGCTGGGAACCCTCTGAGGGAAATTTACAACCAAATGTAACATCCTCTATCCCAGCAGTATGCCATGAACGCTGAATACCTGAGAGCGATCCTCTTGTGTGCCTTCTAATAATTCTCTTGCCAGTTCCATTGGGACCAGCATCTTCAAATGCTTGGAGACTGACATTGCGTCTGGTCTGAAGTTGGTTTCCCAGATGGTAGGGAAAACTAACTTCCTATCTAGATCCACACTGAGTTCCAAGTCATTCCCTCTGTCCAGCGATGATGTATGTCTTGGCACTCTTGTGTCAAGTGTAGATTCACCCTGTTTACAAACTGTAGCTGTCTTTGTTTTTTCTCCACCTCCAGCACATCAGTTAACTCTCGCAGGACTTTTTCATGTTGCCATCTATATATCCCCTTAGTCAGAGCTATACCTGGCATCCTGATAGAGTATGCGCCATGGTCCCTCACTTTCTACACACCCAAACAGAAAAAATAGCCTACGGGATCATATCAATGACTTGTGTGTAAATCATGGTTTTGATATGATTTCGGTATAGGAAAATTTCACATGCAAATGAGTTAATGGATCATGATTCTCGGGTGATCTGTTAAACTAGACAAATTGCAAGAAAACCATGGTCCTGGTATGATCTATTGTAACTAACAACTCATATCAAAACCATGGCCCTGGTATGATCTGTTGTGACTAGCAACTCATATCAAAACCATGGTCCTGGTATGATCTGTTGTAACTAACAACTCGTATCAAAACCATGGTCCTGGTATGATCTGTTCAAGGACAATTATACAATAATTTCTTAAAGAAAAAAATGACCACTTAATTTATATTTTGCAACAGACAATTAATTATATACTTTAATATTTGAAATACATTGTCAATTACCAAATATGAAAAATAGTATACATATATGTCACATGAACTGTATCGTTAAGCCAATATAATCTGAATTAGAACGCAGGATCAAAGTCTTCCATAATTAAGATGATAATTATACTGTTATTTCAAACTCTTCTAGCAATTATTACATGAATTGTTCAAATTAAAATATTATGTATGCATTTCAAAACCTAGCTGCAGGTCTGTAGCTCCCGGTCTGAACTAATGATACATGTACATCCATGCATTAGTTGCTTGCTTCACTTAATAAATCACTTGATAGTGTATTGTGTATTGTAAATTAGTCTTTATAAAATATTATTTACCTCAAGTGAATAAGAATATATTCCCCCAAAATACTTCCATAAATTCACTTTATAAATATGCCAAGATAGAGCAAGATGCCCAACAATAACAAATTTTCCTGACATGTACATCACATTTAGGCCCAAGATGAACATTCAAAATTTGCAACTCAACTTCCTGTTATGCAGAAATCTTACTTCTTAGTGGTCAGTTTATCTGGCAATTAACGAATCATTTCAAACGCATGCTCTGTTGCCTTCTAAGATAATAGCACATACCAGAATCACCAGAAAATCATAGCAGACTCAAAACCAAGAAACAAACCACATCAGGATCATACTTCCTTATTTGTCACCTATGATTTGGGTATGATTCATTTAATGGATCATGTCTAAATCATAGAACAAAATCATGAATTTGTGAGTTGGATATGATTTTTAAGTGATTTTGATATGATTTCTTAAGAAAAATTTTTGTTTGGGCAGCTTACAGTTTGGGTTTGGGTCTTCACTTAGTCTCCACTGTTGCAAGTATCCCGGGGATGGTAATGTCATATACCGACATCAGGAAGAACAATATTCTCAACTGGTTATTCCTCCATAGCTCTTTCCGGGTTAACTTCCGCTCTAGTAGCATCTTCACCCAGGCCCGCTGTTTTTCAAGTTAAGTTGCTTTTTCTACATCTTCCTCTGTGCGTCTTACTTCAGCGCCTGAACCATAGTGCACCTTTCTGCTGCTGATGCTTTGAACCACTGCTGGAACGTGGCGTTTCCACGCCCTGACGTCCAATATGCTTGTGTTTCCAGTGATGTCTCGTAAGTGACGCATACTCTTTGTTGCTTGGTCTACTGATGTTCTTGCTGACCAGTTTCTTCCTGTCCTTGCTTGAATCCCTGTTCTCGCAACCCTGTCGTCTGTCGAGTCTCATAAAATCATTACTAGACGGTGTTTCGCAACCTTGAACTCTTCCATCAGTGAGGATTCTTAATTGGGTTGAGTTGCCGTAGAGACCAGTCGATGTGAATGATGGAGGAACTCCAAGCCATATTCAACTGTAGTAGTTGCAACTTCATATATATATATAGAGCAGCCACATTAGTCTTGACGGGATCCCTTGCTGGTATATCCACGCCTTATGCATGTGCTTTTCTGGTAATCCACTGTCGTCAACTATTTTCAGCCATGTTTGGACCATTTTGGTTGTGTATTCGATGCTATCCTTGTCTGTGAGTGATTCGTTAAACCACTTTCCAAAGCATATATTAATTAGATTTCATACTGTTGATGGAATCTCTTTACCTTGAATTTGCATCTTGACAAGTCTGTTGACATGGCCTTTAATACAAGACATCTTTCGCTTGAACTTTATTCATACGCGCCAAAGAAACGCTATCTTCCAACGTTGAAAGGACCCATCTTGCTTGTATATTTGAGTTGTTGTTGTCACTGTGAGATCATCCATGAAGTCTCTGATTGGTGGTTGATGGATCCCCGAATTTATCATTGGCAGAATCCCCATTCCCATTACAAACAGGATAGGGGAGATGGCATATCCAGTGAATACCCCCTTCTCTACTCTCTGCTAGAATGTGGCGAACTCGTCAACAATGAACTGAATCTGTATTTCCCCGATAATCCTCTGCACATTTCCTGGTAAATGGTACAGTTTCATTGCTGGCTCAATCAGCTTGTGAGGGACAGATCAATAGGTGTTGGCGAGGTCTAACCACACTGCTGCAGCAGTTAAAACCCCTTTCTTTGTTGGCCTCCTTACAGAGCTTGCTAAAAACACTCGTGTGTTCCACGCATCTGTGGAACCCTGGTATGCCTGCTTTCTGTAAAGATGTATCCATTTATATGTTGTCCATCAAGTACCCTGATATTCACTTTGCTAGTACTGCTATGAATATTCCCCCTTCCACGTTCAGCAAAGATATCGTTCTAAACTGGTTGATTTTCTCCAGTTTTTATTCTTTCACAAAGCTCAATCAATGAAAAATTCAATTTTTTTTTCTTGAAAAAAGATTTTATTAAAAATAACTGCATACCTCCAAAATGTAAGAACGATATATAAATTTTTATCATCCTCGTGTAATGCATCGGAATTGGTTGAGCGGCTATTAATGCGCCATTTGACTGTGTGTCGCGGATACAATTTTCTTTTTGGGGTGGGTGGGGGTTAGGTTCGAATCATGAAGTGATTAGTATACACTATAAACATGATTGTCTGTTTTATTACACAATGAAACGCCTATTCACAAAATATAAAATATAATGTCGGACTATTGTTAGTTCTCTTTTCAATTTGAAATGTTAAATTATGCGATATACTCAGTTATTATTCTGTTTTCTTTGTTAACTTTAATTAAGGGACCATAAGGCCCGGTAATATTTATATCACTCAATTTTTCATGAAAAAAAGTTTTCATCAGATTAACAGATGATAAATGGCGACAGTGCAGTGTGTTGGCCCGAGAAACGTGCCGTTATTTAAAGATATCCTAAAAAGCAAATTTTAGTTCATTAACAAGAAAATAATAGTTGACGAAGAAGAGATAAATAAACATATGTACATGTAAGTGTGAACAATTTCGATGGACTTAAAATTTCTATCGTTTTTCAGGCTTTTTTTTAAACGATTTTGATATTTAACGCTTATCAAGTTTTTCTTTTTTGGCACATCAAATATCGAAATTGTTTTTTATCATTTAATATAAAACCACATATACATGTATGTCATCCAAATGAAAAAAAAAATGTCTGAAAAGTCTATTGAACTACCAATTTCACGCTCTGGCAATTAAAGTATTATTCCAATATGTTGCACATGTATTGCACATCAGAGCGAAAAAAAAAGGTTAAGCATGTGCCTTTGCCTATTTAAATTTTCTCACGATGGGTCAATTGTAAGTATTTGTGAGAATCGTTAGAACTCGGCCATATTATCTCATTCAAATGTAAACTAGGCCAATTAACGTATCTGAAAAAAAAGAGGAATGCTATCCAAATGCCGTGATTGAATCATCGTCGCAAACCACGGTTTTGAGTCCACAAGTTTCCTCAAAGTCCACAAGTTTCCTCAAACCACGGTTTTGAGTCCACAAGTTTCCTCAAACCACGGTTTTGAGTCCACAAGTTTCCTCAAAGTCCACAAGTTTCCTCAAACCACGGTTTTGAGTCCACAAGTTTCCTCAAACCACGGTTTTGAGTCCACAAGTTTCCTCAAACGCCGCAACCCACGGTTTTGAGTCCACAAGTTTCCTCAAACGCCGCAACCCTCGGTTTTGAGTCCACAAGTTTCCTCAAACGCCGCAACCCACGGTTTTGAGTCCATAAGTTTCCTCAAACCGAGTGATGATGGAGAGAATCGATGTGAATCACACGTGGGTCACCGACGATGTGATTGAATTTCATCGTTCTGATTATCAACATATGTATTTTAAATTTATACTTTCATTACATCCCAATCCCTTTTATATTTCTTGTGTAGAAACGAAGAAATAATTAAAAAAAATAAAATAACAACACTGAAGATAAATAATATTTGTATATTTATTCATTTCGTTATTGGAAATTGAGGTCAGAACTTCAATGCTGACTAGATGTAAAAGAAAACTTATTTCTTTTCAGGTGAGTAGTCACATCATTAAAAACAAAACATCACGTGATGGTATGCTGATTCAAAGAGTCAGTACAGTACTGTACAAAAATACAACACTTACATTCATGTGGAAAAAAACATACAGGGGAGCACAAAGGTAAACACCAAACTCTGATAATAGCTTGATAAAGTCTTACACTGTGCACATATTACACACGGAAGTGAAACAAAACACTAAATAGATATACAATGCCCAACACACAAAAAAGTGGATATACATTTTGATAATCTGGAATATAAAAGATACTACATCCTTGAAATCTATAATTACAAAATCTTGAATATTCTATCATTTAAATATTTTATTACTAATTCTTATCAACTTATTTCAACAACATTAGACTACAGTTAACAATTGTTTTTAGAAATCAAAGCTACTGTATTGGATTTACGACTTTCTCCAAAAATACATGTTATGCCCAAAACAGAAGAACTACATTGTTGAGATATCTCATGGACAACCCTTTTCTTCTTAAAAAAAATCAACCATCAATCAAATAAAGACAGAATGTAAACTGGTATAAGGTTACTGTAATTCTTTACGATGCATATATTTTTTTTTTTGCCTGATGACAAGACTGTAAAAAATATTGCCTTGCTCAATTTCGCCAAGGCACAACTGTTGTGCAAGACAATTAATTAACTTGAATGTTTTAAAATCAGTAACTGTGAACTAACTTTTATTCGCATGCAAGATAATTTTCGCAGCGAGGTTCACGAGAGATTATCCACTAAATGTATCCCGCTGCGAACCAGTCCTTGCCATATGGGTTTAACAACACAGGTTTAGACAAGGCTTGGCGCAAAAATTTAGCAGCAGGAAATTGAATGATTCATCTCTGATAAAGAGTGAAATAAAGTTGCTGCGAACAAAAATTAGGCTCTGTGTTGAAGAAATTGAAGCACATTGCCAATAAGATTAAGTTTTACAAAAACAAATTTGGATGTAAATAATTGCCTTGTACACAGAACTTCCATTTTATTCTATTAAATTGATAGATTGTAAAAAAACAAAAAATTGGTAAAATACAAAAAAAAATTTTAATATCAAATCTTACAGATTCTTGGAATAATGCCCCAATGTTGAGTTTGAATAAAGAGTATGAGAGACTCAGACACTCCTTACAGATCATACTAAATAAGGCACTACACAACAACCTTAATAAACTCTACAAAGAATAGCTTTATAAAATATCTCTACATGTACAAAAATATCATGGCACCTTAAGATGCAATAAAAGCATGTAAATCAAATTTCAATTGCTGGGAGAAAATCAGAAAACTTTTTTGCAATGATATAGTTACATAAATCCCCAAAATGGTCCTAATTAATTCATTGTTCAAGTGTAAACAATTAATCCCTCCTAATTACAGAAAACAGTTGTAACAGTAAAAATTGTTCTTCAAAAAAAAATATATAAAGAATTCATTTTTTGTGGCAAATATACATGTATGAAATGTTTTAAACAATAAAAAAAAATAATGTTCCCAATTTCTGGTTGACTGGGGAAGTGGAATCAATTTTGTGTGTATGTACATGTACATAGTAATTATACATGCATAAACACACACTGTATACAGAAATAGAAATGGCAGCTATACTAAGGAAATGTTCGTTGATAATCTGATATTTCATCAATGACATCATAATTTTTAGCTAAATCTGACTTCCAGTGCTTAATGGGAAGATTTCCACTACTAGAATAGTAGTACACAAAAAAAACGACATGGCCCAACAATAAATATATATAATCATAATAAATATCAATATAAAAAATAAAACAATAGATGTACAAAGATTTTGGAATGGATATATTTACAAAAAGGCTTCACAGCACCAACAAAGATGATATGACAAATCGCACAACCTTACAATATCACGACCAAAGATATATAATATACACATGATAATTAAAAACACACATGGCATAAAAATCTTATCATTTAATGGGAAAAAATTAATTGATCACTACATATACCTTTGATAACAAAGAAAGTCAATGGTACAAGATTGTATGAGTTACTGGCAGTAAAAACGGTGCACAGAACATGCTTTAAGAATGATGCATCATGCATCAAAACAAATTTAAGCTGTATTCTGCATTTCGTTGTGAAGTATGATATGCGTAAAAAATAAATGCATATCCGGGAAAAAGTTGCATCAACAAACACAATATCTTTTTAAAAAAAAGTCCTGCATGGATTCTCACTGATATACAAATCATCAAAAAATAATATTTTTGGCAATTTCTTATGCCTCTAAACTAATTCTTTAAAATTATTTCAACAAGTTCTTTTGCATGATTTAATACTGACTTATATTCTAATGAAAAAAAAAAAAAGAAACTTGAGAACTTGTATACAATGCATTTACAAAAACATTATTCAGTTTAACAGAATTTTCTTTGAAGTGAAAAATAATTTACAAAAAATTGTGTTAAATACCCTATGACAATTTCTGAAAGCTATGAAATGTATCATTTGATCAGCCTTGATGTATCGGTATGCTTCTATGTTAGTGAAAGCAGCAACTTGCGATGAAATACAGAGAACAACACTGGGGATAGGAGGCCCCTCAAGGGATTTCCACATTTATTCCTTCATCATCAGCTGTAAAATAATCAAATAATACATCATATTACATGAATGCATGCATGTATTACACAAGCATGTTTAATTATTACTAAATGAATAACCCATAATAGCTGCAATAATGTAGCTCTCTCCCATTTTTTTTTTGGGGGGGGGGGGGGGGAGGGGGGGGGGGGGAGAGAGGGGAGGGGGGGTTAACATCAGATATAAAAAATCGGAGAGGGCTACATTATTGCAACTAAACCCAAAAGTGCATGTATAATTTTCCCAACAATAATAAAAAATCTATCACTTTCAACTTACATGTAGATTTGTTTATTTATCAATGAGCTGGTCTCTATCAACACTAAACATTAGCAACTATAAGTTTAAACATCCAAAAAATCATTTTAATCATTTGACAAAAACTCAAAGTACTGATTTTTAAGTACACACAATTATCTAAAAAGCTTTTGTCAAGAGATGAGCAAAGATTCCTAGAGTTTAATTTTAAAGAAACAATTCTTACTATCCTTACCGGTTACTCATAATTGAAAACTCTCAAACCTATTTAGATTTTCAGATTCTTGATGTTGATTTCAAATTGATAAATTTACGGCAGTGAATTGTAAACGTAGCATGCTCCCAGATACAAGAAAAAATGAAACCTCAACACATCGACTCACCGTCGAAGGCCGCGTTAGCGATTCCGAGATTTTGATACACATGCTCCTCTTCTCGTCCCTCTAGGACACAGAGCAGACACTGGTGAACACACACGTACTGTTGCTGTAACGAGAGAAAAGGAATGCGCTGAACACTCTGCTTCAGTCCAAGGGAGACAATTCACTCTTTCTCTCCTATTTTACAAGAGAATGAGACCACTTGCCACTTCTAACTACTGTATACAGGGTTATTTTCGCCCCGTACTATTTTTGCTCTTCATCACTTCCAAACGGTTTTGTCCCGTCTTGAATTCGCCCAGATGCAATTTTGTTAAAAGAGGTATTATCTTTGAGAATGGAATCTCCCAGTCTTAAATTTGCCCGCTGACAACAAGGGTGAAAGGGGCGAAAATAAAACAGGGGCGAATATTTCCCTATATACAGTACACATATCAATATGTGCAGATATCTCAAAACTGTTTATAAGTACATGTCATGTACAATAAGAATTAGTTAATAAAAATCTTTGTTAGCTTTACAAATATATAAACTGGAGAAGAAGAAATGAAAAGATGACAAATGTATTTTCCAGCAATAACCTCTTCTTAAAAAGTCTCATTTTTTTTTTCTAAATGAACAAAAAGAATGAAAAAAAGTTGCTCTTGTTAATCCAGCTGAAAGGTAAAGGGCACAACTGCTAAAAAAAATTTCATATTAAATAACTAACAATTTTATCATACTTGAGTTTAACACACATGCACACAAAACATCTGCACAGCGTTTGACCACAAGAGTCACAAATGTATGATGTACAAAAGACAGGAATAGAGGACCTACCTCTGTCTGCACCATCCACACCCTCTCCTTCCTCAGGTCGTGGACGATGGAAAAGATGTCCAACGTGTCTCGCTCCTTGATTTCCTGTAGGAGGCGGTCCAGTACGATGAACGTCCCTGATCGTCCGACACCCGCACTGTCATAAACAGCAAGGTAAAATGTATCAGGATTACGTTATTTCAAAGGTGGTCAGTTTTAATGCTACAGCTTAAACTGTACTGAATCCCTAGTCAAGCATTTCAGAATACAATATGGCAGGCATGTTTTTCATTCCTTTTTTTATAGATTGGCTAAGTGGAATAACTCAACTATGCTATGGAATTTTAACTTAAATAGAGTTATTTACCTTTTTAATATGGCAATAAGATTAATCAATGTGTCAGGATTTGATCTAATGCAGTAATGCTTTTTAAAAACCAAAATATTCTTTTTCTTTTTTGGCCCACTTCACCTGTGCATTTACTTTGCATTTCTAAAATAACATTTTAATTCTCAAAATAAACAAAATGCTGAATTTTTTCTTCATTTTTAATTCAAACCCTTACCTGCAGTGGACCAGCATTGGGCCACACTCTCTGATCATCTGGTCCCTCACGATGCGTACAAACTTGATCAAGCTCTGGGGTCGCTCCGGGACCCCGAAGTCCGGCCAAGCGGTGAAATGGAAGTGTCTGATGGGTCGTGTTACATTACCCTGGGAGAAAAACATCAAAGTTATAGAAATAGGGCAATATACCAAATAAAAATCCTCATACACAAGAAACATAAAGCTCATTACCATTTACAGTTGGTAACAAGATATAGTCATGTTGTGACTTGCCACAGATTGAAGTCAGTAAATTTAGTCTCACGAGGATGAGAAGTTTGGATTGGCTTGAACATATTTTTTTGTATACATGATAAACAATGGGTTTGAACACAAGTTCTCACATAACTTACATAAGCTATCTTCATTTCTGTGATGCTCCAGGAAGGAAACCTGGTCTCCGTTAGTACTGCCACTTGCAGGTCACCGTAAAACATGGCGTCCGAGTGTGGCGGCCAGTAGTGATCACATTTCTCCTGAAAAACAGCACCAAACAGTAAATTACTTGAATGTGTATCCTTGTAACTAATTGATCTGTACATATGTATAACCATATTTGAAGCAGAACAAAATCATTACTATAATTATGAAATCATTTTGACTCAACTGTAAATTTCACTTTTCTCTACCTTTTCTTTTGGATGAGAATTTTTTTACATTTTAGATAACATTTTATCTTAATACATATTCTCTTAAAATAAAGTTTTGATCTTCTTCAAATTGTTTGGTTCATGCACATACATACAAGAATGACTTTATACATTAAAGAATCCTACCAGATATATCAATAATATGTAAGACAAAATACCATGTACATAATGCTCTCACAGAGGTAAAACACTTTTCATTCATTAATACAGACTGCTATATGTTACATTGTTCTACACTCACCCTGCCTTTCTCTGTGCACCTGGTCAGCATCACAATGTTACGGATGTTCTGCTCCCAGATCATCCGCCAGAAGTCATCCCTTGTGGAGGGGAGGGGTCCCTGGGTCACGATGTACTCTCGCTTAGAGGTGTAACCCTGAACATAGATCGGATGAATTTCAATGTGTCTGACTGTTAAAATACCTAATAAAACTTTCAATTTGAATGTAACTGTGAAAATATCATATATTTTATACAGTAAAACATGCTTACATGTTTACCAAAGTGCCAGGGATGGGCAATTTTGCTTTGTTATAAGCTTAATTTGTTATATCTGTCAAGTTTACAACATGTAATAAAGTCATGGGATATGAAAATCACTTCACTGTAAGCGTCAATTCATCATAAGAATGTTCACTATAACCATGTTTTACTGTAGAGGTAAAACTCTGCATACAGAACAGAGGAGCCATTTTATAAATATGAATCAACAAAATCCAAAGAAATGAACATCATTCTGTCTCATGTTGATCTACATGAATGTGTGTCAGTCATTTCACATATCATCGATAACATAGAAAGAAATTTAAAGTTTTTTATTTGAAAAATTTTCATTCACATGTATTTGATTTAGATTAAACTTTACATTTTCATTTACTTTTATTTTTTCTTAAGCTTTAAGATTGGTACCCCTAGATTTATTTATCAACTTTATCAAACATTTCATCAAAGCATTTGTACAACTTTTACATTTTGAAAATTTTTTACATTTATAATATCTAGCCAACACTTTTTTGCATACCGGCATGTAGTTTGCATTGATGTAATCCGACCCCTCTTCGTCATCTGTTGGAAGCAGCTTCACTCGGGAGTGGTCGTACGGCAGAATATTGGTAAATCGGTTTTTCCCACGGTTCACCGGTAACTCTGCTGCGGAACAAGTCTGTTCTCGTCCCACTTCTTTCAGGTCCTGTCAAATTAAAAATATTACATAACATTTTTTTCTTCCTATCAATACATGTAATATGTGTATGTTTTCAAAAAAGTTAAACAACTTGCGAAAAAAAAAAAAAAATCTTCAGTTTAATACTTTATAGGCCAAAAATTTCAAAATATAATAAAAAAATTAAAAAATAGAGATTCTTTGCTTTTCAGTTTGGGAATAAAATTAATCAATACATCAGTATTTGAGCTAACAATGCAATAGCTTGTGCCTGAGAAACAAAACATTAATTCTTTTGGCCTAACAGTGTAACTGTAGCATTACAATAGGAGAACGAAATGAGAGACAACAAACCTCAAACTGTTCTGCGTATTTAAAGTCGGAGTCGGCAGACAGGGTCTTAATGTAGTCCTTAAAGTCTGCCACCTTGACTTCATGGCTAAAAGAAAGACACGCATATCAATCAATAACATACAGGGTTCTATAAAGATCCTATCTTCAGGGTATGGAAATGATATTGCATATAGTTTTTGTACATGTACATAATAGTTATTCTATATTATTTGAGTTTGAAGTTAATGGTTATTCTGTGTTATTTGAGATTCTACATAACAGTTATTCCATGTTATTTGAGATTCTTCATAATGGCTATTCTTTTTTATTTGAGATTCTATGTAACAGTTATTCCATGTTATTTGAGTTTCTACATAATGGTTATTCCATGTTATTTGAGATTCTACACAATGGTTATTCTATTTTATATGATATTCTAGAACTTGTTAGAAACGATCATTAAACATTTAAACGACTACATATACAGGTAAACTTCTGCATTTATAAAATAATCGAATGCAGTGTCCAACAAAACATCTTCATGTTAAGGTAAAAACAACTGTGTACAAAAAACAACTATATAGCAGCCTTTATACAAATGTTGATACATAGAATCCTACATGTATAATGGTGCAATCAACGTAAAATGTACCAATTATAATCAACGACTGCAACAACGTATACTGTTAACCAACTTTACATCGCGACAATTTAATTTCGTGATTAACTCTGGATATACATGTACTGATTCGCGACAACTAATTTTAGCGACAAAAGATTCATTCACAATATCTTGTTGTTATGACAGCCATATGTCAAAAACTGGTTCACAGTGAGAAATATTAGTGATGAACAGGTTTTCAAGAACCTTGCAAAAATTTCTCGCACACGAATAAAAGTTGATTTACAGTTAATACTGATACACAGAAATCTAAGGTGCGTAAATCTACGGTGCAATTAATACATAATTATATAGATCTGAGGTAGAATTCCTCGACATCTAGACAAACCTCTTCTTGTGCCGGCTGAAGCTGGTTCTAGGAGACGGTCCTCCAGGGGTATGTCCCGGGCTCTTATTCTGAAATCGACGACGAACAAAGAAGACAGCGATGATGAAGAGAACAACAAAGATGGAGCTGACCACAGCGGCAATGATGGCCCCTGTGCCTGGTCCTTCATCTGGATCAGGGACCGTTCCTGTAACAACAAGGGTTGAATGATGACCTCGTAAAATACATTGACCTATTGACTAGGTACCATTCCTTAATAATGTAGATTGATCACTTCATAAAACACATTGACTTATTTACCAGGGGTAATCTACTTAGATAAAGTAGATTAATTTCAAATTGATGATCTGGTTAAATACCTAGTTTTGTTTTCATAATTATCAAGTTTACACTGTAACAACAAACTTTAAGGTTGATAACCATGTAAAATACATTCACCTTTCTTATAAACAATAAACTGGAGTAAGTGTATTGATTAAACATAAAAAATGATAGAATTATGTATATTGTATATATCAGCACTCACTACTGATTGGAATATTGATAGTATTTACTTCAAATTAAAATCTTTGTAAAAAGTTTGAAAATAAATTTTTATATCAATTAAAATGACCTAATTTACAAGTCTGTTTTGAAATGGCTTTCCTGAACATCGTAAAAATAATTGCCCACGAATAAAACTTGGTTTACAGTG
Source organism: Magallana gigas (assembly GCF_963853765.1). NCBI lineage: Eukaryota > Metazoa > Mollusca > Bivalvia > Ostreida > Ostreidae > Magallana > Magallana gigas. The sequence goes on from NC_088861.1 coordinate 28,261,643, forward strand.
ACTGTAAGTTGCCTCATTTACCTGTAACAATGGGATCAGAGTAAGCGGTGTCAGCGTATCCCCCCGCAGTGTACGCCCTCAGTCTAACATAGTACTTAGTATTCTGTTTGAGCGGACCGTTACAGTACGGCACGTTAGCACACTCTGCCTCCACTCCGATCTCGAACACCTTGAAGCTCTTCTCTCCCCCTGTGCTGCGCACATTGCGCGCTCGTCCGCAGGAAGACGATGGGAGGAAGAAGTCGGAGCAGTTGCGCACAGTCTGATAGGCCTTGATGTTCGGGTTGACCTGTGCTGCCTTCCAGTCAGGCAGCGTGCTGGTTTTGATGTGCTCTTCGTCGGCGTCGGTGGCTATTATGACAATATAGGCCTGGATGGGGCCGTACTTGTCCGAGAAGGCGTTGGTGAAGTTGGCGGTGATGGTTGTAGGGGTCACAGTTTGACCCCCGGATGTCAACTGTTTTGGTTTGGTCTGGCTCAGAGTTAAGCCATCTTTAATCGGTGGATCTAAATGAGACATCACCAAGAGAACCATTATAAATCTGTCTGCATTATTAGTATGTCTTTACAATTTGTTAATTGTTTTTTCCCAAAATATAAAATAACTACCGGTAGCATATTACAGGGTTTCAAATTTTCTGTTGATTAGAAACACAAACACTTACAAGTATTATAATATCAAATATCAGATTTTACTTGATATATTAAGTAATTATTATGCTTCATGTGCTATAGCCACATTTTTAAAACTTAAATTTAGGATTTACTTAAACTTCATTCTACATAAATTATCTTACTATATGTGCGTAGGACAATTTCAGCTTTCTCTGGAATATTTGCAAGGACTGTTTTAGCTGAAACCTGCAAAATAAAGGACAAAAAAGAGTTATTTTTTGAAGTGTTGGTAATAAACTTTTATTAATAACTTAGTAGCTGAGCATTTGAATTAGTTTTTTACATATGTAATGATATCAAAAGGGTCAGAACTTGCATCCAGTTTATTTGTCTGTCCATGTAGTTGATATGGACAATGAAATACAATTAAATATGTTCAAATTAAATCGTTAGTTAAAGCATCTCCTCAAAGTAAAACTTCATTTTAAAACCCTAAATGAAATGTCATAATCATTTGATACATTCATGCCTAAGTTCTAACTAAATTGAACAGGGAACCTCTGAGTGTCTGACTTACTCTAAACGTGTACTTCAGGCCGGCCTTCAGGTCCACAAACTTCTGTCTGAAGGTCTGGGCACTCAATAGTTCCGGGGTCACCGTAATGTCCGCCTGTCCTTGGTCCATTATATGTCCCTGATGCATGTAAAATAAATGAACACATCTTTTTAATATGTTACTGGAACACATATCATGAGAAGACAATTAATTACATGTGTACTATCCATTCACAAAATTATTTTTTCTCTTGTGCATGACTTAATATTACATGTTTTTGTTCATCTCTCTCTCTCTCTCTCTCTCTTTCTCTCTCTCTCTCTCTCTCTCTCTCTCTCTCTCTCTCTCTCTCTCTCTCTCTCTCTCTCTCTCTCTCTCTCTCTCAATATTGAATAATGCATGAATGGTTTTACAGGTATTTTTGATTTTTTTTTAAAAAAATACACATTATTATCAACAATCATTTTTTTTCTTTACTTCAGCTGAAAGAAATGAAGCCGCACTGCGTCCAGTTTAATAACTACATGTATAACCAAGAAACAGATTTTTAACAACAGTTACCATCTAATATATATGTATTAAATCAAAAAACCTTTATTTGGTTAAAATCAATCATCACTAAATGATCCCCTTACAGTTTCATCCTCAGCTGTGTATGTAATGTGATAAGACCGGACGATTCCATTCGGATACATTGGGGGTGACCAGCTCACATTTACAGTTCTAGGTGATATCTCAACCACGTTCAGATTTTGCACAGCAGAGGGGGCTAAAACAGAGACAGAATTTTTTTTTTTAAATCTTTCAAGTTTTTTTTTTTCTAAATGACTCCCTTCCCTCCGTGCTTTATGTGACTCTATCATTTATGAAAAACAATTTAATCTTTCATACCTGATTCTTCCGTTCTGGAGTAGACAAATAGCGAGTTCACTTTGTCCCCAGCGATGGCTTGAATAACGAAATTGTAATCCGTGTAGGGATTCAAGGGACCAAACTCTAGCTCGACTATCGTCTGATTGGCAGGCCTGGACTGTGATCCACAGTTCTGTGAACAGCTCACATTGTACGTATCAACAATCCCTGGGGGCTTGTGGATTTTCAACTTGATGTAATTGGCAGTCATCTCTCTCTCCACAAAGGGCAACTCGGGCACTGAAACAATAACAACGAACATTAACCCTTGTATAGCCTTTAAAAAAAAAAAGTTTTTCGCTGCAACAAATTCAACTAAAAGTTAAAATTCAAAAGATCAAAAAACTTTTACTGTTGGTTGTTACAGTTGAGAGAAACATTTGAGAATAAAAATATGAAAATGATTTTTTTATTCATTTTAATGTTTATTTACAATGACCCCCCCCCCCCAGTACATGTATACTCCTTTTGTAATGGAACTAAATTTGAAACTTTTTTTACTTTCTTTCCTCTGCTTTCTCAGAATAATTTTCAAAGATAAATCTGGCATGTAATTTTTTTTTACATGTACTCCTGTACACAGGGAAATATTCATCCCCATTCTATTTTTGTCCCTTTCAACCTTGTTGTCAGCGGGCAAATTTAAGACATGAGGAAATCTTACGTATCAATTACCTCCCTTTAATCACAACTGTGGCTATGCCTATTCAAAATAACCATGTATATAGTATTTCATTAATAAATTGACTTTTTTTTTAAATGGGGAGTTTCAGCTTACCAGTGCGAATCAGTATGAACCGCGGGGGACTAGACTGGTCCCCGCTGACAGCCATGACCCTGACCGTGTACTTGGTCCCACCCTGCAGCCCGGAGAACACCACACTGCGGTCCGAGTCGTTTCTGTCCTTCCTCTGGACCGAATACGGGGACAGCAGCTCAAAGACGTAAAACTGAAAGTAGTTGTCCGTCGGTGTGTACGACACTGTCAGGTTATTACTGCCAACGGTGCCTTCTGATAAAACCGTCTCTATGTCTGGCTCTGAAAGAAGACAAATAGTTTTACATGTAGTTTTAATATTTGCAAATGATAATAAAAACTTGGTTAAAATCATTTGAAGAAAAACTTAATTTACAAAACTGTTACAAAAATTAAATACCTGAACGGTACATGTATCGAAATACTTTCAGCCAAATGATTGAAATCTTAATCCAAATTAGGAAAAAAAAACAACTTCAAAGTTTTATTCCCCCAAATATCTTATGATCATAAGATCTACAAGGCTCTTACAATAGTACTTACTGACTGAGACATTTAGGCTAATAGCTTCAGAGACCACATTTTGGACAACACTGTAGATGGAGATGCTATAGGTGTGTCCAGAAGTGAGTCCAGTGACGTTATAATTGACGACATACTGCGAGGAGTTGGCTAGGATTGTTGCCGTTTCTGAGGTTCCGTCAATTAGACTGGTGTGTGTAACATTCCAGCTCTCTACGAAGGTGGCGTTACTGTTATACGTCCAATTCAGAGAGAGGCTGTCATTGCTAATGGCAGTCACCATTACATCGCTGGGAGGCAGAGGAGCTGAAAGCCATGAATTCCCCCATAAATATAAGATAAAATTCCATGCCATTGGATAGATATTTTCATTGAATTATTCCTATCCATTTCAATATGTATAGTAAGAGAAATATCTTTACTATGTAGTTTTTCTGGAAAACATAGTTACCTTAATTGTTTTCTTTTATTACGAAAGTTTTCTATCATTACAAAGTATCTTTTTTTAAGAATTCCCTTTAATTTTTGGATCATTCCATGACCTCTGAACTATGACCTACACATGAGAGCTGACACTACCGAGGGCGGACTCATTTCGGAATGGCTGACTGCGAACACCACCATCTCGTACATCAGTCCTGGGAACAACGACGTAAGCTCGATACGCGTATCACTGCTGATATTCTTCATCCACTGGCTATAGTCGCCATGGAGACGAGCCCGGTACCACACAAAGTAACTGTCCTGCATACTGTCGTTGCCTGGCAACCAGGTCAGAAGGATGTTGTCGTGTGACGCTGTGTACGTCAAGTTCATCACTTTGTTTGGTTCTAGAACAGAATTTCCCATATTAATTGTATAGCATATATGTTTGTGTAATTTAATCTTCAGACATTAGTTTATAAAATCATGGAAAGTACTGATTAGAAATAATGATCATTTATACCAGTATTCGATTGAAAGGTAAGAAACGCAATGTTTAAAATTAATATAAAGATATCATACTTGTGCTTCAGGTTTTGATCAAATTAAGGATAAGACTTAATGGTGATACAATAATTGACAATATATTTTCTCTCAATTAATAGTAAAAAGTATGGTTATAGAAATTATTCATAGCATATTTTAAAAAACATTTTCTGAAACTTTTAATGCACATATCATAAAACATTCTAAATCTACATGTCAAAAAAAAAAACCATTTCATCTTCTAGTCTAAATTCCAATTTTTCTTTGTTTCAGTTTTAAATTTTTTGCAATTATAGAACCAATAATGTATCTTTATATCAACATAAAATCTAATGTCCTTATTTTGAATTTCCTCCGCCGCCACGTCACAAACCCTGCCACTACTTACTGGTCGTCTTGTTGACACTCTGCCACGCACTGTACGCCACCAGTGACCCGTTTCCTGTGTCCTTGACCTGCTTAGCCTGGACGTACACCGAGTAATGGTGACCCGGTTTCAGGCTGAGGATGTGGGTCTCGTACTTGGATTGGTCGTGGAGGGCGAGCACCATGGGGAAGGACGTATTCCCACTGTCCAACCAGTCGTGGTACTGCAGCTACAAAGTACAAGTCAACTGATATTTACTTTGTTTCACTAATATCTTAATTCTGGTTGTAACGCTCTTTCTGATTGGCTAAAAAAAATTAAAATATATCTTATATCGTATAAAGAATGTTGGCTATGTCATAGCGAGACTGATGTCAAATATGTTTCAAACAGGGATTTTGCTTCACAGTTTATAAAGTGTAAACTGCACAAAACCATTTTATATCATATTCATGTACATTAATAATTATTGAATTCATTCCTTATTTAAAAGACAATTCAATCATCGTCGGATGGATAAAATATCAAATTAAATCCCTCCCCCTCTTCCAAGAAAAATTTGATATAAAAGAATGGAACAAAGTTCAATTAAACTAGTTAAATTTAGAAGATTGATTTTATCTTAATTTTTATGAAAAAACAAAGAGAATTAAAAGAAATAATCCATATATTACGCAAAAAAAATTTATTTTTAATAAAGAAATATGAAGAGAAATATGGTAGAAATTCTAAACAGTAGGCTGTAGTTACATTGAAGTGGTGCTGTTGTGCGGGGTCTGGGGTGCTCCACTCCACGTTGAGGGTATAAGGGTCGCCCGAGGTCACATTCAGCTCCTCCACAGGGAGGGGTTCTAAAAGACAGAGATTCTGAACAATAAACACTGGATTATAAAACTACGTTTCCTAAAGTAAAAATGTGTATCATTCACAAAATAAACTGGCTTTGTGTTCTTTTTCGCGAGATATTCACAGGAGGGGGTTCTACAACACAGAGACTGTCCATGTAATCACAGTACACTGGATCATACAACAACATTCTGTTTTTTTATGCATTAATTATTTTGACTTTTATTTGTGATTTGGCAGAGGTACATGTCCATGAAATATGATTTGACTTTTATTTGTGATTTAGCACAGGTACATGAAATATAATTTTATTCTAAAAAGTCATTTTTTTAATGAAATATTACAAAAAATTTTGTCATTAGGCAGACAAAAAATTTATCAACTTATCAATATTTTTTATTGACAATGTCATGTTGTAAAATCTAAGTTCATTAATGGCTAGATAGGTTTGAAATTGTAACTTGCTATGATGACTGGCTCTGGGGTAATGAAAGGTAAACAAGCTTACTAAACTATAGTACTGTACTTGTAAAAATTCTCATTTTGTGTTTACATTGGGAAAGTGAGACTCGAGGTTGCTTTTCCCGAACTTTTGAATTTTGATCAGTGTCACCAAAGATCTTTTAATTTGCTGTGTGTACCTGTAATGACATAAACGCTGGCCTGATCACTCTGAGTTCCACTGTTGACTGTTGCTATGGAGATCTTGTACAGCTGACCTGGGGTCAGGTTAGTGAACGTGTACTGTAAGATGTCGTCAGCACTGCACAGATAAAAAATCGACAAATATATCAGATATTTTAGGAAACTGTCATTGTCAAAAAAGATGAAATCACAAGACTGACACTGACGTGATCAAGTTGCAAACCATAATTTTCATTGATAAACAAAAAAAATATTAAGAAAATAAAACAACAGTGCACTTTAATATGTGAAAAATATTTCTACCCAGCTTATTAAGTACAAGTGTACAAATGTAAAACTATAGTTGCTTTTTAATTCATATTAAGTTTTCTATAGCATCAACAAAGTTGTCATTGATTATCAAACATAAATGTTAAACTACATGCCATTGTGTTGCTATAATTTCATATCATAACACATTTTCTACACTACCAACAGAAGTTAAAGTGCTTACTCAAATGCATACACTTCAAATTCATGCATCACTATTAAATTCAAGTTCATAACATCAACAGAAGTAAATTAAAGTGCTTACTCAGGTATGCGAATGGGGGTGTTGACATGGGGAGGGTCTATGGCGATCTCGAACGTGTCGAAGGCACTGCCGTTGGGGCGTGGCCAGGAGACGTTGACAGACCGGGTCCCCACGTATTCCACATACAGCTCAGCCACAGAACTTGGATCTTTTCAACAAATAAAACATGTACAATGTATGAGATAAGTTCTTTAAACACAACATAAAAGTTACAGTTTTTGATAGAAGAAACCTAGTAAGATAAATGACAGAAGAGTAGCACAATTGACAGGCAAATGTAAAATAACCTTAGGCTCTTTTCTGACTAACGAGGAAACAATGCATTACCTAGTTAATATGTTACATGTACTACATTCCAAACTGGATTAGATTTACTAAAACTGGAAAATTCATAAGGATTATATTGTACATAATCATTAAAGATTTTTTAGAGCTCCGTTTTCCCAGAGGTGAACACTTACAGGTCATGGCTGACATGGTGACCTCTGAACTCATGACATTAGCCACGTGTGATCGAATATGAACCGTGTAGGTCTCCCCGGGATGAAGGGAGGTGAACCTGTGGTAGCTGATGAACACCTTGTCCGTGACGTTGATCTGATGGGCATGGTCTGATGTCAGATAAAGAGTGTAGTAATCTACTATTCCATTGGCCGGTGGCGACCAATCAACATCCAGCTCTCTGCCACTGATGGGAGTGATGTTGACCATTTCCGGGGGATTTGGCACTGTGCGTGTATATGAGAATGACATTGGATAAACACAATGATAAAATCCTGCTAACAGTTTAAGACATGTAACAATTAAGTTCAAACTATAGTAAAATTAGCAATCAGAATCAATTAAAATGAAAACCATCAACTTTAGACAACTTAGCAAAAGTAATAGAACATATGTATATTACCATGTAGTCATATTCACACTCAAGCTTACAAATCTAAACATCAAGAAAATCTTACCCGTCATTTGATTTTCTTTTTATAAATTATCAACATAAGAACACAAATATTTTCTGGACATTACGATATAACTATGCAATAATTAATGAACCTTTGTGAATTTACATTATGAATTAATCAATAAGGAAAAACAACATCATGAATACGACAGTGAAACCATATATCTACATTTTCATTGTTTGAAGTGGCAACACTTTTTTGGGTACTCTATAAGGAATAGGGATTAATTTTTGAGTATTATGAGGTGATAATTTTGGTCGGGGCGTGATCTAATCTAATAAAGCCCGAAGGCCTTTATGATAGATTTGATCACACCCCGACCGAAATTATCACCTCATAATATTCAAAGCATGATTCCTTATTACTTATATTTGTATAATTTTAAGCCATCGTACAATTAAATCTTTAACTATAAATAAGCAAACCCTAACGGCGCCTCAATTTGGCGTCATTTGTATTATGGGTTATATAGTACAAAATCGATACAAAGTGTTATCACAGGCAAAGACACTGGATGATGTAAATATATTACATTATCACATTGACACTGCCTCTGTGTACAGTACAGGGGACTTACAAGTGAGGAATTCTGCAGAGATTCGAGGACTCAGCTTCTTCTGTTTGGCAGCGCGGACATCGACCGAGTAGTTTTTCCCGGGGACAAGGCTACTGAAGGTCACCTCTCTCACCTGAAGATTGTACTGCAGGCTGCAAAGATATACAGGTGTTAACTATATGAGCAAATAAATACCTAAAGACTCTACTGCAGAGTGCAAGGATTTTAAGGTTGATTTTGAGTTCATCTTTACTAAAAATTATCTTGTATCAAGTATTATGAAGATTTTTAGTTCATGTTTGGTCTATTTGGTCTACCATAAATACATGTACTTGCAAATAATAAAGATTTCTATTTCTGAAAAACGGCATTGTTAACTACCGGTATTTGTTGGGATTTTGGTTTCAATTGTTTACTGGAGGAGTTTAAGTTATTTTAAACGAGTATTTTGACTTTCCAGTGGGCATGAGATAAAGAAGATTTAACAATATGAGCAAATAAATGTAAACTAAATTATCAACTCATAATTGAACATGTATAATTATACTGAAACTTACAGAGGTGACTTGGTGAGTGTCTCCCGCGGGGATATACTGGACTGGTAGTAATCCAGGCCACCAGAGGCCACCGGCATCCAGGTCAAGGTCACGCTAGAGTTCGTGACCTCTGTTATCTGGAGATTCTCTGGACTATTCGGATCTGCAAACAAATCAATTTTATATTGGATTCAAATAAACCAAAATTATTCTTTAATTATATTTCAAAATAAGTAATTCTGGTTGTAATAGCGAGCGCAGCTCGCCGGCGCGCAGCGCCGGCGCGAAGCGAGCTCTACCGGCAAGGCGTGTGTGAATAGAAAATTCGGACTAGTTGCACATTCATTCAACGGATTTTTTTGGCGTCAGTAAATCGGACCAGTAATGCATCGTTTTAATCGTCCCAGTAGTTCCCTGTAATCATGGCAATTTTTATCACTTCACACTCTCACGAGTTCACCTCAGTACACTTTAAATCAAAAATAATCGTGTGACGTCACAAACGTTTACACATTGATCCGATATATTTTTTCGGAGTCAGTAAATTTTGACCCACAATTCATAGTACCAATGGTTTCCAACCTCACGTTCCAACATCACGTTCTCCCGAGAATCAAAGTAAAACCTTTGAAAAGCTTATAAGATGTGTAATTTTAAGAACATCATGCTTTTTAAGTAAATAAAACAGTATACTTCGCATACTTTTATTTCTCAGGGGAGTTTTAAAGAGTAAGACGACACTTAACCAACGTCAGCTTTGACGTCACAATAAGCACTGATAAGGGGAAATTACTCTAATTGAAGTTATTGTAAATCTGCTGAAATGACCAAAACCCTCTTAAAATCTTGCAAAGGCTAAGATAAAGAACAGCTGACGAATAAGGACATTTCTTCAGATACAGGAAACAGTTGTAAATTGCACTAATTTGGATGAATGCTCACAAATATTTTATTCACTATAATTACGGTAATTTCCTGAAACGTAACGTTATACGTAGCAGCGCCTTTTTTTAAAGGGGGTGGGTGGGTGGATGGCAACCTCATCCAAAAAATCTTTGCAAGCAAAAAGAAATATAAATCATGAAAATTCTAATCCTTTAGCTCTTTAGCAGTTCAATGGTTTCTTTATTTTCACTTCCATTTATTACATGCGGGGGGGGGGGGGGGACAACACCATGTTCTTTTAACATGATAAGCAAATATTTTTAAGCGTAAATTAAAAATAAAATTAAACATTAATTATTTTTTTTTAAGTGGAGGGGCAAATCCATGGTAAGTCGATTTTCTATGTATAAATTGACAAAAATGAAAAAAAAATTTAGCATGGGGGGAGCTCTATGATGAGTCAAGTTTTATATGTAAGTTTAAGAAAAAATGTCTACTGCAAAAAAGGGGGAAATCAATCAATCAATCATAATCACAATCACTTTAAAAGAGGAGATGCAGTGCAATGAATATTTATATATTAAAATCTTTATTATTTAACAACATTGTATCTGAGATTAAACTATTGTTCTACATATAAATAAATTATAACAAATCTTATAAACTATGAATAATGAAAATTTACTGAAAAATAGGTATGTTTTATTTTTTGGCATTCAAATTTCACGTTGTTAATTTTATTTTATTAATTTATTATAATTAATTGTTTGATCACATGCTGTGCTCGCCCCAACGGTCGCACCGTAAAACATATTATGCTTTTAAATTGGTCAAAAAACTTAAGTTTATATCATTTGTAGAAATTATTGACTACAACTAATTAGAACAATTAATCAATCTGTTACATTTGAATTTTGTACAAATTAACGTCCTTATTTCCGACACTCAATAACAAAATATTATTGACCTACATGTCACAAACTCTGTGGAGAATATGTCGCTCTCTTCCCAGATGGTTCGCGTCGTCACGGAGAAGTTGTAGAGAGTTCCTGCCGTCAAGTTCCACAGGAATATGTCCGTCTCATCACGAGCCAACGAGATGTTCTGATCGAACACTAGCTCCGAGTCGTTGTCTCGGAACACCTCGATGTTGTACAGGTTAAAGTAGGAGTAGGATGGGGGTAGGATGGTGAGATGAAGGTGAGATGTGGAGCTGGAGTTGTCTAGCAGACCGAGCACTGTCTCTGGTTCTGGAAGGGTATAAGACAACCATACATGTACGTGTCACTTCTCACTTTTTCAGAAAGAAAAACTTTTTCTGTAAGACCCTGCCTAAACCTACTTGTGGAGTGGTAGGTGCTGTAGGGACTACTCTGCCTCTGCCCCAGGGTGGTGTTGCCCTGGATCAGCAGCTTCTGCCCCGGCACCCCGAGGACGTCCACCAGGCAGAACGTGAACAGCATCCTACAGGTCAGCTTCTGCGTCTTCTCCTCGTTGGTCGTGTCGTTGTAGGTGGCAGTCAGAAGCACATCATCCTGTGGGGAGAATGGATATATTTAATACATAACATGCTCATCATCCACAGGCTGTTGTAACATCATTTTATAATATAATATATATCAAAAGAACATCATCCTCTATGGACAGTACTAGTATAGTCATACTTTTCGTAAATACAATGGATTTTTCATTTAAACTTTCTCCACCCAACCAAACTTTCAAAAGAATATATCTTCCCTGAAAAGGTACAGTAAGGTTAAAAAAAGGTTAAGAGTCAGACTGGCAGTACTATTGTTTAGAGACTGTACCCGCCCCTGGGGCCATGAAAATTTATATAAGCTCAGTTCTTCTCTCTTACTTTATCATCATATGATATATTTCTTTAAATTGTAAAAGTGAGACAGAGATAAAATGTGAACTTGTTAAACTTTAATTGCCTTAAAAAAATAAAAGTTAAATTATTGAGCTCCAGTGATCTGATTCACACCCTGATTTATTAGTTTGAACAAACATGACAAACAAAACTTTTAACTCTTTAAACCAAATACAGGTTCAGTTCAGATAATGGAAGAACCTCACAGTTAATCTACATGTATATGCAAAGTTGGATAACTCTTTCTTTTATATTCATCAGTCTATTCATGTAACTTACTAGTACGGTGAGTCAGTAAAAATAGGATAAAACCATATTATGGTGTGTTTGATGATGTTGCGTGTTTAACAGAAACCCCTTACATGGTCTCCCTGGGTAGTCCAGGTAATCATCAGGGTCTTGGTGTCCACGGCCTGCACAGAGGTCAGAGTGGGGGGTAGGGGCACGGTGTTGTCCGCGCGGGGCTGGGACTCCACGCTGGCCTTCCCTCTACTGAGCGTTATCACACTGATGGAATACCTGACCCCTGGCTGAAGGTTCGTGGCATTGACCTGTTTTCCAGAGGTCGCTTCAAAGGTCATAACCTCTGACCCGTTGGAGGATAACAGAACTCGGCCCCCATCCTGGGTGCTCCCGGGGTCCGTTTCCCAGGTGATGGTCAGGAAGTGGGTTCCTGCTGATGTGACCAGGATGTTCACCGGTGGTAGTGGGTCTAATAACAAAAAAAAAAAACAATGTTAGCTAATAAATCACTATGTAACAAGGATTTTTTAAAATTTATCTTCCAAGTTTATAATTGGTTTGATTTCCCTGAGTTTTACAAAAATCAATTAATATAATAACCCTGTGGTTTCATCAATTTTAATGCAAGGGCATAAATTTTCGAGTGTTGTATCAAAATTCACAGTTAAGAGAAGACATACATTTATCAGTTGACTATACATGGTCTTAGCAATATGATGTGTTGTCTGATCTAAAAGACTTACATTTCATTTGGTGGATCAACTTAACAATAAAATCTATGAAAATTGGCACTCTAATCAATGAATGTAGAAGAAACCAGAGGCAACCACAGTGTCTTCTCAATTTTTGTAACAAGTATATACCAATAAATATTTCCCTCTTTAAAAGTTTAGTAAAGAGTAAGAAATACCATATTAACTTAATAATTCAAATACACATCATTTCATGATTCAAATTTTGTTAATCTGAGCATCATCATAATTCTAGAAACCCTGAACCCACTTCCAACATTAAAAAAAAAAACCTTCTTCTAATCAGTGAAATACAAATAGCCTACTCATCACATGTGTCAATCTTTAAAAGTAAAATTTTGTAAGAATCTATGTTACATGTATTATCCATCCTTACTTAATTTTCATTTAGGTGTGGGTGTAAACAACACAAAGAGATAAACACATACTGGTTGTGACCTCCTGATTGTAGATTTCTGACCCCGATTTTTCGACCTTGACCCTATATGTGACCCCAGGGTTGAGTCCAATGACTGGGTACAGGAGATAGGTGGCAGCATCACCCCCGGCCAGCTCAATCCAAGTTAGGTTATCGGAGGTGGTTCCATAGCCCAGGCGGTACTGTTTACTGGGGTCAGTGCCTGTGATATTGACCGTCAGCTCATACTCAGAGGTCGAGGTGGAGACAGTCTCTTGGGAGTGGACCTATTCATTAAAAAAAGACAATTTAGAAAAAAATATATTATGTAATTATTATAATGATTATTGAAAAAAAACATACGGTATATATATCAGTATATATAATGTTCATTTGACTTATTTTAAAGGAAGAGGAACATGCAGCCTCTTCAATGGGAGTGCATGGACCTATCTACATGACATTGTATATTCAAATAAACAATTGTACTCACTAGATTCAGTTCAGTTTATAGGAGTACACATAATACATCGTAATATTGAAAAAGTTTAAATTACTAAAAACTTATACAGCTAGTGTAAAGGAGTAAGTACTGTATATTGTATATAATAGCGGGTTAATACAGGAAGAAAAGTTATGATTTGCTTTAATTATTTGCAGCTAATTGTGGTTTTTCACTTTGTGGAAAGAAAAAAATGTATTCACTGGATTTTGAAAATTATACTTTACGCAGTTCAGTAAATGAGATAAAACTAGCATAAAAAAAAACATAATCCAAGCTGAAAGTTTTGATGAAAAACTCCAGTCACATTTTTGTCAAATATTAGATTTAATCATGCATTGAATGACGTCTGAACTGAAGGTCAGAGGTCATAAATGCGTAGGTTCACAACTGACAGATTACACGATTTCATGATCAGATCGGTTGATGAAATCAATCAACTGGAATGATACAAGCCTGCCTTTCCTAAGGTCTTATTTCATTTCAACATGTAGGAGTACATGTTGGGCATCTTTAAACCTGTTTATAAATGTAGCTCCTATATTTTTTGTTTGCAGTGAATGTTGGCAATCTTTTTTATTTAATCATATTTCATAGTTACATATCTCCATTAAAGTTGAAAGTTATGAACTAGCATCCATTCAGAAATTGAGCATTTTCTCCATGTCAATAACTAAGAAAATCAATGTCATATTTATAAGCACATTAATTTTTGTTTTGAAAAATGAATTAAACACATGCTTCATATTGTCTTCTTCAGTGGCCACACAATCATTTGAAACAAAAAAAAAATTACACATATATGACATGTAAGACATGATAAGATCGTAATGCACGAGGAAGGGACCCTTAACCTCTTGCATTAACAGGTGCATGCAGATGCACAATGTAATGAATATGTAATTAAAATTACATTAATTGTGTATTGTATTAAAAACATAATGTGAAAATTACCCAACTTAAAGCTTGTTTATCCCCTGTTATAGGAAGTGTTATTGCTATTATAATCTTCCTGATTCTCGCTGTGTCAGTGTTTCTGTCCTGTCCCCAGGGGACGGTCCATGAATTACACTCACCCCCGGGGCTAGGCTGACACATACACAGAGTATACAAGGGTTTATACTGTACTTAACCTATGGACTGATAAGCAATATTGGTTTCTAGCTGTCAATTGTACAACGATCTCTCCAGAAAAAACAATTCAACATTGTTTAATGTTGGCACATTCAAAATATAAACACTGAACTGATTTAGGCTCTTAAATGTGTAATGGTTCAAGATCTCATAGATATGTACATGTATGTTAATATATATACATGTAATTCTGTTTCAGATTTTTGTGAATGTTAAGTTTTATACTATAATATATTAAATAGATAAAAAGAGTTATGCTCTGATATTGTCAAAGAGATTGGGGAAGGGGAAACAGCAGTTTCGGATGTGTGCATGTAGATTCCAATTAGTCAAATTTAAGTCAATCCTAATTAACATATACATGTACTAACCTGTTTATGATATTCCCTTATCAGCATTTTGAAAATTGTTTAAACTCAATCATCTATCCTAAACAATACATTTCACAATAGTTGGCATGCATGGATCTAGAGGGCAGAGGGGGGCCCCCACCCCCCCCCCCCCCCCTCCCCTCCAAAGTCTGGGTCCTGGGACCCTTTCATCCACCAGAAAATTTTAATTTCTTAAATTTACATTGTAAAATTACACAAAATCTGCCTCGTGCTCCCCTAGAAAGCTTGAATATGAGAACTGGACCCCATACGGAAAACATTCCTGGATCCCCGCATGTTTGGATACCTGAAACCCCCTCTGACTACAGAGGGGATACTGCCTAGTGTACAAAATACATGTTACATTGTAGCATATTGCTTACAGGTGTTTCTTTTATCATTATGACACTGATTACTCATAGACCACCACGTTTATATATGAATCAAGTATGCACATCCATGGATTGAGGTATTTTATTACATGGTCTATATACTAACTAGTACTCTACTCCACGTACTTTGTACACTGTGTGTGTATGTGTCATCTGTGTGTATTGGATTGTTGGTCACGATTTAATCATTGGACGATGGAAGACAGAGGGGCCATGATGATGCATGGCTGGTTAAGAGAATTAACACTCTGTGTTTTGTAGCCCCCAACATATTCATTGCTTTAAATACACAGAAACATCAACGGTACATGTTTCTAAGCAAATGAAAATGAATCCAGATATATACTAGTAATAACATACTGTTATAATACATGTACACGTATATATATGTCACTGAATCAATATTCAATTGATTCAACATACAGATATTATATCAAAAATGAGCCCTTTTACCACCTTTCTGAAACTAGGCTGTCTGAGTTGTATCATTATAAAATGGGTGCACAAATAGGTGTTTAAGAATGAATGGATAAAGTTGCAAAGTGTGTTGCCACCATTTAATGCATTCTTCTGATAGTTAAAGTAGGAAAGTAATTTGGTAACTAAGCTTAAACCATTAACCTTCCTCTTACATGCTGATTTGTGCATGTATACAGCATATTAAAAATTAGCAAGTTTTCTACAGGCATCTCTAGAGTACATTTTTTCAATTTTTTTTTTTAAATATATCAGGTCCCAAAAGAAATGCTAAACTATAGTGAAAACTAGTCAAGAAACTGCATGTACATGTTTATACCATGTATATGTTCTTATAAACACATCTAGGACACTTTGAATATGGGGTTAATGAATATTGAAGTTGTAATCAATCTGCTATGCATACAAATATATTTCTCACAAGTCACACTTTAAAGGGTAAAGTACTAGGTTTGTCCTTCATCACACCCAAGTATATATAACCAAATTATCAAGTATTTAGATCGAGAGATCTTGTTTTTCTCCATTTACACTATACACAACACACCTGCCTTATACAACAATGTTATCCGTGGATAAGCCATTTTCCAGCTTTGAAATATGATATGCTCCATATTATGTGGATATCAGATTATCTGTTGCTTACATATGACTCTATCTTTAAGTTATTCATAATAACACTAGGTAATTGAATATCTGACATTTTCTAGAAGCACAAGGTGCCCTAGCTCTTTAATAAAATTTGTCCATAGTGAAGGATACAGACATGTTTGTAGCAAATTCAATTACACACTGGTACATGTTTACATTTGTAATAATATTAGTAACATATTTATTATACAATGTGTATTTTCCAAATTTCAATAAATCTTTCATAAAATTTGGTACATAACCCAATTTTGATTTCTGAATAACAATTAATCCCTGTAATCATGGTAATTCACTAATCATAATGATATTCACAATCATGGCAAATTTAAACTTCAACATACATTATCTACATAATAATACAACAATAATTAAATATTGATTTCAAATAAAACTGCAAACTAACAGAAGAAAGAAATCAGCATTGTCCTGCATGACCTCAGACTTTCATTTGATCCTTTATCAACCAGCCTCATTACAGCTGATTTTAAATTTCAAGTTAGTAAATTATATGATTATTTCAAAACAAATTATGAAGCAATTTACTCAGTTTGTCTTCGTGTGATTTTACCCATATCTTACATGTTCTACAAACATGATAAATGTACATGTCAAGAAGCTCAAAATATTCATAGTGACCTGCTTAAACCTTGACAGTAAATGACCTTTTTAACCCTATGATCATGATAATGAACACCAGCAATACTGTATTTTTGTTGATGAATTAATTTGTCAAAAGGAGAAATTTGAACTGCAACAACTCAAATTCATATTGTTTACCAAACATACATATTTACAAATCTAAAAATAACCCAATTCAACCATATCAAAAATGAACTTTTGATGCATTTATGACAATTGCTTTAATGCATTTTTATTTTTAAGCATGTTTAAGAGAAACTGACCAGCATACAAGTACACCTCTTAAATTAACATGCATTGGAGATAAGGATAGTGATCAAAACCCGTGGTTGCTGTTTCATTAACATGCATTCAATGAAAAGGAAGACCTGAGTTTTCAGTGGATTTTCTTTTCTTTTTCTAGTGTGCAAGTAATGATACCTGATTTAACTGGTATTCATAGGTTATAAACAATCAATATGTTGATAAAAAAATCACATTGTAGCAAACGTTTTCTTAGTTATTAGTAAGCCTATATACAAAACTGTAAGTTTTCAGGCTGACATATGTGGTGTGTTGTGTGTGTGTTGATGGGGGGGGGGGGGCGGGGGGGGGGGGGGGGGGGTCAGATCTATTTCTTTATGAAAGAGTAACTGATCAAGATACTTAAAACAAAGATGCATTTTTCAGCACAAATAATGCAACTTAAGTTTTCAACTTAATACAACTGACGTTCAATTTTGACGTCAAAAATCCATCAATTTGTTACCCTGTATTTTTAAAAAGATGTTTACCATGTTTACAAACAATATGTCTATAATCGACCAAATCAATAAAAACGTTAACTTACCAAAGATATAAAAACAGCTAATGTCACACATATCGCCGAATAAAACATGTGGCTAAGTCCTTCTCACTAATAACAAACAAATAAGTTTCTCATGAGTAATATTTTTTCGAGCCTCTCCCAACAACTTTGTGTGCGAAAAAAACCTGTATGACGATCTCGATGTTTTTTGTTTTCTGAACCCGACTTCCATATAAACGGTTTGTGTGGTGTTTTTTTTTTTTGGGGGGGGGGGGGGTAGTTATGTTGGTTTAAATCGGTAAATTAAAATATTTTTTTTTTTAATTTTCATGTTATTTTTAAAGCTATACACGCTATAATTTGCGTCAATTTTGAATAAAGGGGAAAATGTATGTGTTTGAATACTAATAAAAGTTACCTTTATTCTGTTAATTATAATGCTCAATTCGATCACGTAACAAATATATCAAATAATAAACAATAAAAACTATTTATTTTCCTGCCAGGAAAGTAATGCCTCCTCGTGAATATCAATCTATCACGTGATATCGACAGCTAAATTTAGCCTATCATACCAAAACTGGTAAAGGGTCAACATCTTCATAATTGTGATAGTTTCACAAAGGAAAGGATATTTTCAGTAAAGCATGAATTTGTCCGATACACGAGTACAAACAAAAGAAAAAAATACAAGCCTGTGATTAAATATCAATACTTCCTTTAAAAAGATGACGTAGACCTGTGTTTTTCCCCTATGTGCTATTTATAGATCCTATAAGTGTTAATGCAGAAGTAAGGGTATCGTGAATGACAAACGTATTTTACTCATTATACATGTATGTATTTCAAATTAACAAATGTTAAGCTTATTAAAAATCAAGTTGGATATTTAATTAGGCAAACAATAACGACCACCAAGTTCTCCGCGGACATGCGCAATGAGGTCGGTTTCGCTCTTCCTTCATCAATATTCATGAAAAGGTATATTTTCCTGGCAGGAAAATCAACAATTAACAATCTATATCTTTGTAACGAGATGGAATTCACCATTGTAATTTACAGATTAAGGATAACTTTTATAAGTAGACAAACACATGCGTTTTCACTGTCATTCAAAATTGACGTAAATTATAGCGTGTATAGCTTTAAAAGCAATTTATTTTTATGCAATCCATTTTTAGAAGTCGAATTTGCAATTCATTTTAGTTATTCATTCACGGGACCACGAAAATACATAATTTTAAAGTACATGAATAAAGTATAAATAATTGTTACCTTCTTTTTTTTAGAATATCGATCCTGTGCAGATTGTTATGGAATTTACAACAAAAAATTTTCTATGAAAAATGCTTTACCACAAAATGTATGTTTTATTCCGATTGAACCTTAGTCGGAAATATCATAGGACTGACCCCCCCCCCCTTCCACCCCCCCCCCCCCCCCCCCCCCCAATTATAAAAACCCACGGGACTTTACTCTGTTTTAAAATTAAATTATCCTTTTATGACATATTTCAAATTAAATTTATTCATTCATTGCCCAAAATTACCTAAAACAAACATTTTTTTTTTAAAATCTGTGTATATGAAATACATGTATGTAGCGGGTCTGATTTTTAAAAAAAATGTTTGTTTTAGGTAATTGTGTGCGATGAATGTATAAATTAGATTATTTTTTTTTTAAATCTGTGTATATGGAATACATGTATGTAGCGGGTCTGATTTTTAAAAAAAATGTTTGTTTTAGGTAATTGTGTGCGATGAATGTGCGATGAATGTATAAATTAGATTAGAAATATGTCCTAAAAGGATAATTTACTTTAACAAAATGAATAAAATTCCAGGGGTCTATATATACTGGGGGGGGGGGGTGGACGAATGCACGAAAGAAAAAAACAAAATACGTATAAAAGCTAAATCCGTTTACCCGAGGGGAGGGGGGGGGGGTCTTGATTATTTTTCTAATAAAAGAGCATAATTTCCTTTTTAAAAAAGATTTTTTAAAAAATACCAAAAAAAAAAAAACAACAACAACAACAACACTGTTTTGAACTAGACATTATGAATTTAAAACTAACAGCATTTTTTATTTTGATATTTTTTAGAATAAACTTTGAATGCGTTCTTGTTGCAATGAATTACAGAGCTCTAAGTATATGTAATGGAATTCATCTCCTATTTCATGTTTTTTGCAATGAGCAGAGATTATATTTATATGTCTCGGAATACTTGCCCGACGTCCACGTTCAACATATGGAAAGCGAAAGTGAATAGAAAATAACAACCAGTCCTGACATTTCTGTTATTGTCGACTTGAGACGAAAAACTATATAAGAGGTTGTTAGAGATAAGAAATGGAAAATAAAAAATTAAAAAAAAAAATATTGATTAAAAGGGGGAGAGAGTGCACGGTCCTGTCAACAAGCACCCATTAGTATGATTCTCTCTATTTCTTACGGAAATTAATTGTAATTCACAGCTCTAAAGAAACTGACAGGACTGAAATCTAAACGATTCAGTTTTAACCAGTTTATAGATCGGTCGACGAAAAATCTCTGCTGCGACAAAAAGATGGGGAGAGGGGGGCAGGAGCCCTCTGCTGACCCCCCCCCCCCCCCCCCATGTGCTACGTGCCTGTATCCTTAGTCAACGCTTCCTTGTTTTTATGTATAAATTTTACGAACGTATCCAACGGTAATTTTTCTGGGGGGGGGGGGGGTGTGGCAGGTGAAATGATTATAACAAGAATTTTTAAATCATTAAGGACATGTTAATAAAAGATAAGTACACCATTATGTACAATTTCCGCTCTAAACAAATTAATTGCCGCTCTATTTTTATTCATGAAAAGAGATGAATGATTGAATGAATGACGGGTGTACATGTACGTCAGAAATTAATTCTCTTGAATTAACCGTCGTATTATATATGTCTTGTCTAATGTCAACGCACAAAAATGTATTATCTACGATCAACTAATTTGTTAATCCGTAACCTTGACTTTAAAATGCGGTTTATTACCCCCCCCCCCCCATTCTCTTTTAAACACTACCATGTCAACCATAAATTTTCAAAGCATACCACATGATTTCTGAAAAAAAATTGTTTATTACCACAGCAGTTTAAGCAGCAGTTTAAGCAGGCCTACCAGTACCGATCGAAATAAAATTTCAGATCGTAAGATGAGAATTTGATCAAAGGGAGATAACTCATTAATAGGTTTGATCCTGTAAAACCGAGTTTTTGCCAAGTTAGATATAACCATAGCCCTCTATCACTGGCGTCGGAAGCAAATTGAAAGTGGGGGGGGGGGGCTAGACTAATCCTTAAAAATATTGAGAAAAAAAACTTTTTCCTAAAATCATGAAAATCCTAATCCGTGGGAGGGGGGAGGGGGGGGGGAATACCTATACTTTTAAAAATAAATTTCTTACCTAAATTTTTTTTCCCGAATCATGAAATTCCTAATCCGTGGGGGGGGGGGGGGGGGGGGGGGGGTTAGGATGCCTATTACTCCAACTTCTCAATCTTTCAAGGTAAATTTAGGAACTATTACATTTCCGGCAAGAAAAAGTGGGGGGCTAAACCCTCTGTGCTGCTATGTGCCTAATGGTTATAGGTCTAAATTTGCAAAAAAAGTGGGGAACTCTTTGCTGGACAGACATCAAACTAGTACACTGGTACCCATAGGAAGTAGATAATACTACTGATTGAGTCAAGGGTCAAATTACAATGTACTCTGGACATGGCCCACATGACCTTCAAGATTTCCGTGTTCATTAAATATCTTTAGAATCTATTCTATTTTGCAACACATCAAGCTTGAATCAATGATAATTTAACTACTCTTGACATCGACTTGAATGCTATCATAAAAATATATGTACTAGAGATTTAGCGAAAGGCAATGCTGTAATTTTTTTCAAATCACATTTTTCTTATCCTTCAAAAATTAACATACATAAAGGACCCAAGATCTTTTAAAAGGTAGTCTATGCATGTCTAACCAATTCATATTATATTGATTCTTATTTCTTGAATCAATATCAAAAGGTTGCATCTAAAATAATACTAATATTTATAAGTTCTAATACATATGTATAAACATGTAGATCCCCAGGCATTCAAAAATGTAAAAAAAAAAAAATTCCAGAGAAAAGAAATTATCCTATACCTCTTGAACACATATTGAATAATTATATTTTATTTCATTCCTTTTTAATATATACATGTAAAGTATGTAAAATACAGAAACATACAGTAATCATATGCATATAATTATACATACATGTAACTATAAATACAGAGTCTCCCAATGATTACATTCTTCATAGTTTGATGAAACATGCAACAAACACACTTGTGTTACTTTTGATATATATAAACAGTCCATTGATATAAAACATTTTACAAATCTAATCAGTTAATAATTATCTACATTGTTATTTGATGTTCACTTTGTTGACGGGTAACATTATGATCACAGTTTGTTTACATGTAATATTGGATTTTCTTCACTTTACCTGTTTTATATTCACCCACAAAGAGGTTGTCTCTGGTGTCCACACATAAACTACATGGATACTGTAAATGACAGTTGTCAATGTAGCGGAGGAACTGTCCGTCCTGATCCAGGATGTGGATACGGTGGTTGTCACAGTCTGTTGTCAGGATCCGACTCTGGCTGTCTGTAGTGATGCCGGCTGGTCTGAATGGTCCCTTGGTAGTAGAGGGAGGACCTGTGTAGGTAAACCGGAGTTTCCCGGCCTGATTGACCACCACTACTGCACTGGCTATATAGTCAGCTACACAGATATCTAGGTTCTTGTTCTCACTGATGTAGTTAGTGTAAACATCAGATGAATAGAGAGGTTGTCCTTTGTCATTGTATTGAATGGTTTGTTTCTCTGTGGAGCCAGAGTAACGCACAACTTTTGCTTGTTTCTCATCATTAGTGATCATGACAACCAGGAGGTCACCAGAGGAGGTACTGCAGACATTGAGAGGTCTCCATCCCTGTAGTCTGATCACTGTCTGTATCTGTGTATTCTTCACTATGTTCACAGTTCTATGATCGGGATCAGTATAAACTAGTTCACCACTCTGTGTCACTGTTATGTCCCATGGTATCATCCCTGACTTGGTTTGGATTGATTTCACTAGTTTCCTGTGGAGGTTGTAGAGGTTCATCATGTTGTCCTCACCACACGTCCACACTTCATCATCACTCAGACAGGACACACTACATAATCTATTAGATTCTCCATACTCGGTGTTTATATCTGTGATGATCCGTGGTACATCAATGAGCGGTTTGTCTGGGGGATAGGACTCAGCACCGGGAGAATCCATTGTGTAGCCATTTTCTTCTGTTTTGATAGATAACGCTGACAGAGAACCAATCTGCTGATAAATCTGTTCTTTGTTAATCTTTTGAGGGGTGAATTTTGGTAAGGAAACCGTGAGTTTAGGAGGCAATCTCCTAAATTCAGCATTCCTAGATTTGTGAGCAGAGAAAAGGCTGACATCATTGGAGGTCAGTAATTTCTTCAGATCAGCAATGCACTTTGTAATTTCATAAATACTGTGTTTGATTTCATTTTCCTGCTTATCAAGGACAAGCAGGTGTTTGGATTCTATTTCATACACGTCAGATTTCAATTTCTCAATAGCAGTGTCTATTTCTCTGTGCAAGTCTTCTCCATGTTTGTGTAAAGCTGTTGTTAATTTCTTGGAGTTTTGATGCAGATCAGCTTTCTGAACTGGGATATTAGATACAATTTCTTGGTATTTGGGATAAATTAATTTCTCTAATTCATCTAAATCTCTCTGTAGTACATCTTTCTTGGTTTCAAGACTTTTTAAAATTTCAACTGCTTTGTGTCCTAAATGTTCACCAGAGGAGACACACTGCACGCAAATAGGAAAGTCACATCGTTCGCAATAAAGTTCACACAATTTTTTGGAATGTTTTGAACATTCAGGTGCAAATCCCCGCTTTCTGAATGTTACCACTTTGTGTTCTTTGGATTCATCAGAGAGATGTTCCCCCACACAGGCTTTACACAGATGTATTCGGCAAATGTCACAGTACATAGCAGGGCCCGGGGTCTCACAGAGATGACACCGTAACACATCCTGGGCCCAAGTACGGCGGTCCATGGTCAGACCCCTTGATAGATTGGTTTAGAAAATGCTGAAAATAATTGAAAATCATCAAATCACAAATCAACTAAATTAAGTATCCAATATGTACATTAACCTGGTTATTTCTGAGCGCCCCGAAAAAAAAAACAGGTGAACTTTAGCAAGTTGTAAATTAACCAGTTTACGTTCTGTATTGTGACCTTTGATTAATCTATATACACTTCGCTCATTTTAACTCCATTTAGCGATTACAAATAAAACAGGACATTTTACTGATAAAATCTATAACGCTTGTTATGAAAAGCTCATAAAAACAATGGTTATTTGTTTATAAACAAACCACAAACCTTCTTTTTCCAACATGGCGACTCAGGTACATGTATCTACTTCCTGGTCTGGCCGCTATGGCCTTGGTATGCGCTCCGTCTAGACACGTGATAAAATGCAGTGGTGGATACGAGGGAGCGTCTATTTATACATATATACTATGAAAGTTTCCGTGCATTTCTTACAAATAAAATAATCACTCTCTCTACTGAAAGAAAAAAAAATCATTCAATTTGTCGGGTTTCTTTTTTTTTTTTGGCATGTAGACTTTATATCCTTTTACCTGTATTACAGGTATCTACGGTAGGAGTACACAGACGCTATATCTCATTCTGTCAATCAGTTGGATCAGATTCAGTCAGTGTCTCGACTTCCACAACAACTGAAAAACAATTTAAATAAATTAAAACTTTTATAATCTTTACATCGTTTGTTCGTTACTTTCTTTTCAACTTATTTAAATGGAAAAAGTGGTGGGTGGGGGGGGGTGCAACGCAATGATATTTTTTTTAATTGCTTAATTAAAAGGTTTTTTACGAGAAAAAGTTGTTTAGGAAGGCCCCCGCTCTTGCCTCTCTAATGCTACATGTACGTGTCAAAAACACTATGCAGTATGTAAAATTCATATTTTCAGTGTTTTTATTTATTCCTTTTTTCCAGAAAAAAAATGACGAAATAATTAATCAAATGGGAAGTTGGGATAATACAACAGTCTGAATAGTCTAGAAACTTCTATTGATTTGGTAGAAGTATTCAGAAAGAGCTTACAAATATTAATTCTGAATAATGCATCTCAGAAATAAAATGTTGGTTAAAGGACTGGAGAACTTGCGTACTGAAACGCAGGCACATTAGCGCTATACCCTCCCCCTTCCCCAACTGACATTTTTGGTATATTAACATGCACGGATCTACAAAGGCGGAGGATTTGGAGATTCGGACCCCCCCCCCCCCCCACCATCCTTTGTAAATCCAAATACATAGTAAAATTACCCAAAATATGTATTCAAACAATGAATGAAGTACTTAGTGATCCAGCTCATGCGTGGATTCAGAAATCCAGAAATTTTTTTTCCAGGGGAGGATCCGATAGTTTTTTTTTTTAGTTTCCCCGGGGGGGGGGGGTGGGGGGGTGGGGGTCTGAGGCATATTTTTGATAATTTTACAATGCAAATTTAAAGAAATTTAAATATTGCTGGGGACGGGTGAGGGGGGGGGGGTCTGATGGCTTATTTGGAAACTTGCTTGTTCATCACCTGGAATAGTAAGATAATGAAATGAAAGAGATGGGCAAAATTAAAAATAGAGAAAAAAAACTGTGTTTGGATAGATAAACTATTTTTTGAAACAAGAATCATTGAAATCAACATAATAAACACGTAGCTTCGATTTTGAAAGAGAACCTTATACATGTATTTAAATATGCTCCGAGAAAGTTTTTTTTTTTGGGGGGGATACATTATATTTCAAGAAAATCTGTTCGCGACCCCCCCCCCCCCCACCCAAATGGCTACGGGCTTGTATTAAAATCTTACGTCGATGTTATCATGGTAGTAACTATGCGGATAAAATCTATCGAACAGACATTTTTAATTTACGAATTGTCTTTCTTGGTTTAATTCGCAGTAAATACAATGTGTCAACAGCATTTGAACCGATTTCAACAAAGCATACGTTTCCGCAAGTTAAATGTTTTTAGGTTTGGGTAATTGTAAATAAACACCATAGCTTCTTAAATTAAATTAAAATAGAGATCACTTGGTAGGTAATAGGAATAGGTGATTTTTTTTCTTCAAATGGTCCTTTTCAAAATCATTTTGCCAGCATCAACCTTATTTGCAGATCATTGAACTTGACTCTGATTATATCGTGTGTAACTATACATCGTAGCTTGAAACATGGGCGCGGATTTCAAGGATAAAAGTTCGGGGTGGGTGGGGGGAGGGTAAACATTCTGCCTACTACCGGGAATTTCAAATTTGTTCAAAATTTATCTGTGAAAAATATATATACTCAGTATTGACCCAGCACACCCTTCTCAAGGAAACAAGGATACTCTTATAAGTAGTTTTAACTTTTTGATCAGGATAAAACTACACATTGTAGTATATACAGGTATATGTGTACTTGGAGTACATTATGTATTGTGTATATCAACATTATATCAGAGACGATTTATTAATGAAATCACACACGGTATTCTGCTGGATTAAGCCTAAACATGTACTTGTAATTACTAACTTCCAGTTTACTTTCCCATATTTTAGATACATGAATGAAATCCCGAAGGAAGGTTTTTAAAAACCCCAGACCAACTGTGAACGGAATACCACATAATTTATTACTGCTAGAGTAAACATTTCTTATACCTAATTTTGTACATTTTTGCACATAAACCTTTTACATGACTGTATGTAAGTTTATATAGAATACAAACCTACATTACAAACTCAGCTTTATTTTAAGAGATTTTTTTTATTTGCGAAAAAAGTAAAAATCTCATGTACACTAAATTAAAGGAGCGGCACCCACCTACCCCCCCCCCCCCCACTAATTCCTCCCCCCCCCCAAAAAAAAAAAAGTAATAATCAATTTTATTTAATTCACGTAGTAAACTTAAGATAGGCCTCGGACCCTCCCCCCCACCCCACCTCATTCCCCGTGCAATCACACATATCCATTGGACCCCCCTCCCCCCAGTTAAAAAAATTCTGGATCTGGTTCCGTGCATGCATCCTATTGTTAAATACACATGTAATATGTTTTACGGTGCGACCGTTGGGGCGAGCACAGCATGTGATCAAACAATGAATTATAATAAATTAATAAAATTAAATTAACAACGTGAAATTTGAATGCCAAAAAATAAAACATACCTATTTTTCAGTAAATTTTCATTATTCATAGTTTATAAGATTTGTTATAATTTATTTATTTATATGTAGAACAATAGTTTAATCTCAGATACAATGTTGTTAAATAATAAAGATTTTAATATATAAATATTCATTGCACTGCATCTCCTCTTTTAAAGTGATTGTGATTATGATTGAATGATTTATTTCCCCTTTTTTTTTTTGCAGTAGACATTTTTTCTTAAACTTAGATATAAAACTTGACTCATCATAGAGCTCCCCCCATGCTAAAAATTTTTTCATTTTTGTCAATTTATACATAGAAAATCGACTTACCATCGATTTGCCCCTCCACTTAAAAAAAAATAATTAATGTTTAATTTTATTTTTAATTTACGCTTAAAAATATTTGCTTATCATGTTAAAAGAACATGGTGTTGTCCCCCCCCCCCCCCCCCCCCCCCCCCGCATGTAATAAATGGAAGTGAACATAAAGAAACCATTGAACTGCTAAAGAGCTGAAGGATTAGAATTTTCATGATTTATTTTTCTTTTTGCTTGCAAAGATTTTTTGGATGAGGCTGCCATCCACCCACCCACCCCCTTTAAAAAAAGGCGCTGCTACGTATAACGTTACGTTTCAGGAAATTACCGTAATTATAGTGAATAAAATATTTGTGAGCATTCATCCAAATTAGTGCAATTTACAACTGTTTCCTGTATCTGAAGAAATGTCCTTATTCGTCAGCTGTTCTTTATCTTAGCCTTTGCAAGATTTTAAGAGGATTTTGGTCATTTCAGCAGATTTACAATAACTTTAATTAGAGTAAGTTCCCCTTATCAGTGCTTATTGTGACGTCAAAGCTGACGTTGGTTAAGTGTCGTCTTACTCTTTAAAACTCCCCTGAGAAATAATTAAAAGTATGCGAAGTATACTGTTTTATTTACTTAAAAAGCATGATGTTCTTAAAATTACACATCTTATAAGCTTTTCAAAGGTTTTACTTTGATTCTCGGGAGAACGTGATATTGGAACGTGAGGTTGGAAACCATTGGTACTATGAATTGTGGGTCAAAATTTACTGACTCCGAAAAAATATATCGGATCAATGTGTAAACGTTTGTGACGTCACACGATTATTTTTGATTGAAAGTGTACTGAGGTGAACTTTAGAGGTAACATTGACTGTATGTCGCTTACATCGTTATTGTTTTTACTGTCTAAATTTGTCTTGCTGATTCTCGTGAGAGTGTGAAGTGATAAAAATTGCCATGATTACAGGGAACTACTGGGACGATTAAAACGATGCATTACTGGTCCGATTTACTGACGCCAAAAAAATCCGTTGAATGAATGTGCAACTAGTCCGAATTTTCTATTCACACACGCCTTGCCGGTAGAGCTCGCTTCGCGCCGGCGCTGCGCGCCGGCGAGCTGCGCTCGCTAATATATAGCTACATGTATTTTTGTTTACTGTTACAATATTGGATGATTGAAATTCAACGTAAATATATAAGCGCATTAGTGCCTGTGATTCTATGTTGTGCATGGCCGCGACTCGACCCCTTAACCACATTCATAAACAAAAGAATGCTATTCCGTCCTCCTAATGCACGTGCCGCGCCTAATTCAGTCGTACAAGAGAGTTATAGATTTTTACATCATACTGTGCGATGTTTCTAACATCATGTTAATTACATAAATATCTATTATTAATCTAATAACTTATATACATTGACAGAAAGATTTATATTGTCTTCGATCAGATGCTGTCAATATCGTCATAATTTTATATATATATATATATATATATATATATATATATATATATATATATATATATATATATATATATATATATATATATATATATATAATAAATTTACAACTGATTAAAATTTCGCATATATATATCTTTCAAAATAACAATGCGTATGTTTTTAATTAATCGTTAGCATGCGTAAAGATTTATTACAATGCCCTACTAATTACTTTCTCCGTAACACACCTATTAACTGGCCAAAAAGATTAAATACACCAGATCTCTAAACCGAACCAAGATGCGGTATTAGGTTGGACACTCTATCTATTGATGAAAGGGGGATAACTCAATTCAATTTAATTCAGTTCAGTTTATTCACTCAAACCAAGAAATGGTACATGAGGTCAGTCATTATATATACAGTTCACAAGTCAGAGATGCATTTTATAAATGCAAAGATAATTAGTAAATAAATATTGAATAAGTATAAATATACAATATAAACAATGAAAATAGGATGAAGTAGAATTATGGAAGACAGACTATAATATCAGACTGAATATTTTGATAATAAAATAACATAATTTTGTTCAGATTTTTTTTTACATTAGTACGAGTACAAGACATAAATTTCACAAATGCTATGTCAAAATTATAAAGTCAAATATCAAGTTATAAGCAAAATAATTTCTTTGTAAACAAAGCTCAAATATTGTCATTTTTACATGTGTGTTATATTGGTGTAAATTTCAATCAAATGCATCTTTCTTCTGTTGATAAAAGTATTTATAAAGATATTGAATTAGTTTAGATTGTTTTTACATGTCATTTTGTCTAAGAAATGGCAATTCTCAACATTACATTTTTCGTAAACAACTATGAGACTCAAGCTTTGTTTACATAACAATCAATTCTTACATATGTATCTCGCTTGTAATTTAACTTAACATTCTATATTTTGATCAATCATTTAAATGCACCAGTAAACCCTTTTATACATAAAAAATAAAAATAAAATTGTTGATCTTAAATCACGTCCAAGTCTCTTTAAGTACCATGCAGATAAATGTAAATTATATTTTAAAAAATATTTAAGACACAATTCGATTTTTAAAATCTATTTTGCATCATTCCAACATAAAGCAGACATTTCAACAATTCCTCTCTCTCCTCTCTCTTAAGATAGTTCATCTGTTTTCTGTAGTAAAACCGAGGGTTTTCCACCAGTCCCTCAAAATGTACAGGTCCCCTTCCATCCGATGTTTTCAACATTTCCTTAGTTGTTTTATGTACAATAAGAAGAGTAAACCGGACCTGTAAAAGAAGTAAAATGACACCGTTTAGTGTATGAGTTATTGATATTATTGTGTGTCAAAAAGATAGTAGATAAAGCATTTGAACCAGGGAATGACAATGCGAATGTACATGTAAGGGAGGGCCATGACAATATAATTTCTAGTTCATCGGACATCTGATGAAAAAAAAGTACAAGCAGGTGAGCAATTCAATAATAAAACTATTATTTTTTAGGCAAAATATTTAGGGTGCTACATAAATAAATTTGTGTGGTCAAATCTTTTTTTTCTACTTGTTTCTGATTAATAAATCAAATCGATTTAAAATAGGAAAAATAGTGTGGAAATATTATGGAATACAGTCCTGTAGGGGGAAAATTAAAAATTTAAATATTTTGAGATTAGATGTTTTCATGTTACAACATTTAGTTTTTAAAAAATGAATAGCGTATGCAAACCAGCAAGGGTAATATTGAAAATTGTCTCTCCAATGCTTGCCTTAGCTTTCTCCCACCAACAATTGTTTTCTCTGGGAGACAATTCAATTTTATTTCGTCATTTTAAAAAGTACAATGAAAATGATATAGCATTGTCTTACGTGTGTTTTATCAACAGCCACCCCAAGAACAGCCATTGCTGAGACTGATTTTTCCATATGAACAAAGAGATCCCATATATGTGGAGCAAATATTGAGTCGGGTATATTTGATATACTGGAGGTAGATGTATTCAGTGACCTGATCTTTTTCTTAGGATGGTCTAGCGTATTTTCTCCGGGTTCAATTTTCTTTACCTGCAAAAAAAATAGAATTGACAAATATATTTACTGGCAAGTTTGAAGTAACAAAATACAGAATTGCTGATTCTAGTAAAAAAAAATTCATGCATAAAACAAATGCGTAATATGGCACTATTCAATGTTATATACAATATATATAGATTATTACATGGCAATTTTTACATCGCATCCTATATTAGCCCGAGGTCGCTGATATATGACGACCAAGGAATTTTGCGCCAGATGTTTGTATGCCGGGTTGACGTCTACGTACTATTTGACTTCATACTCGGAGATCGAAGTTACACGACGCATACTGAACTCTATGTCATAATAGCTAATGGTTAACGAAAAGGGGTGTGATATAAAATCCGAAGACTGCCGAAGAGGGGTGTGTTACAATATTCATATCACATCCCTATCACACCCCTAGGGTTTATACCACACGGGTAGGCACATTTTCGGTTTATATCGCACAGGGCCGAAAAAGGGTATATTTTCTATAAGTATACGATATATACTCATGATGGGGAGATACATGTCTATAATTACAATACCTCACATATAACTAGAACAGGCCTTTTTCTACTGGGATCCGATGTCAAACATAACACATCAGGCTCAGAATGAACTACTTTACCATTGGTCAGGGATTTCTTGCTCTTCATAAATGGCGGCTACCTACGAAGAAGAGAAAAAGAAATTTTTAATTTTATCTTCTTTATATCATGTTTATCAATATCTATAATTACTATTTGCTAAATACTGAAAAGTCTTAAACAATTTATCCTTTTTTTTCAGATGTAGCTTTTTAGAATTTGCAATATTTACAATTTCAAAAGATTTATCATGTTTACACTGGCATGCAGACAAAATTTTGGTATTTTTGTTCACAGTAAAATTTTTGACATTGCAATATTATAATATATGTCAAAAGTTGAAGATTATATCATCACAAAAATACTCTATAACTATTTATACAAGTCAATACTTGCATTTTTAAAAAAACTGCAAACAATTTTTACTGGTTTGAGATACTCGACTAAATATTAGGTGTTTTTTATTGATTACCAGTAACTTTCTCACCCGGGTGATTTGATATCATAAGGAACTTTTGAAAAGTAATTGTTACTGTAACATCGTAATGTAATTAAAACAAACAATTATAACAAAAGATTTAAAAAGATACTGAGCAAAAAATACAAAATACCTACTAGTATAATATAGATGCATCGAGTAATTTAACCTTCGACCTTGTGACCGACAGGAACGAAATTCGATATGGGAATTAACAAATTGCAAAATATAGATACCAGGAGATATAATTACAATTTACCATTCTTTTATAAATAAGTAAATTAATCTGAAAATTAATTTTTTAAAACCCTATTCATGTTAATAACAGGAAAAAATACTGTTAGCATACAGCGAGCTACGTAGAAGTGTTCAATAGGCGTTAACTCCAAAAAAAGTTTAAGCGTAATGATTTGACTGACCTTTGTCCAATCAGATCGAAGTAGGGCTGAGTTAAGACATAATAACCGCTCGTGACTTATTTTGAGAGAGAGAGAGAGAGAGAGAGAGAGAGAGAGAGAGAGATAATGAAATAAATTATAGATGACATAGATGAGCGAACTATCTATCAATAGTCATAAAGGGACAAATCCTTCAAATTAAGTTTATGTTAATACATGTATATGTTTTGAAATTATGTCTATGTAACTATATAAATAATGTAAAACATCGAAAATTATGCGAATACTTAAGAAATTGTTTTTCATTATAAGCCTATAGTCTTACTGGTAGTATTCTAGTCAAAGTTAACCGAATCTTCTTGGAATTAAACAGGTTGTAACATTACTTTGTATAAAATTGTCTTCATGGTTACTCAGTGTGAAACATTCTTTAGACAAATTTGTCCGCCATTGTCTTATTTTTCCACTAAGCACCCGCCTGCGTTGCCTTTCCGTTTCCATGACTGATCATTCGTTCGCATTTCAAAATATTTAATACCCGTATTCTCGGACTAAATGCCAGGTAGTTAAGTTGGTTAGTTACGCCATTCTTGTACAATGGCATCAGAAGCTAATTGAAAGGGGGGGGGTGGTGGTGACTAATTATTAGAAATCTCGACAAGCAACAAACAAGTGAAAAGCTGTCAATGTGACAGCAAACCAGGTTTTCTTTTATGTGAACTGTATCCATAATCCATGTCAACCCTGAATTGATAAACACTACCTACCGTATCCAGTGAAATAGAGTACCCTATATGCAATATTTTGCCAACAAAAAAGAAGACTAAATTCAAAAGCTGGTATTTTTTCATAAATTATCAGAAACTAAATTCCTAGCAATATGCATGCCTCTGATATATTTACAATTGATCTGCAAGAGAACAACTTCCTATCTTGAAAACTGTGGGAGGAGTTATCCGTACAATAAGGGTACCCTATGTGCAATATTTTGCCAAAAAATGATTAATTTATGATTTAGTTCAAAAGCTGGTATTTTTTTCAAAAATAATCAGAAATCAAATTCCAAGCAATATGCACACTTCTGATATACTTACAATGGATCTGCAAAAGAACAACTTCCTATCTTAAAAACTGTAGGAGGAGTTATCCGTACAATGAGGGTACCCTTTTGGCAGCCGCCCACCCGCCCGCCATTTTAATAACTGGATTTTTTTTTTGGGGGGGGGGGGCTATTTCCAAAAATCATGAGATTCCTAGTCCGTGGGGGGGGGGGGGGATAGCGTATAGCTCCAAAATGTTTACCTACGAAATTAAAATATTCCCAAAATCATGAAATTCCTAATCCCTATTTCCTACTTTCCACCGAAATGGGGAGGGGGGGGGGGGGCGCTTCCTGATACTTCAATATTTCATTTGTAACTTTAAGAAAAAATATTGTTGATGGTGAGAAAAAGTAGAGGGGCTGGCCCTCCATGGTGCTATGTGTCTGATGGTTAGGTCTAACTTTGCTAAAAAAAAAATTGGCTCCCCCCCCCCGTTCCGACGCCTTTGTTATACATGTATGAAGACACTGTTGTCAACAGCCAAAGGATTTTTCACAATCGATCTATAAAATGCTTTAAAGTTAGACCAATAAACTTAAGGATAAACATGTAATATAAAGATCTTAATTAATTTGTTTGCCAGTTTATAACTAATGATGATTTCCTCATCGGCAACACCTATAACTTACTCAAATAAATTTTCTCTCTTCTCTCTCTCTCTCTCTCTCTCTCTCTCATTCAAGTCACGAGCGGCAATGTCTTAACTCTTCCGAGCTTCAATCTTATTGGACAAAGGTCAGTTAAAACATTAGTGATTACGTAGAAACTTTTCTGGAGTTAACGCCTATTAAACACTTCTTCGCTATATACCTCTCTGTTTATTAAAAGCAAACATAATGGGTCTAAAACTGAATTTCTTGATCACTAAGAACATTGAAAAAAGTACATGTACTTGTATTATTATATCAGATGTTTCAAAATCCACTCATTTACTTACATAGTCGTTATTCCAAATATCTGTAGACAAACAGGATCTGATACTGTTAGTCTTCAATATCGTTGTCGTCTTCCATGTTTTCAATGTA
Source organism: Magallana gigas (assembly GCF_963853765.1). Taxonomy (NCBI): domain Eukaryota; kingdom Metazoa; phylum Mollusca; class Bivalvia; order Ostreida; family Ostreidae; genus Magallana; species Magallana gigas. The sequence goes on from NC_088861.1 coordinate 28,296,327, forward strand.
AACAGAAAACCTACAAACTTCAAATATATAAAGCATGTGATAATAAAGATAGTCCCTAAAATATTCACAAACCAAATACAGTAAATTTATGTTTTAAAAATAAAATTTGACTGTATTTTCTTTTTAAAATTAGCAATATTGTTGTTAAATACATGTAGCTTCTGCTAGATTGAGTACATGTTTGTTACTTGATAACTTAGATTCACGCTTACTCAAACATAAAATTTTACAACAAAGTAAGCTTTTGTCAGCATACAGATTCTCCATCCTTTCTTAGTTTTTATTTTACTAAGATTTAAAATTTAGGGATGTAAACAACACAATAATTCAAAAAGACACACGATATATATATATATATATATATATATATATATATATATATATATATATATATATATATATATATATATATATATATATAAATATATATATATATAAAAATAATTAATAAATATGATCACTTGACCCCCTATGGAAAAATTATCTGGATCCGTGCATGTTTGGATACATGAAACCCTCTGTGACTACAGAGGGGATACTGCCTAGTGTACAAAATACATGTTACATTGTAGCATATTGCTTACAGGTGTTTCTTTTATCATTAACTATGATTACTCATAGACCACCATGTCCATATGAATCAATTATGCACATCCACCGACTGAGGTATTTTATTACGTGGTCTATATACTAGCTGGTACTCTACTACACGTACTTTGTACACTGTGTGTGTATGTGTCATCTGTGTGTATTGGACTGTTGGTCACGATTTAATCATTGGACGATGGAAGACAGAGGGGCCATGATGATGCATGGCTGGTTAAGAGAATTAACACTCTGTGTTTTGTAGCCCCAAACATATTCATTGCTTTATATGCTCAGAAACATCAACAGTACATGTTTCTAAGCAAATGAAAATGAATCCAGATACATAGTGATAATATACTGTTATACATGTACGGTACATGTATATATATGTCACTGAATCAATATTCAATTGATTCAACATACATATAATTTATTGAAAATGAGCCCTTTTACCACCTGTATTTGAACCTAGTACGCTGTCTCAGTTGTCTCATTATAAAACAGGTGCACAAATAGGTGTTTTACAATGAATGGATGAAGTCGTAAAGTGTGTTGCCACCATTTAATGCATTCTTCTGATAGTTAAAGTAGGAAGGTAATTTGGTAACTAAGCTTAAACCATTAACCTTCCTCTTACATTCTGATATGTGCATGTATACAGCATATTAAAAATAAGCAAGTTTTCTACAGGCATCTCTAGAATACATTTTTTCAAATCTTTTTTTTTTCAAATATATCAGGTCCCAAGGGAAATGCTAAACTACAGTGAAAACTAGTCAAGAAACTGCATGTACATGTTTATACCATGTATATGTACTTATTATATAAACAAATCTAGGACACTTTGATTATGGGGTTAATGAATATTGAAGTTGTAATCAATCTGCTATGCATACAAATATATTTCTCACAAGTCACACTTTAAAGGGTAAAGTACTAGGTTTGTCCTTCATCACACCCAAGTATATATAACCAAATTATCAAGTATTTAGATCGAGAGATCTTGTTTTTCTCCATTTACACTATTATACATGACACACCTGCCTTATACAACAATGTTATCCGTGGATAAGCCACTTTGAAATATGATATGTTCCATACTATGTGGATATCAGATTATCGTTTGCTTACATACGACTATATCTTTAAAACATGGTTTTTCAAAATAAAACTAGGTAATTGAATATCTGATATTTTTTAGAAGTACAAGGTACCCTTTATAATAAAATTTGTCCACAGTGAAGGATACAGGCATATTTGTAGCAAATTTAAGTATACACTGGTATAAGAATGTGTACACTTGTAATAATATTAGTAACATATTAAATACACAATGTGTACTTTCCAAATCTCAATAAATCTTTCATAAAATTTCGTACATAAACCAATTTTGATTTCTGATCAACAATTAATCTCTGTAATCATGGCAATTCACTAATCATAATGATATTCACAATCATGGCAAATTTAAACTTCAACATACATTATCTACATATTAATACAACAATAATTAAATATTGATTTCAAATAAAATTACAAACTAACAGAAGAAAGAAATCAGCATCGCCCTGCATAACATCAGACTTTAATTTGATCCTTTATCAACCAGCCTCATTACAGCTGATTTTAAATTTCAAGTTAGTAATTAATAATATATGATTATTTTAAAACAAACTATATGAAGCAATTTAACCCCGGTACTCAGTTTGTCTACCTGTGATTTTATCCATATCTTACATGTACTACAATCATGATAAATGTACATGTCAAGAAACTCAAAATATTCATAATGACCTGCTTAACCTTTGACAGTAAATGACCTTTTTAACCCTATAATCATGATAAAGAACATCAGCAATACTGTATTTTTGTTGATGACTTAATTGGTCAAAGGGAGAAATTTGAACTCCTGCGACAGCTCAAATTCATATTGATTACCAAACATACATATTTACAAAACTAAAAATAACCCATTCTACCATATCAAAATGAACTTTTGATGCATTTATGACAATTGCTATATTAATGCATTTTTATTTTTAAGCATGTTTACGAGAAACTGACCAGCATACAAGTACACCTTTTAAATTAACATGCATTGGAGATTAGGATAGTGACCAAAACCTGCGATTGCTGTTTCATTTACATGCATTCAATGATAAGGACAACCTGGTGATTTTTCAGTTGGTTTTCTTTTCTTTTCTTTTTCTAGTGTGCAAGTAAAAAGATACCTGATTTAACTGGTATTCATAAGTTATGAACAATCAATATGTTGATAAAAATATCACATTGTACCAAACGTTTTCTTAGTTATTAGTAAGCCTATATACAAAACTGTAAGTTTTTAAGCTTGAAGGCTGACATATGTGACTTGTGTGTTGTTGTTGTTGTGGGGGGGGGGGGGGTCAGATCTATTTCTTTACGAAAGAGTAACTGATCAAGATACTTAAAACAAAGATGCATTTTTCAGCACAAATAATGCACAGGTTTTCAACTTTATACAACTGACGTTCAATTTTGACGTCAAAACATCTATCTATTTGTTACCTGTATTTTGAAAAGATGTTTACAAACAATATGTCTATAATCGACCAACTCAATAAAAACGTAAACTAACCAAAGATATAAAAACAGCTAACGCCACACATATCGCCGAATGAAACATGTGGCTATGTCCTTCTCACTAATAACAAACAAATAAGTTTCTCATGAGTAATATTTTTTCGAGCCTCTCCCAACAACTTTGTGCGAAAAAAAAAAATTGTATGACGATCTCGATGTTTTTTTGTTTTCTGAACCCGACTACTATATAAACGGGTTGTGTGTTTGGGGGGGGGGGGGTGTAGTTATGTTGATTTGAATCGGTAACTTACAATATTTTTTTTATATTTTCATCTCATTTTAAAATCAATTTATTTTTATGCAATCCATATTTTCACAAGTCGAAATATTGCAATTCATTTTAGTTATTCATTCCCGGGACCACGCAAATACATAATGAAGTACATGAAGAAAGCATTGTTACCTTCTTTTCTTTAGACTATCCATCCTGTGCATATTCTTATGGAACTTATAACCAAAAAAACTTTCTATGAAAAATGCTTTACCACAAAATATATGTTTTCTTCTGATTTAACCTTACTCCGACATATCTGACGAATAGTTTTCCTGGCAAGTAAAATATTAATCAATATCGTTAAAAAAAGCCAGGACAACTTCAGATATTGCAAACTACATGTAATTTAAACTTAATGTATGAGGAATTCAGGTCATGCATCTTAGTTACCGCTTAAAATTGTACATGCATGTATAATTTATAGGGGCGTAATCACGATTAGAACTGAAAATTTCAACAACAAAAAATTCCATTTAGGAATCATTACTAAAAAAAAATTCTATAATCAGTTAAAATCACAACTCGCTCGACAACTTCCCAATAAACTTTTGGCTGATCATATATGAGATTGTCTATTTAGTTCAGCATTGTGAAATTACGGATTAGGAATTTCATGATTTGGAAAAAAAAATGTTAGTAAGAATTTTTTTGGAACTATAGGTAACTCCCGCCCCCCCCCCCCCTTCCCCCCTCCGCGGTTTAGGATTTTCATGATTTTGGGAATTAGGTTGGTTTTTTTTTTGGCTTGTTAAGATTTCTGAGGATTAGCTATTGTCTAGCCCCCCCCCCCCCACACACACACACACTTTCAATTTGCTTCCGACGCCAGTGCGTGTACAATGGTACACAGAGATTATTATGATACAATGTATGATATTACATGTATTACCTACTGGTTTAGACATCAAATCCACGAAAAGAAAAAAACCGTATAAAAGATCAACTCTGACTCGTTTAATACAAATGTGAAGTATGGGGGTTCTAGACCGAGGGACATCTCTGATTTATTTTTCTAGTTTCTTTACAAAAAAAAAAACAAAACAACAACAACAACAACAACAGTGTTTTGAACTTTAAATAGATATTACGAATTTAAAACTAGACAGTATTTTTTATTTTGATGATTTTTTTTTTCTAATAAACATCGAATGCGTTTTTGTTGCAATGAATTGTAGCTAAGAGTAAAATGGAACCCATCTCCTATTTCGTGTCTATTGCAATAACCACAGATAACTCTTCAAAAAAAAATTTAAAATATTTTGAAAACTTGCCCAACGTCCACGTTCAATGTGTATACGGAATCGAATGTGAAAAGAAAATGAAATCCAGTCGTGACATTTCTGTTATTTTTGACTTGAGACGAAAAACTATATAAGAGGTTGTTAGAGATAGAAATGAAAGAAATAATTTTTTTTAAAATATCGATTAAAAGGGGGGATGCACCGTCCTGTCCACATGCAAGCACCCTTAAATATGATTCCCTTTATTTCTTACGGAAATTAATTGTACTTCACAGCTCTAAAATTAAAGAAACAAATGGGACCGAAATCTTAACGATCCAGTTTTATCCAGTTTATAGATCAGTCGACACTTTCAGCAACCTATGAAAAATCACGGACTGCACGAAATTACTTTGATGATGACAGACTCAAATTCCCATATAAGACGACTATTCCTTCATCTAAACTTCCACTGATATACATTTACAATAATTTACATTGCATAGTTGTACTCTCGATTGATATACTTACTATTTATGATCAATTCATTAATTTGTTAAAAGAAAGATAGAAATATAAACATTGTCAATTAATAATAGTTTTTCTAGACGATTCACGCGTGTTATGAAGGAAAGCGATCATTGCAGAAAAAATACATTTCCCGCTAACGCGGCAATTACAGTATTGTAATTGTTTTGTCTGCAATGTCACTACCTTCATACCCTACATAAATGACCAAAGAAAGCATTTTATTGTTTTTATTTCTTATATCTAACGTAATGATGTACATTAACAATAATTTAGTTAATTGTACTTAATCTTTACGGACAATAAATTAATATGTTATAAGAAAGATGTTAATATAAACAATGAAATATTTTTTTTTATGATTCATGCCGGTTATGAACGAATAGCGATCATTGCAGAAAAAAAAGTTTACTTAAGCTCAAGATCTTGTAAATAAAAGATGCCTACATGTTTATGAAATTAAGGATATATGTGTTCTTTAAATGTTGCTGTATATCAATAGCTGTATTTGATAGGGTGAACCGGGGATGAACTATTTTGAAAACACGATGACAAATTATATTTTTTTACCGTCAATTTTTATCTAATATGAAGTAAATAAGTAACAAATCAGGGAGTTTTATCAAACACGAAGCTACGTGCCTGGGATATACGTCCCTGCTAAAACTCATATTGATCTTTTTACAAAATACTTAAGTTAGGAAAAGTGAAGCAATGTATAAAACAACTGTATATTTATTAATTGGGGAGACGACTGGTAAGCGGGAAGTCTTATTCTTCTGTATTAAGTCATGGGAAAAGTAATCCCGATACCTATATTTAATTTGACATCATTTAATGCCGTTCTTAGAAAGACTGTAGGCATTCTAGTTAAATTTCATAAGTCAAAAATTAAACAGACCAGGCTCACTTAAAAATTCTTGTGACAATAAAAAAATAAAAGCATATCCTGAAAAACCTAATCCGGGGAGGGGGGGGGGGGGGGGGTTGCGTAGTACACATATAACTTCAATTTTCCTGTTCATGCAGTTTCTATTTTTTACCTCAATTTTTCATTTGGTCTAAAAAAGTGGGGGAGGGGGCAAATTCATTTTTTAATATGTAAATTTAGAAAAATCTCTGCTGCAACAAAAAGTGGGGAGCGGGGGGGGGGGGGCAAAAATTGTTTATTACCACAGCAGTTTAAGCAGGCCTACCATCGATCAAAATTAAATTTCAGATCGTGAGATGAGAATTTGATCAAAGGGAGATAACTCATTAATATGAAATAAAGCCAGTTGTCCTATAAACACAAGCGTCGGGACAGAGAAGGGGGGGGGGGGGCTTTTTTTGCGTAGTTAGATATAACCATAACCCTTTTTCATACTTTTTATTTAGCTTGTACAGATTTCTGATAAGTTAACCCCCCCCCCCCCCATCAACTTAAAATTTGTTTCCGACGCCACTGATATATAAATACTCTTTGCTGGACAGACATCAAACTAGTACACTGCCTGGTACCCATAGGAAGTAGTCTACTGGTTGGGTCAAGGGTCAAATTACAATGTACTTTGGACATGGCCCACCTGACCTGCAAGATTTCCATGTTCATTAAATATCTTAATTTATAATCTATTTTATCTTGCAACACATTTAACTTAAATAAATTGTAATTTAACCACTCTTGACATGGACTTGAATACTATCATAAAAATTATATGTACTAGAAATCTAACGAAATGCAATGTTGTAATATTTTTCTTTAGTTATTAACACGCATAAAGGACCCAAGATCTTATAAAGAGTAGTTTGTGCATGTCTAGCCAATTCATATTATATTGATTCTTATATAATTCTGAAATAAGTGTCAAAAGATTGCATCTAATATAATATTAATATTGATCAGTTCTAATATATACATGTAGATCCCTAGGCATTCAAAAGTGTAAAAAAAAAATATTTAAAGAGATAAGAAATATTCTACCTCTTAAACATGTTGAATAATTATATTTTATTTCATTTCTTTTTAATACATGTATAGTATGTAAAATATAGAAACATACAGTAATCATATGAATATATACATAACTAATATACAGTCTCTCAATGTTTACATTCTTCATAGTTTGATGAAACATAACAAAAACACTTTTGTTACTTTTGATATATATAAACAGTTTATTGATATAAAACATTTTACAATTATAATCAGTGAATAATTATCTACATTGTTATTAGATGTTCACTGTGTTGACATGTAACATTATGATCACAGTTTGTTTACATGTAATATTGGATTTTCTTCACTTTACCTGTTTTACATTCAGCCACAAAGAGGTTGTCTCTGGTGTCCACACATAAACCACATGAAAACTGTAAACGACAGTTGTCAATGTAGCGGAGGAACTGTCCGTCCTGATCCAGGATGTGGATACTGTGGTTGTTAATGTCTGCTGTCAGGATCCGACTCTGGCTGTCTGTTGTGATGCCGACTGGATGAAATGGTACCTTGGTAGTAGAGGGAGGACCGGTGTATGTAAACCGGAGTTTCCCGGCCTGATTGACCACCACTACTGCACTGGCTTTAGAGTCAGCTACACAGATATCTAGGTTCTTGTTCTCACTGATGTATTTAGTGTAAGTATTAGACGAATAGAGAGGTTGTCCTTTGTCATTGTACTGAATCGTTTGTTTCACAGTGGAGCCAGAATAACGCACACCTTTTGCTTGTTTCTGATCATCAGTGATCATGACAACCAGGAGGTCACCAGAGGCGGTAATACAGACATTGAGAGGTCCCCACCCCTGTAGTCTGATCACTGTTTGTATCTGTGTATTCTTCACTATGTTCACAGTTCTATCATTGGGATCAGTATAAACTAGTTCACCACTCTGTGTCACTGCTATGTCCATTGGTATGTTCCCTGACTTGGTTTGGATTGATTTCACCAGTTTACTGTGGAGGTTGTAGAGTCTCATCGTGCTGTCCCTACCACTCGTCCATACCTCATCATCACTCAGACAGGACACACTGCATAATTCATTAGATTGTCCATACTCGGTCTTTATATCTGTGATGATCCGTGGTACATCAATGAGCGGTCTGTCCGAAGGAGAGGACTCAGCACCAGGAGAATCCATTGTGTAGCCATATTCTTCTGCTTTGATAGATAAGGCTGACAGAGAACCAATCTGCTGATAAATCTGTTCTTTATTAATCTTCTGAGGGGTGAATTTTGGTAAGGAAACTGTGAGTTTAGGTGGTAATCTTCTGAAGTCAGCAATCCTGGAGTTGTAGGCAGAGACAAGGCTGACATCATTGGAGTTGAGTAATTTCTTCAGATCAGCGATGCACTTTGTAATTTCAGAAATACTGCGTTTGATTTCATGTTCCTGCTTATCAAGGACAAGCAGGTGTTTGGATTCCATTTCATCCACGTCAGATTTCAGTTTCTTGATGGCAATGTCTATTTCTCTGTGCAAGTCTTCTCCATGTTTGTCTAGAGCTGTTGTTATTTTCTTAGAGTTTTTATTCAGATCAGCTTTCTGAACTGGAATGTTAGATGCAATTTCTTGGTATTTAGGATAAATCAATTTCTCTAATTCTTGTAAATCTCTCTGTAATACTTCTTTTTTGGTTTCAAGACTTTTTAAAATTTCAACTTGTTTGTGTCCTAGATGTTCACCAGAGGAGATACACTGCACACAAATAGGAATGCCACATTGTTCACAAAAAAGTTCACACAATTTTCTGGAATGTTTTGAACATTCAGGTGCAAACCCCCGCTTTTTAAATGTTACCACTTTGTGTTCTTTGGATTCATCTAAGAGATGTTTTCCAACGCAGGCTACACATAGATGTATATGACAAATGTCACAGTACATAGGGGGGCCCGGGGTCTCACAGAGATGACACCGTAACACATCCTGGGCCCAAGTACGGCGGTCCATGGTCAGACCCCTTGATAGATTGGTTTAGAAAATGCTGAAAATAATTGAAAATCATCAAATCACAAATCAACTAAATTAAGTATTCAATATGTACATTAATCTAATTATTTTTGAGTGCCCCCCCCCCCCCCCCCCCTAAAGAAAAAATCGGGTGAACTTTAGCAAGTTGTGAATTAACAGTTTACGTTCTGTATTGTGACCTTTGATTAATTTATATATACTCCGCTCATTTTGACTTCATTTAGCGATTACAAATAAAACAGGACATTTGACTGATAAAATCTACAGACGCTTGTTATGAAAAGCTCATAAAAAAAATGGTTATTTGTTTATAAACAAACCACATACCTTCACTCTTCAAGATGGCGACTCAGGTATTTTACTTCCTGGTCTGGCCGCTATGGTGTTGGTATGCGCGCTCCGTCTAGACACGTGATAAAATGCAGTGGTGGATATTAGGGAGCGTCTATTTACCAATTCTATGAAAGTTTCCGTGCATTTCTTACAAATAAAATAATCACTCTCTCTACTGAAAGAAAAAAAATCATTCAATTTGTCGGGTTTCTTTTTTTTTTTTTGCATGTAGACTTTATATCCTTTTACCTGTATTACACTGAGGTATCTACGGTAGGAGTACACAGACGTTATAATCTCATTCAATCAGTTGGATCATATTCAGTCAGTGTCTCGACTTCCACAACAACTGAAAAACAATTTAAATAAATTAAAACTTTTATTATCTTTACATCGTTTGTTCGTTACTTTCTTTTCAACTTATTTAAATGGAAAAAGTGGTGGGGGGGGGGGGATGCAACGCAATGGTATTTTTTTTAATTACTTAATAAAAAGGTTTGTTACGAGAAAAAGTTGTTTAGGAAGGCCCCCGCTCTTGCCTCTCTAATGCTACATGTACGTGTCAAAAACATTATGCAGTATGTAAAATTCATATTTTCAGTGTTTTTATTTATTCCTTTTTTCCAAAAAAAAAAAATGACGAAATAATTAATCAAATGGGAAGTTGGGATAATATAACAGTCTGAATAGTCTAGAAACTTCTATTGATTTGGTAGAATTATTCAGTAAGAGCTTACAAATATTAATTCTGAATAATGCATCTCAGAAATAAAATGTTGGTTAATTTTTGGTATATTAACATGCGCGGATCTACAAAGGCGGAGGATTTGGAGATTCGGACCACCACCCCCCCCCCCACCATTCTTTGTAAATCCAAATACATAGTAAAATTACCCAAAATATGAATTCAAACAATTAATAAAGTACTAAGTGATCCAGCTCATGCGTGGATTCAGAAATCCAGAATTTTTTTTCCAGGGGGAGGATCCGACAGTTTTTTTTTGTTTTTAGCCGGGGGTGGGGGGGGGGGGGTCTGAGGCATATTTTTGATAATTTTGCAATGAAAATTTAAAGAAATTTAAATATTGCTGGGGACGGGTGAGGGGGGGGGGGGGGTCTGATGGCTTATTTGGAAACTTGCTTGTTCATCACCTGGAATAGTGTGATAATTAAATGAAAGAGATGGGCAAACTTAAAAATAGAGAAAAAAAAACTGTGTTTGGATAGATAAACTATTTTTTAAAACAAGAATCATTGAAATCAACATAACAAACACGTAGCTTCGATTTTGAAAGAGAACCTTATACATGTATTTAAATATGCTCCGAGAAAGGTTTTTTTTTTGGGGGGGGGGGGGGGGGGGAGGGGATACATTATATTTCGAGAAAATCTGTTCGCGACCCCCCCCCCCCCCCCCCCCCTTACGGGCTTGTATTAAAATCTTACGTCGATCTAATCATGGTAGTAACTATGCAGATAAAATCTATCGAACAGACATTTTTAATTCATGAATTGTCTTTCTTGGTTTAATTCGCAGTAAATACAATGTGTCAACAGCATTTGAAATGATTTCAAAAAAGCTCGGCACACGTTTCCGCAAGTAAAATTTTTTTAAATTTTGTGTTATTGTAAATAAACACCATAACTTCTTTAATTAAATTAAAATAGAGATCATTTGGTAGGTAACAGGAATAGGTGATTTTTTTTCAAACAGTCCTTTTCAAAACCATTTTGCCAGCATCAACCTTATTTGCAGATCATTGAACTGGACTCTGATTATATCGTGTGTAACTACATCGTAGCTTGAAACATGGGCGCGGATTTAAAGGATGAAAGTTCGGGGTGGGTGGGGGGTAAACATTCTGCCTACTACCGGGAATTTTAATTTTTTTTTCAAAAATTATCTGTGAAAAATATTTATACTCGGTATTGACCCGGCACCCCAAACACCAAACCCGGAAACAATGATACTCCTACAAAATGTAGTAGTTTCAAATTTCTGATCAGGATAGAACCTATACATTGTAGTATATACAGGTAAATGTGTACTTGGAGTACATTATGTATTGTGTATATCAACATTATATCAGAGACTATTTATTAATGAAATCACACACGGTTTTCTGCTGGATTAAGCCTAAAACATGTACTTGTAATTACTAACTTCCAGTTCACTTTCCCATATTTTTAGACACATGAATGAAATCCGGAAGGAAGCTCTTTAAAACCCCCAAACCAACTGTGACCCAATTTAACAGAACGGAATACCACATACTGTATTACTGCTAGGGTAAACGTTCCTAATACGTCATATTGTACATCTAATTTCACACATAGACCTTTTACATGACTGTATGTAGATTACAAACCTACATTACAAACTTTATTTTAAGCGATTTTTTTGCGTAAAAAGGAAAAAATCTCATGTACATGCAATAAAAAGAGCGGCACCGACCTAACCCCCCCCCCCCATTTCCCTCAACTCCAACCCCCCATAATAAATAATCAATTTTATTAAATTCACATAGTAAACTTTAAGATAGGCCTAGACCCCCCCCCCATCCCCCGGGCAAGCACAAATATCCATCGGACCCCCCCCCCCCCCCCCGTGAAAAAATTCTGGATCTGGTTCCATGCATGCATCCTATTGTTTAATACACATATATAGCTACATGCATTTTTGTTTACTGTTATAATATGGGATGATTGAAATTCAACGTAAATATATTAGCGCATTAGTGCCCGTGATTCTAATGTTGTGCATGGCCGCGACTCGAACCCTTAACCACATTCATAAACAAAAGAATGCTATTCCGTCCTCCAAATGCACGTGCCGCGCCTAATTCAGTCGTACAAGAGAGTTATAGATTTTTACATCATACTGTGCAATGTTTCTAACATCATGTTAATAACATAAATATCTATTATTACTCAAATAACTCAAGTTGCTGTCAATGTCGTCAGAATTTTTAAAATATGTATATATATATTTACAATTGATTAAATTTTCGCATATATTTCTTTCAAACTAACAATGCCCATGTTTTAAATCAATCGATAGCATGCGTAAAGATTTTTTTTACAATGCGCTTATAATTACTTTCTCCGAAACACACCTATTAACTAGCCAAAAAAAATTAAATACCCCATATCTTTTGTTAATTAAACCGAAGCAAGGTGCGGGATTTGACCAGTCTTTAAAACGTTCATTCAAAACGCGTACGTGTTCCGTTGAGAAGTTGATCGTTGCATTAGCTAAATAATACTATATTATTTGATGAATTAATATTTATTTAGGGTGTACATAACAATTGTTATAACAATTGCGGATATGTCCCAACGAAACATACCCTGAAATAAATGAAGAATAAAAATGCACATTTGAATTTTAAATGGACAGCCCATTCACACATGCAGTGTATATGCATAAACACTACATACATGTTTAAAACCACCAATTATTGAGCAAAGTAATTTCAAAGCATAATTACATGTACTTGTTCATGGGTATGATCAATGTTGTAGAAAAATAAGAAAATACATCGCTAAGGCAAAAGAGTTTTTAAAAAAATGTTCAGATTGAAAATGATCACATATATTTGGAGTGTACTATGTACACAAATTCGTGCATTTCATAATGAAATAAAATGCGGAAGCGCGTTTGAATTTCTTGGCGACGTGTTACAGGTAATTTATGTATCAGACAACATTAAACAAATTTCCTCTCATGTGCTTTCAGTCGGTTGTTCTTCATGCGCTCTACTTTCCTGCTCCGCGGGTTGTGAATCGTTTGCTGGAACTTCACCCTGCTCCTGAATTTCGTTTTCCTCCGTCTTCTCTCTTTCCTTCCACGTGGCCTTGATCTCTACTACTATAGACTTATTCGACCTGTTTGTGTTCGCCTCCTCATTTTTATTAAAAGATAAGTTCGATCTGTTGGTTTGGGCTTCCATTACGTCATTTTCGAGTCTGACGTCACCATTATCCCGCGCGTCGCTCACGTCTCCGGGTTGGTTGACATTGATGACCGACTGGAGAAGTCGGTTCTCCTGTCCGTACTGAGACAGGTCACTTTTCTCTCTTTCCCGGGGGAAACTGGTTACCCGTCCCTCGACAACCACGTTATTTTGAAAATTTTCCACGTATTGTTTGTAAGCGTCCACCGACTTGTAATCTTTTGACGGTACAACGGGTACTGCTTGAATGGCTGGTACCTGTACGTAATGCTTATAGGTATGGTACAGAGGGCGCCCCTGCTCGTTCTTCAGGGGTCGTTCCGTGCGGTTCCTTGAAAACCCGATTCCGTGAAACTCGAACGGTTGTTGGACATTCGTCGTGTATTGGCCAGACTCGTGGCTGACCGTGATCCGTTTAACCTCCAGAAAATTCACGTCGGCCGGGTTGTCACCGCGAGTTTTGAACAGTTTCCGCCGTAGCGTTCTCCCTAATGCTAGCTGCCGGTGAGGTTGCGGAACATGCGTTTTGTCCGATTTGGAATCTTTAGAGAAATCCAAAACCAAATTGTTTTTCCGGATCTTGGGTTGAACGTCTTCTCCCGTGGTCCAGGGGCGGTTTTCTTTTGGAATGTGGGGCAAGGTGGAACAGTTGTAGCGAACTTTACTGTCTCTGCTGACGGAATACCGGTACAATACGTCACGTGCATCCCTGACCCCCGCCACAGATTCCCGCCATTTTTCCCATTCATCTTTTTCCTCGTCGCTCGTCGACTTCGAGGACGAACCTCCTTCGGAAGCCTTCGTAGAGCCGTTCGGAAGCAAGTACTTCATCATTCGCGGATAACTCCCTAAGCTTCCCAGCGTCAAGTTACTTTTCTCCATTTCTAGCTTCTGAAAGGACGCCCTACTTGCGCCAATGCTTGTGTTTTTGCTTGGTAAATGAAAACGGAGCGGCGAGTCTAATTTCTCCTGTCTGCTTGGATATCGACTGAACCCCGTGCTTAGATCCGCTAGAGTAGGGGCGCGGACGCCCCCAGAAAATATCTGTTTATGGATCCGCTCCAAAGTTTGTTTGTCCGGAATCTTGATTTTTTTGTCCGTCGTTAATTTTTCCGGAGAATCTCTCGGGGGGAACAAACTGTTGTAAGAGCTACTAATAATCTTCAGAGTCCTGTCGTTAATTTGAGTTGCCATTTTATCTCAGGAAATAATCCAACATAATAATAGCGGAATATAATTACACATGATCTAAAAGCACTCACGGGAAAAAATATCAATATATGAACACACGTTGAATTTTATCGCCACATGTGCGCAACAACTGGAGATCCAATTCACAGGTATCAAATTCTCTGTGGTAATTTCCCCAAGGTTCTGCCTTCGATTATGTATCTATTCAACTGCAAACAAAATGCATTGCTATAGTAGATGATTATACCCAAATATCAACTGTTGTAATGGCTTAACCCTTTTTAATTGTGCAGATTTCTCTTTCCCTATTGTATGCCGGTATTGAGCGCCGTGTTTTTCATTCTCATAAATCGCTTTATGTACATTTTAAATGGTCCGCTCTCTCTCCGAAATGCGGATTATGAAAATAGAATTAAAATGTTGATCAACTGAACTTATAAGAATTATATTATGATCTTATCGCATTCAGGTATACGCTAAATAAACGAAAGCGACGGAGTAGGGTCTAATGGTTTGAGCATATAGAGAGAGGGGCCACATTATATCACATTTCATTCAACCCCTCAAATAGTGTTGACAGAAAAATGTGAATTCAAAACATTCTATCACCTAAAGGAAATAAAATACGGAAAGTAGATTGTTGTCGTAAATTACTTACTAAATATTGACCATGCCTTTACATTTGTCAAAAGGGGAGATCTTTAGAAAATAGGAACCAAGAAGAGAATAAATAATTCATCAAATTTTTTTTTCAGAATTGAACTTGGTGACATTTTGTACATGTATGTCTGTGTTCCCACAACGAAAACGAGGCCATACGTTTCTTTTACATGCACATGTATAACGCTGAAAACGAGATTATGTGTCCTGCATAAAACTAAAGTTGATTTTTTTTCTTTATCTAGTTCATTTTCCTACACAGAAAAGTGTATACATGTATAAATACATTTAAATCCTGTCATACTCTGAAGTAGAACAAAGACACTAATTTATTAGTAAGAACAGTATAATTTTTTGGGGGGCTTAAGTTCACTGTCTGCATGTATTAGTTAATAATTTACATGTACATAGAAGAAAAATTTTACATGTTTTCTGCAATTCTCACAGGAACTTGTTTCGGTTTTAGAACTTTACGTCGGTAGTATAAAAATAACAGCGTGTAATTTGGAGTTCGATTATACATGTATATCAATACCTTGTTAGAGACATCAATACACAGTGGGTGAATCTTTAAATCTTTATCCCAGATACAAATGCATGTAGAATAACTCTCAAATTTCACAATCTATACCACATGGTTCGATCATTGAGTTATACACATAGTACACGGGTTTATTTTGTAAATAATTAATATATTACAAATTTAGAAAGAAAAAAAAACGAAGAGAGAGAGAGAGAGAGTTGGAGTTGGAGGAGGAGAAAGAGACATTACCTAAAGACTTACATTTTAGAACAGTTCTTCTGGAATATTACCAGATTCATTTATTTCTCTGTGACCCAGGTACATAGAACTACCCTAAAAACCGACGATTTATTATTCGTCCAATATAGTGACGGAGGCGCGCCAATTTGGTGATATAAAACCGATGAACTCGGAGATTACTTCCCAGTATGTGGTTTAAACGCAATGATGTTTTTGTAGTTCAAAGAACACAAAAACATGTTGTTTTTATTTCAAGGTGCATTTTCGCCGACTTCGGATCATAAAAATCAATGAAATGCTCTGAACTTCATTTTGGTGAAATTCCGTTTTATCTTGTATTATGTACAGGTCGATTGATAATACTAAACAGCAAAACGTCAGAATTTAAATGTCGTTCCGCCAAGAGAAAAATTTATTGCATCAACTTTACTCTTCTGTCTACTTGCATTCATACGGAGAACCAAATCTTCTGCTCAGATCAAGAAATGGTCTTGACATTTAAAAAAAAATGATGTATAGACTTTTTAATTCTGTCGATTATTTTACCTGGCAAACATAACTGTTATTTCGAAAATAATGATGTAAATGGATATATATCACATGTAGATATTTAACTGCTTCAACCATGTGCGGATCCAGATTTTTTTTCGGGGAGGGGGTCTGGACCTCCTCACCCCACCCCCCACCTCGACCCCCCCCCCCCCTCTTGATCCACGCATGTCGATTTCTGGTGGCTTGCATATACTATGCTATCGAAATAGGAATGTGCTTCCTTATTCTTCTGACCAACACATACTGACACAGGCATCTGACGTTATATATCTTCCTCGTTATAAAAAATATAGACCCCTTACCTTGTAATACATAATGTACATGAACTATCATGTAGATGTGTACTTTTTTTTCAACAGAGAAAAATATAATATACATGTAGCACCATGTGCATTTGAGCATACACGTCTTTTAAATAGCAACACCAAGAGAGATAACTCTAGAGGTACAATTCGAGCAAGGATGGAAGGGGGGGGGGGGTAAGGGTTGCGCGAAAGGGGGGGGGGGTTAGCTAACAGACTGATTGACAGTCATTCATAATTTACGCAGAATTAATACATCTTAATTAACAATGGTCGCGTCCACCACGGTCTGTTAAATTAAATGCATGTTTTAGAGGGACTAATCTCTTTTTTTGATCTCTCTCTGTTTAAGATCATTAAAACGTTAGTACACATTGTATAGCGTATGGCTTTGCCTGACAATACTCAACCTAAACCTGCGATATCGGGGCAGAGATTTTCATAATTGTATATATGGATATATATATATACGCGTCTGTGCCAAAAATTTCCAAGCGAGAAGGGGGTGCATAAACGTGCAATAAGTTTCTTATTATTCTGTGGGAGCAGATTTTGAATTATAATCCGTCGCTTTGCAATTGATTATTATATCCCCGATTTTGGCTGGCTGTCGTAAAATGGCGTGAAATTAGATTACTGTGATGTTCCGCTAAAGACCGGCGAGATATGGAGGGCCGAATTAATTTAAAACTGAAACAACTAACAAAGTCAAGGACCATTTCTAAGGTAAGGCTTTTTATTTTTGTTCTCTCTTTGATTTATCAAAATACGACATAACTTTAAAAAAGAACAAGAAAGGTAATGGTTGGGGTGATGAGAAGAGGCGGGGGGGGGGGGGTGCAGCCATTTTTCTCACACCTGTTTAAATGCCGCTTTGAAAAGTTTTATTGTAATTTAAGACTTATTAGGCAAAAACTTGTAAGACCCTTAAGTACCAGACGCTTTACGCTGCGGGAATTTTGGCAAATATGTCCTGATCTTGGCACACTAGATTATCGCCTATATATAGTTACATTCATATTGAAAGTAAACTAGTGTATTACGTTAATATGGAAGCGTTTTTTCTTTTGCTTGGTCCATATGAACCCCCCCCCCCCCTCTCAAGACAAGCTCCAATGGGTAGTTCGTTATAGTGGTTATGGGTATGAGGTTATCTACCCGTCTATCTTGATAGGAATGGTACTGTATTGTCCAAGTATACTGACGTATACATGTAAACGCGAGTCGGTCATGCGCAGATCAATCCGGGGGGGGGGGGGTGTATGCCGCGCCCCCGCCCCCCGAAAATTCAAATAAATTAGTATTTATCCCGACCGAAAATAGGCCTCGAACCCCCACCCCTCCTGGAAAATAAATTATCCTTCAGACCCCCCTCCCCCTTTGGAATTTTTTTTCTGGATCCTTGAATTTCGGCGAATACAATTCTTTTGCCCCATTTGATGTTACAGACCCATCTATCATCACGCATGCATGTGGAAAGCAGGTGCTTGAAAATCGCCAGTGTGATGAAATGATCGAGGGGAGGGACATGGAGGTCTAGTTAGGGTGGGAGGCCCACGCGGGTACTGTTGAAGGGGGTGAAGGGGTAAAATAAAAACTGAACCCGCGGGGACGTAATAGACGGCGATCCAAGGTACTCTCTCTCTCTCTCTCTCTCTCTCTCTCTCTCTCTCTCTCTCAATGTAAATTCATTACGACCTCTTCACTATTCAAATTTTACTTGTAAATTTTTTTTAAAGTGTGTATATGACGTTATCTTCACAAGACAACTCTCTGTTTTGTGGTTTTTAGAAAACTTGTGTGGTCGTATATTTCCTGACGATTCTTAACGACAAACTTTTATAGAGATGTTTATATAGCCAAGTGATTGTTTGAAAGAGGAAAAAACAAATCTGAGATAACGCGTGTCTTGTATCCTTTATTCGCGGAAGATATGAAAGGTTAGGAAAAGTTCACATACAAGATGACGAAACTCAACAAAAGTGGAGGAGAAAATGTCTTATGCTTAACGATACATGCAATTAAAAAATGTGAAGAATTTTAATTGTTTTAATGTATTTGACCCGCCTTGTACTTTAAAAAAAATCTTATAAACTCCAATCCAATTTCAGAGAGAAATCTGCTCTAGAATACGTGTTATACTAACACCTGACCATTCCTATGGACAATAATGTCTTAATCTTAACGCATGCTATGAACTTCAATTTATATCAAATCACACATTGTTTTCCCTTATGAAAATAATAAAAATCTATTTTGTTTATCCCCTCTAAGAAAATTAAATTGAGAAACACACAAGAACTTGTATAAATTGACAGAATATATTGAAAGGCATCAAGCGTCGGGGATGAGAGAGAGAGAGAGAGAGAGAGAGAGAGAGAGAGAGAGAATTGACTGTAAAATCGAAGTTATAAGAGGTATACGCCCACCCCCACATCCCCCACCCCATCCACATAGATTAATTTTTCATGATTAACGGTGTTTTTTTTTTTTGCTTGAGAAGAATATCTGGATGAGTCTGTCCCCCCCCCCCCCACCCCCTCAACTTTCAAAAACAATGTTAGGTGCCTGATTGATAATTCCCTCCGCGAACTTTTTTTCCGTCATGTTTTTTTTTAACTTCTTCCTTCCTTCCCTGTTTTCCAAAAATAGATAATTTGAAAATGAATACCATTGATATCTGATTGTACATGGATTCTCAACTCTCTGGACTCCATAATCGTATTTGAAATCTCTCCTAGATTTTCTTGAGCTAAGTATTTGTTTTTTGTCTTTCAAAGGCACGTACACCGTTCAGTAATTATTGAATGAATATCAGTATTACCTTGAACACACCTTTGATAAAGAATGGGTTCCCTTTTTATCTTGTGTATTTAGTTTGATGAAAGAGAGACCGTAGCATCATGGCTATTTATGAAACAAAGATAGTTAAATGCTCAACCGTCAAGCATAATTCTCACAGCAATATTCAAAACCACTTCTTACTTTAAATGCATGCACTCAAATGCAAGTACCAAACGTTTGAAGTTTTACAGAATTTTGAACAAGATATCATGTGTTGCATATAGTGAAAAAATCAATCCGGGTTGACTAATTCCGATCGTATTTATTCCTCTGGGTAACATTTTTTCTTTTACTTTGGTCTCTCTTTAATAACATCGATAATATGATTAAGATCTCTGGGATATCAAGGTAAAACAGGGGAGATTAAGATCTTTGAATTGACAAGTGACTGCAGTGGTAACAAAGCTATTGTGCTTTTAAACAGTAATCTGGGTGCAGACATCACAGGCAGCTCGTAACTATACACTTTACAGCAGCGGACAGTTAATGGGAATTTAATTAAATCATTTTTTGACTTCCAACGTCTGACAATTATGGAAACAGATACCAATGAAAATGCATGTATCTGTTATTTGGATCTGTAAGTTCAAGGGTAAAATGTTGTGTCATATTTCGCCGCCATTTTTATTCGTTAATGTTGATAATATAGGTTAACAAAATTTAATAATTAATTTTTTTTTCAGTTTGTACGTTCATAGAAGATGTCCACAGCTATCGATAAACTGAGGGTAAAAGGAGCGCCTGCGCCACGAAACACACCTACGTCATCTCCGGTCATGGCGACGTCACGAGCGAATCGTCCGGTTATAACGAGCACTATACTGACATTAGACAAGTCGTACGAAATCATCCTAAAGCAGACTTCACGTCACTCCCTTGAGCTAGCAGCGGCAGGAATGTCTGCTGCTTCAAGGAGAATGGAGTATCTGAATCGTGTGCAACACGCAAATTTTGGAATTTCCACCATGGATTCGCCATTTATTGTTTGCGAGGACAGCATAATTGAAGAGAAACCGTACTTTGTTCTATGTGGACAACCCGTTAATGGAGTTTCGGCCAAATCTCTTGAAAAGTACCTGTCGGAAAATCGAACGGGAAACTTTAAGACTTCTCCCCATGAAATGTATAGAGTACGTCACGGGGTAAAAACAGCAAAA
This sequence comes from Magallana gigas, assembly GCF_963853765.1. Lineage (NCBI taxonomy): Eukaryota > Metazoa > Mollusca > Bivalvia > Ostreida > Ostreidae > Magallana > Magallana gigas. Next base: position 28,317,268 of record NC_088861.1, read on the forward strand.
GTTCGTACAGAACCTCCATTCCTAGTGTCTCGGTCCAAAAGGGCCAAGTCTGATCTTGTGGACTACTCTAGTCATCGCCCCGACACCGTTTTATCTTCCGCAGTGTCACGGAAACCTCTCTCGGAAGCCAACTCTAGCGCCGTCCCTATCGAACTGACCACCAAATCTCTCAAGAGTTTTCGTGAACCCGGAAGAGCTACAGTTCAATCTAAGTCAGCCGATTACTTGGCTTTCCGACCAATCAAATCCAGCAAGGTGATGATGACGCGACACGAGATGACGGAGAAAATAGTGAGGGACCACGAGTCTGGGAAAGCCCTGTTGACGTGTATCCACGTCAATAATCACATTCCGGGAAACGCCCGGAACCACGAGGTTGATGAAAACAGTATACAGGCGCAGAGTAAAGCATTTTCTCAGAACGGGTTACGGCCGTTCAATAACCCGTACCGAAATCTCAAGCACAGAGAAACCGTCATCATGAAAGACCGGAAGACTGACATGAAATCGGTCCGGAAGATTGCAAATTTGCCGGTGGATGTCCATATGATCCAAAACGGAAAACAAATAGACCTTCCTAAAAATATCCTTCGCGTCCCCAATCCGTGCTCAGATACTTTTTTGTTGCAAATGCTACTTACAGCAAACAACCCAAAAACTTACCAACCACCCAAAGCGACTCGTGTATCCACGGGGAAATACTCGGACATAGCTTTGCAGCGAGATTTGGATGACTTCAGTCAAGTACGGAGCCCGTCGGTGCCCCCAAAATCCCCGGCAGGTCCAGCAAAATCCCCGGATGAGAAAACGTCGAGTCACCAAGAAGAAGAAGAGAGAAGCATAGAAGCAGTCGATTCAAAGGATCAGAATGACGAAAGCCAGTGACGTCTTTTTCTAAGCAGCTTATAGGTACATGTATTCCGACCTGAAGTTAAATTACATTTACAATAAACATGTATATGTATTTTTTATGAACTAAACATGTAGATATTATCAATGAATGCATACACTTGTACATGTATAGCAGTTTTACACAAACCCCGCCCATAAGCTTGCCATTACAGTGACATAGCGATGTTGAAAGTTTAGAGAGTTTAATTGTATATACAATTTTTGAATAAACGATGTTTAGACTGAAGTTAATGGAAAATATTACAACACTGGTCTGCCTGATCAGAAGTTGGGAAAACACGCCTTTATTTTATTTTTCATCAATTTTTTTTTTTAGATGAGAACTAGAAATGTGTTGGCGTTGCTATTCCAGTGCAACCAAGGGGACTTGGTTAGAAACTAAGTGCTGTGTTAACTGTAATGTTTTGTTGATTTCATTGTTTAAATCATTTGGATTCTCTATAAGATGTATATTGAGAGAGAGAGAGAGAGAGAGAGAGAGAGAGAGAGAGAGAGAGAGAGAGAGAGAGAGAGAGAGAGAGAGAATGAGAGAGAGAGAGAGAGAGAGAGAGAGAGAGAGAGAGAGAGAGAGAGAGAGAGAGAGAGAGAGAGGGGGGATTGTGCTTTCTTTACTTTACTATATATAAGATGGTTTCAAATACTCCAAATGAAATCTGAATATTTAGTCAAATTTTAAAAATGAATCTTTGCATGTGTACATAAGCCAAGTTATCATATGTTATGTCAATTGAATTTTGTTGGTTATACAGTATTTGACGTATATAATGTATTAATATACATAGTTATACATGTAAGTATATATTGTTGTCAACACGAAAGAATTTTTCTGGTTTGTATACATACATGTACATGTATACGCATTTCTAAAAATGACACCAAAACAATTTTGCATCCTTTTTTCTCTCATTTTTTAGCTCATCTGAACTAGAGGTTCAATATGGCTTTTCTGAACATCTGTTGTCCTTCGTCCGTTTGTCTTAAAACCTTTCTTACTTCTTCTCTAGAACCACTCGGCCAAATTTAACCAAACTTGGTATAAATCATCCTTATGAGAAGAGATTCTAACTTGTTAAATTAAATTGTGAAATTCCTTTGTAAAAAGGAGGTAATTGCTAAACAGTGATAAAAGGGTGTATATCTTTTAAATTTAGTTAATCTTAGTATCTTCTCCAGAACCACTACGCTACAATTTGTGATATTACTATACAAGCATCCTCAGATAGTTTAGATTCAAAATTGTTATTACCGTTACCTTTGGGTAATACAGGTACCCCAAGATCGGTTCAAATTTTAACATAGAAATATATAGAAAAAATGTTAAAAAATCCTTTTCTCAAGAAATAGAACAATTTTTATAAGAGCTTGGACTTTAGGTAGTTGTGTCAAACAGCAATGTGACGTAGGCATGTGTATTTCATTGCTAGGCAGTCAGTAGCTGCAGAACTGTAGCTCTCCGGGAAAAAAAACTATTGACAGACCGGAGAGCTACAGGGCCACCCATTGAAAAAATTGTATATTTATTGCGCAGGAAAACGTGCGCTAGTTTTCGACTGATTTACCTTATTTATACGCAAATTCTGTGAGAACAATTAGCACCATTAAATTCTTCATGCAATTTTCTACTGATATCGCCTCTAAATATACAATTTTTTCAATGGGTGGCCCTGTAGCTCGGCAATCGGTTTTTAGAACGCAGTTCGCAGTTCGCAATTGAATAGTGAACTGGGTTCTATAGAACGCAGTTCGCAATTCAAAATTTAGTGCCATTGAATAGTGAACTGCGTTCTATAGAACGCAGTTCGCAATTCAAAATTTAGAATTCATATTTGGGGCCCGCTTGCCTTATATGCAATTGAATAGTGAACTGCGTTCTATAGAACGCAGTTCGCAATTCAAAATTTAGTGCGATTGAATAGTGAACTGCGTTCTATCTAGAACGCAGTTCGCAATTCAAAATTTAGAATTCATATTTGGGGCCCGCTTGCCTTATATGCAATTGAATAGTGAACTGCGTTCTATAGAACGCAGTTCGCAATTCAAAATTTAGAATTTATATTTGGGGCCCGCTTGCCTTATATGCAATTGAATAGTGAACTGCGTTCTATAGAACACAGTTCGCAATTCAAAATTTAGTGCGATTGAATAGTGAACTGCGTTCTATCTAGAACGCAGTTCGCAATTCAAAATTTAGAATTCATATTTGGGGCCCGCTTGCCTTATATGCAATTGAATAGTGAACTGCGTTCTATAGAACGCAGTTCGCAATTCAAAATTTAGAATTCATATTTGGGGCCCGCTTGCCTTATATGCAATTCAAAATTTAGTGCGATTGAATAGTGAACTGCGTTCTATAGAACGCAGTTCGCAATTCAAAATTTAGAATTCATATTTGGGGCCCGCTTGCCTTATATGCAATTGAATAGTGAACTGCGTTCTATAGAACGCAGTTCGCAATTCAAAATTTAGAATTCATATTTGGGGCCCGCTTGCCTTATATGCAATTGAATAGTGAACTGCGTTCTATAGAACGCAGTTCGCAATTCAAAATTTAGAATTCATACTTGGGGCCCGCTTGCCTTATATGCAATTGAATAGTGAACTGCGTTCTATAGAACGCAGTTCGCAATTCAAAATTTAGTGCGATTGAATAGTGAACTGCGTTCTATCTAGAACGCAGTTCGCAATTCAAAATTTAGAATTCATATTTGGGGCCCGCTTGCCTTATATGCAATTGAATAGTGAACTGCGTTCTATAGAACGCAGTTCGCAATTCAAAATTTAGAATTCATATTTGGGGCCCGCTTGCCTTATATGCAATTGAATAGTGAACTGCGTTCTATAGAATGCACTTCGCAATTCAAAATTTAGTGCGATTGAATAGTGAACTGCGTTCTATAGAACGCAGTTCGCAATTCAAAATTTAGAATTCATATTTGGGGCCCGCTTGCCTTATATGCAATTGAATAGTGAACTGCGTTCTATAGAACGCAGTTCGCAATTCAAAATTTAGTGCGATTGAATAGTGAACTGCGTTCTATCTAGAACGCAGTTCGCAATTCAAAATTTAGAATTCATATTTGGGGCCCGCTTGCCTTATATGCAATTGAATAGTGAACTGCGTTCTATAGAACGCAGTTCGCAATTCAAAATTTAGAATTCATATTTGGGGCCCGATTGCCTTATATGCAATTGAATAGTGAACTGTGTTCTATAGAACGCAGTTCGCAATTCAAAATTTAGAATTCATATTTGGGGCCCGCTTGCCTTATATGCAATTGAATAGTGAACTGCGTTCTATAGAACGCACTTCGCAATTCAAAATTTAGAATTCATGTTTGGGGCCCGCTTGCCTTATATGCAATTGAATAGTGAACTGCGTTCTATAGAACGCAGTTCGCAATTCAAAATTAAGAATTCATATTTAGGGCCCGATTGCCTTATATGCAATTGAATAGTGAACTGCGTTCTATAGAACGCAGTTCGCAATTCAAAATTTAGTGCGATTGAATAGTGAACTGCGTATGGAAAATATGCCAGCAGAGCAGTTGCTATTCATAACGCCATGTTCACTAAATAATCGTTCTTTATTACTTATATTTGCATTTTACTCGCAAATACCCTGTATTAGCCTAAACCTTGACATTTAGCTATTGCATAAAAAATTAACGTTCAGACTGTAATGTATTTTTTTTCTTCACATAGATTTGTCAACAAAATCAATGGTATGTTATAACAGTAATTCTTTTAAAATGTTAATATAAGACATGTTTTAAATACATCAATTTTAGGGAGTTGGAGAAAAACACACGATGTATCTATATAGTGGTTTAAATCTATAACGTCATTTAAAAGTATATGACGTCACACCTTTATGACATCATAGTACATGTACGCCAACAGTAAGGTACATAAATCATGGTATAGTTAGGAAGAGTTATCTTTCCTTATACGTTGAATTTTGTACATGAAAATATAAAAATCAAACACTTTCGTTTTATTTAGGCACATTTTTATTATACAATAATAAATAACCTTTGTAATTGATTAAAATGAAATATGAATAAAAGTGAAATACCTTGTATTTTATTTTAAACTTTAGATAATTTATATTAACCACCACAGAAATATTCACTATATATATGATTAAGAATCATAACTTATTTGTCGAGAATTTGCTACCTGAAAGTCTCAGGGGGCAATTGCGCAAACAGACAAGGTAATTGCTATTATAGAGCAATGAATGCAACTGCTCCGTATGGGCTTACAGTGGGAAGAACAATGGATATGCAAATATAATATGATATTGTATTATATGATACAATATAATTTGATACAACATTGTATCATATCAAATGATACAATATCATGTGATAAAGTAAAATATTATATAATACAATATTATATTTTGTTATACTTTCATGTTAAATACTGAAATCTGATTGGTTTAGACGCAGTTCATAATCCGTTCTATTACCCTCAGCGTTAGCAACGCACTTACCAACGGGTAACATTAAAAATTGTTACATGCGCGAAAATTATGCGCGTACGGTTCGCCGTAGAATTCACGTTATTCCTATTTAAAAGCAGTTAGGTTTTCTTTAAAATTAAGACATTCAGTATAACAAAATAAATAGTGCCTGTTTGGGAGGATAACAGTTGAAATTGACACCCCTTGAAAACCATTGTCAACATCCGCTTCGCATCGGTTGACCATGGTTTTTTGAAGGGGTGTCAATTTCAACTGTTACCCTCCCAAACAGGCACTATTTATATAATACATATTGTATCATATGATACAATTATATATCATATAAACCAATATCATATTGTACAATATCGTATGATACGATAAAATATAATATAACAATATCATATAATACAATTTCATGTGATATAATTGTATATTACAGAAACCAATATCATATTATATTATATTATATGATACAATATTATAGATACAATATAATATCATATAATATTGTATCATTATATACAATACTATACAGAACACTATCATGATACAATATCATATCATAAAATATAAAAAAAAAAATTGATACATATCATATCGTATCATATAACTTTTTACAATATAACATATGATATTATATTGTATCATATTAAACAATAGTGTTTCATATCATACAATACTTTATCATAGGAATCATGTTATATCATTTAACAACAACCACATCAAGCAGGTTTAAGTGAGGCAGGAGATTTCTTTAGCATCCTTGATAATGGAGATCAGGCTCTGCATCTGAAGCAACCTCTGCGTTTCATTTATAATATAGTTAAATCAACTTTGCAAGCTATCATCCATAAAACATGTGACCTGTTCCAAAAATCTAAACCTCATCCAGCATCCGTAACCAATGGCTCAGATTTAGCATTCAAGCCTGTCAGGTGCATCAGTATCATAAGACGCATCACCCATGCAAGTTTGGTGAAGTTAGGACCAGTTATAACTAAAATATCATCATCAGAGGGCACCACCAATTAAAACCTTAACCACCTCCAGCATCCGCAACCTATGGCTGAGATTCAGCATCCATGCCTATCATGTGCATCTGTATCATAAGACACACCATCCATTCAAGTTTGGTGAAGTTAGGACCTGTAATAACTAAAATATTTTTTTATCATCCTTGATAATGGAGATCAAGCTCTGCATCTGAAGCTTCATTCACATTACAGTTTAATCAACTATGCAAGTTTGAAATAGTACTAATATCTATGTAACATGTGACCTGTTAAACAAACTTAACCTTATCCAGCATCCGAAACCTATGGATCAAACTCAGCATTCAAGCCTGTCAGGTGCATCAATATAATAAAACGCACCATCTGGTGAAGTTAGGACAAGTAATAACTAAGATATCATCATCAAAGGGCACCTGTTTCAAAAACTTTGACCAGGTCTTAAAACCTTAACCTCATCCAGCATCCGAAACCTATGGCTCAGATTTAGCATTCAAGCCTGTCAGGTGCATCAGTATCATAAGACGCATCACCCATGCAAGTTTGGTGAAGTTAGGACCAGTTATAACTAAAATATCATCACCAGAGAGCACCTACTCAAAAAACTTTAACCAGCTCCAAAATCCTTAACCTCCTCCAGCATCCGAAACATATGGCTCAGATTCAGCATTCAAGCCTGTCAGGTGCATCAGTATCATAAGACGCACCAACCATACAAGTTTGGTGAAGTAAGGACCAGTAGTAAATAAGATATTATCATCAGAGGGCACCTGCAACAAAAACTTTAACCAGCTCTTAAAACCTTAGCCACCTCCAGCATCCGAAACCTATAGCTCATATTCAGCATTCAAGCTTGTCTTGTGCATCATAAGACACACCGTCCATGCAATTTTGGTCAAGTACGGACCAGCAGTAACTTAGATATTGCTATCAAAGGGCACCTGCAACAAAAACTTTAACCAGCTCTTAAAACCTTAACCTCCTCCAGCATCCGAAACCTATAGCTCAGATTCAGCACTCAAGTCTGCCTGGTGGATCAGTATCATAAGACACACCATCCATGCAAGTTTGGTCAAGTTAGGACCAGGAGTAACTTAGATATTGCTATCAAAGGGCACCTGCAACAAAAACTTTAACCTGCTCCAAAAACCCTAACCTCCTTCAGCATCTGAAATTTAGGATCCGGATTCAGCATCCAAGTCTTTCAAGTCCACAAGTAGGTCCAGATGCATCATCCATGCAAGTTTGGTGAAGATAGGACAAGTAATAACTTATATAAATAGAGGACCTGCAACAAAAACTTTAACCAGGTCCGGACGCCGACGCCGGGGGTATAGCATAAGTTCCCCCCGACTTCGTCTCGGTGAGCTAAAAACTAGAGAAAGCTGCATCACCATATTTTAACAGTGGTAGTGAAATACCACGAGTAGATGCCCCTGAAAATTTCGGGCCCCAAATATGAATTCTAAATTTTGAATTGCGAACTGCGTTCTAGATAGAACGCAGTTCACTATTCAATTGCATATAAGGCAATCGGGCCCCAAATATGAATTCTAAATTTTGAGATTGCGAACTGCGTTCTAGATAGAACGCAGTTCACTATTCAATTGCATATAAGGCAAGCGGGCCCCAAATATGAATTCTAAATTTTGAATTGCGAACTGCGTTCTAAATAGAACGCAGTTCACTATTCAATCGCACTAAATTTTGAATTGCGAACTGCGTTCTATAGAACGCAGTTCACTATTCAATTGCATATAAGGCAAGCGGGCCCCAAATATGAATTCTAAATTTTGAATTGCGAACTGCGTTCTATAGAACGCAGTTCACTATTCAATTGCATATAAGGCAAGCGGGCCCCAAATATGAATTCTAAATTTTGAATTGCGAACTGCGTTCTATAGAACGCAGTTCACTATTCAATCGCACTAAATTTTGAATTGCGAACTGCGTTCTATAGAACGCAGTTCACTATTCAATTGCGAACTGCGAACTGCGAACTGCGTTCTAAAAACCGATTGCCCTGTAGCTCTCCGGTCTGTCAATATTTTTTTTTCCCGGAGAGCTACAGTTCTGCAGCTAGGCAGTCAGTAATGGCTCTTTGAAATCAACAAGATTTGTATAGCTTTTGAGCTGAGACCACGCAATAGGTACATATTTCGATTGAAACTGCGTCATTGTTAACTTGTTTTGAAAAGAAGAAATAGATAGCTACGTCCTACCGAAAGTCCAAGGTCTTGCTGAAATGGCTCTACAATGCTATGTTTAGTTATTTTACTATTATGACATCTGCCGAGTTATTTCCATCTATTTCTTACGGAAACATATAGTTAATTCATGGCTCTATAGAAACATTCAGACTGAATCAACACATCCCCTTTATCGATTATTCGAAACCTAAAGCGACTGAAACTGACAGGACTGAAATTTATATCGATTTGTCGAAACCTACAGTGACCTAAGAAATAAAATAGAACAATTTTAACGAGAGCTTGGACTTTGGTTCGTTGTGTCGAACAACCATGTGACGTAGATTTGTCTATTTCATCGCTGGACACTTGGCCATGGCTTTTTGAAATCTACAAGATTTGTCTGGCTTTTGAGCTAAGACTACGCAATCTAACAGTGTGTGTATTTCTCTAGTAACCAGCGTCATTTTACCTTGTTTTGTTGCAAAGAATAGCTCCGTCCTATCAAAAGTCCAAAGTCTTGTTAAAATGGTTCTTATCATGATGGTGTCAAGCTTAAATTCCCATGGGAGACGATTGACTGATGTACAATAACACTAATTAAGTGAATTTTACTTTCTACAATCAATTTATTAAGTTGTTTAAAGAAGGGTGTAAATATAACCAATAAAATACTTTGATGATTTTAACGTTATGAAGGTAACGATCATTGCAGAAAAAAAATCACATTACCCGCTAACGGGTATTTTTTCTGTAATGTCGCCACCTTCATATCCTTCATGAATCACCAAAAAAGGATTTCAGTTTTAAATATTTACATCCAACAAGTATTGTTCCTTATATTTCTTACGGAAACTAATAGTTAATTCATAGCTCTATAGAAACAGCCAGACTGAAATCTACACGCCCCGTTTATCGATTGGTCGAAATCTACAGCGGCTGAAACTGACAAGAAAATGACAGGACAGATATTGACACGCCCTGTTTATCGATTGGTCCAAACCTACAGCGACCTAGGAAAAATCACCGACTGCACGAAATAATCATGACGATGTCAGAATAACAACCGTTTTAAAATTGCGGACTCAATATGAATTAAATAAAGTTAAACCTTCAGCTCTGTTTTTTTTTTCATTTTTATCATCGATAATGCTAATTATTCGTAAATTATTTGAAGCGAAGTGGACTTATCACAAAACACACAAAACGTAAAGGACAAACACTATGAAAATATCTCTAATCAAATATTTTTGAAAGATCAAAAAATGAAGGCTATGTGGAAACGCACGTTAAAAAATTTATGCACTTTGAAAAAGAAAATGCATTTTAACATGGCTGTCTTTACATGTATTTTGTTAAGGCCCATCCTTATCATAGATTAGAAAATTTTAAAATTTTTGTGAGTGTGTGTTTTTAATTATATTGTCCATGCATTGTTTGTGAATTTGTGTGTTTGTTTGTTTGGTTGTTTGTTTATTTGATTTTGGAGGGGATTTACATCCTTTGCGACACATTTTATTGATTATTTTTCCGACCTTTGTCCCACGTATATTATATAAAACAAAATCTTAAAAAGAGACTTCCTGTAAAATCGGATACCGTTTATTGAGACCTCTTGTATACATTTTTTGTCAGGGCTCTACGTGAATTTGTTTGTTTGTTTGCTTGTTTGTTTATTTGTTTTTGGAGGGGATTTACATCCTTTGCGACACATTTTATTGATTATTTTGCCGACCTTTGTCCCACGTATATTATATAAAACAAAATCTTAAAAAGAGACTTCCTGTAAAATCGGATACCGCTTATCGAGACCTCTTGTATAAATTTAACGTTCGGTTTACCACTCCGTGGTCGCTCTCCTCAATATTATGGGGAGAACGATACCCGCATATATCCGCTAGATCACGGAAGCCCATATGCAATGCAAAATATTCTGCTGAAAATAGATAATATTTCATAACATATTTAAAAATGAAAACAGCGCTAGTATGTCTTTAAACACCCTAACAACCCCTTATTTCCGAAATAAAAAACCCACTTACATGTACCCCCACCCCCCCCCCCCCCAAAAAAAAAACCCACTAACATACATGTACATAAATACATGTATACTCCAACGTGGGTGATGTTTGTGTCGTTTATCAAAAAAATGACCAGTAAACATACATGTTCTTGAATTTTTGAAAAAATTATCATTGACCTCCCCCCCCCCCCCCCCTCCTTTTATTCCGTGGATAATTAGGCCGTGTGAAGGCGTTTGGTTGAACTGACCGATCACACATTGTATTAATGAACGTATTTCTATGAAGGACGGATATTGGAGGACATATATGAGAAGATGACCTACTTCCGGTAGCTAAATGTTTGCTGTTATAATATTCACTTGTCATGGAGTCTACAGACACTTAACATCCGACCAGGAAGCACATTTTGACGAGAGAAATAAAAAAAAACCAACACCACTCTACAAAACAATATCGCTAGTTCGTCACAGGCAGCCAGTGTATCAACGTGACTCTTCGACCATGGAAGGAAAGGCTCATGCTAATATGACTCTACGTGAGAATTTTACCTACATAAACTATGAACTCAATCGAGCTCTTGCGGCTGACTATTTGTTTGTGACCGTCTTAATTGTGGTTCTGTTGATCAGTGGAGTTTTGGGCAATCTTCTGGTAATCAAGGTCTATTACTTTAACATCAGGGTGGATCCACTGAGTGGGAGGGCCTTTCTCCCTGCCTTAGCCGTCATGGATTTACTGGCCTGTGTGGCTGGTTCCACCATCTACATGGTACAAAACTTGCAGCCAGCCTCGTTTTCGGGGGACGCTCTCTGTAAGTTTTACTACGTACTGGCTTACAGTTGCACCATGGGAGCGTCGATTATGCTGGTAATCATCTCCGTCTATCGTCACCGTAAAGTATGTACACCTTTCAAAAAACAATTTCCAGTTTTGTTGGTCAAATCATCACCATTTATCGCTGGAGTTACTGGCCTGATCATGACCCTTCCCATGATTCCCGTGGTTGGAGAATTCCAGTACCGGCATAAATTCTACAAACAACACGGTCAAAAATGCACCGTATTATACAACACAACCCTGAAGGTCTACTTTTGGATTTACTTTGTCGTGATCGCTTCTGTGTTTTTCGGTACGTGTGTGGTGATAAGCTTCATAAGTTTTCGTATCCACAGAATCATCAAGAAACAAATCCAATTCCGGAAGTCAAGCATGACAAGATCCGACACCAGTTTTTCTCCCAACCCTCAGCCGTCTGGAGCAGAAGAATCGGAGTCAGAACAACAAAGCAGCAGCCGAAGTCGTGGAAGCCGGAAGTCTCTGGCGCACGGAACTCTGAACGGAACGCTCAAGCAGGCGGTTAAGCCGAGGCACAAGCGGGAGAAACGGGAGTACGCCGTCATGTTTCTGCTCATATCCATCGTGTACGTGGCCACGTGGTTACCGACGCTGGTGGTCAATGGGGTGAAGGTTTTAAGTCACGGGATAGAGGAACACTCCGCTCCCCCCGTTTACATCACCCTCAGGTTCCTCAACAGCTTGTTCACGCTCAATAACGTGGCCAATCCGTTCATCTATTTCAAATTCGACCGTGAGTTTCGAAAACACTTTTTGTCTTTCCGTTGTAAGAGATGATTGTAAAAAGACGTCTTGCGCGTTGTGAAAACATGTAAATATAAAACAAGTAGGATTGTGTACTGTGTATATATATGTTTCTCAATTTGATGGCTAATTTTTTTAGTCTCTATCGAACCAATTGATTTTGTTTTCTCAAACGAAAAATATGCACAGCATGCAAAATGAGATTGCAATTGGATTATTCAATCGGATTAATCGAATAATTAGTATATGCTCTAAGCATCTAGGATCCCTTCCGGATAAAAAAACAATATAGGCTTCCGGGTTATCAAGTTACGTAGCCTGGAACACTCCTCTCAATGTTTGTGACATACACGGGTTTTCACTCCGAGGAAACCCGGCCGGCAGTAAGTAGGAATATTTCCGGTGTACCTAACTTTATCATTATACTGTGGACAGTTATTTTCATTGTTACTTTTGGAAAGATTAATAAATGGTTATATTTTTGTTTCGTAATTATAGTGACTCGTTTGGTGTTGTCCGCAAATAATTTAATTCTGGTGGTAACGCGGCATTTGATTGGATAGAAAAATTTAGTTAAATTTGTATAACCTGGTTTGCACGTCACAAGACACGTCACAATGCACCAACGTACTAATTCACTTGACGTTACGTTTGAATTTTGAACAGATTTATATCATTTTTAAAAGTAAAACGGACTCAATTTGTACAGCAAATTCCAGAAAATTAAATTATAAGGAATGAACTCAATATCTACCCAAGTTATACTCGTATAACCTGGGTTGGAGCAATTTACGCTTTTTATAATCCGC